>NW_028126045.1:0-500456 GCF_965194825.1 Balaenoptera physalus
CCTGAACGAATTGTGTAAGAATTTCTCTCTCTTTCCCTGTCTTTGTTTCATGGGTTTTTAAAAGTAATTTATTTTTATAATGGGGTTTAGCAGCTTTTCACGGCTGTGTTTATGTCGCTTTACACCCACTTGACACACTAACAGAGAGATATCAATACATAGGTTTTAAGATTATTACTAGTCAGATATATTCTTGTGCGGTGAATCGGGCGTGTTGAGTCCAGTTCTCTGAGCAAGGAGTAGGTCTTGTCTATTACATATTGGGTTTATGGAACGGTATCTGAGCTAATTTGAAACTCTTGTTTTATGTATCACCCCACCTCACCTTTCCCGTTAAGCAGCCATAGTGTGTTTTCTGCATGTGTGACTCTGTTCTGTTTTGTAATTCAGTTCAAGTGTAACGGTTTTTACATTCCCTCTATAAGTGACACCTTATGAGAAGTATCCTTTTCTGTGTGACTTATTTCACTTAGAATCGTCTTACCTAAATCCACTCATCATGCTGCTACTAGCCTTATGACATTGATTTCATGGCTGAGTGATATTCCATTGTACATAAGGACCACAACTTCTTTATCCATTTTTCGCTTTCCTGGGATATTTAAGGTGGAATGAAGTGGAGGTCCTTGTCAACAGAGCAGCCCTAAACTTTGGGGTGCTTGTGTCTTGCTGATTTTCAATTTTCCCTCTTTATCCCCCCATGCGTGGAAGTGCCCTATGCTCTCTATGCTGTGTTTTTTAGATGTTTCAGGACACACCGTACACTTCTCCAGAGTGGCTGTTGGCAATTTACATCCCGCCCATCAGTGTAGCAAGGCTCCCATTTCTCCATGGCCTGTCCTGCATTTCTGGTTTTGACACTTTTTTCAGCATGGCCCTTTTGACCGATGGGAAGCGAGACTTCTTTGTAGCGCTGATTTGCCTTTCCAGGTTGCTTGGTTGGCCAAAAAGGGCGTATGCGTTTTTTCCTGAATATATTCAGGAAAAAACGCATACGCCCTTTTTGGCCAAGGGCATCATTGTCAACGTTTTGCCGCTTTTCATGTGCTTTAAAGGCGATTCGAATCTACCTCCTGAAATCTGTTTCCTGCAATTCTGCCTTGATTTCAAATCCTCTTCTTTGCCTTCCCTCAATATATTTGTGGACGAGAGTTATCATTTATAACTCTGCAGGTTTGTGAATTGCAGTGCCCTGAAGCTCCATTTTACAAGTCGCTTTTCTGGGAGCTGGCCGCAAAAGCGCAGGATGGCTTCAGGCCCTGTTCTGGTTCCAGGGGGCAGGCTGAGCCTGTGGTTAATTCTTCTTCCTGATGGGAAAATAGAGTGACCTGTGCCTGTCCCAACACCAAGAGCTAGTCTCTCATTGGTTCCCCGTCTTCCCGTTCATCCTCAGGACAAATTGCAACCTGTACGGAACAGGAGGTTAAAGGTGCTGATGCTCCAAGTAGGGAGATTGCTAGTAAAGTGGCTGGAATGGCGAACCCGAGCACAAGGAGATGAGAAATGAGGTGCGTTTTAGAAACCTTTCCCCATTACACTGTGTACCATCTTCTGGGTTTCTCATGCATGTTTTCGATGTAGGAAGATGCCCTTGAACCTGGAGATTTGGGACCCATGCGACGGGTAGCACGCAGTATTACTTTAAAGGGTCTGCGTTTGCTCACCCAACCTCACCAAACCTCTCAGCCCCAAGAGTGTCCACCCTTATGTCTCATCCAGCTGTGGGTCTAGATATGGTCAATCCAGGTTGCATCACAGCCCCTGAACGAATTGTGTAAGAATTTCTCTCTCTTTCCCTGTCTTTGTTTCATGGGTTTTTAAAAGTAATTTATTTTTATAATGGGGTTTAGGTGCTTTTCACGGCTGTGTTTATGCCGCTTTACACCCACTTGACACACTAACAGAGAGATATCAATACACAGGTTTTAAGTTTATTACTAGTCAGATATATTCTTGTGCGGTGAATCGGGCGTGTTCAGTCCAGTTCTCTGAGCAAGGAGTAGGTCTTGTCTATTACATATTGGGTTTATGGAACGGTATCTGAGCTAATTTGAAACTCTTGTTTTATGTATCACCCCACCTCACCTTTCCCGTTAAGCAGCCATAGTGTGTTTTCTGCATGTGTGACTCTGTTCTGTTTTGTAATTCAGTTCAAGTGTAACGGTTTTTACATTCCCTCTATAAGTGACACCTTATGAGAAGTGTCCTTTTCTGTGTGACTTATTTCACTTAGAATCGTCTTACCTAAATCCACTCATCATGCTGCTACTAGCCTTATGACTTTGATTTCATGGCTGAGTGATATTCCATTGTACATAAGGACCACAACTTTTTGATCCATTTTTCGCTTTCCTGGGATATTTAAGGTGGAATGAAGTGGAGGTCCTTGTCAACAGAGCAGCCCTAAACTTTGGGGTGCTTGTGTCTTGCTGATTTTCAATTTTCCCACTTTATCCCCCCATGCGTGGAAGTGCCCTATGCTCTCTAAGCTGTGTTTTTTAGATGTTTCAGGACACACCGTACACTTCTCCAGAGTGGCTGTTGGCGATTTACATCCCGCCCATCAGTGTAGCAAGGCTCCGATTCCTCCATGGCCTGTCCTGCATTTCTGGTTTTGACACTTTTTTCAGCATGGCCCTTTTGACCGATGGGAAGCGAGACTTCTTTGTAGCGCTGATTTGCCTTTCCAGGTTGCTTGGTTGGCCAAAAAGGGCGTATGCGTTTTTTCCTGAATATATTCAGGAAAAAACGCATACGCCCTTTTTGGCCAAGGGCATCATTGTCAACGTTTTGCCGCTTTTCATGTGCTTTAAAGGCGATTCGAATCTACCTCCTGAAATCTGTTTCCTGCAATTCTGCCTTGATTTCAAATCCTCTTCTTTGCCTTCCCTCAATATATTTGTGGACGAGAGTTATCATTTATAACTCTGCAGGTTTGTGAATTGCAGTGCCCTGAAGCTCCATTTTACAAGTCGCTTTTCTGGGAGCTGGCCGCAAAAGCACAGGATGGCTTCAGGCCCTGTTCTGGTTCCGGGGGGCAGGCTGAGCCTGTGGTTAATTCTTCTTCCTGATGGGAAAATAGAGTGACCTGTGCTTGTCCCAACACCAAGAGCTAGTCTCTCATTGGTTCCCCGTCTTCCCGTTCATCCTCAGAACAAATTGCAACCTGTACGGAACAGGAGGTTAAAGGTGCTGATGCTCCAAGTAGGGAGATTGCTAGTAAAGTGGCTGGAATGGCGAACCCGAGCACAAGGAGATGAGAAATGAGGTGCGTTTTAGAAACCTTTCCCCATTACACGGTGTACCATCTTCTGGGTTTCTCATGCATGTTTTCGATGTAGGAAGATGCCCTTGAACCTGGAGATTTGGGACCCATGCGACGGGTAGCACGCAGTATTACTTTAAAGGGTCTGCGTTTGCTCACCCAACCTCACCAAACCTCTCAGCCCCAAGAGTGTCCACCCTTATGTCTCATCCAGCTGTGGGTCTAGATATGGTCAATCCAGGTTGCATCACAGCCCCTGAACGAATTGTGTAAGAATTTCTCTCTCTTTCCCTGTCTTTGTTTCATGGGTTTTTAAAAGTAATTTATTTTTATAATGGGGTTTAGGTGCTTTTCACGGCTGTGTTTATGCCGCTTTACACCCACTTGACACACTAACAGAGAGATATCAATACACAGGTTTTAAGTTTATTACTAGTCAGATATATTCTTGTGCGGTGAATCGGGCGTGTTCAGTCCAGTTCTCTGAGCAAGGAGTAGGTCTTGTCTATTACATATTGGGTTTATGGAACGGTATCTGAGCTAATTTGAAACTCTTGTTTTATGTATCACCCCACCTCACCTTTCCCGTTAAGCAGCCATAGTGTGTTTTCTGCATGTGTGACTCTGTTCTGTTTTGTAATTCAGTTCAAGTGTAACGGTTTTTACATTCCCTCTATAAGTGACACCTTATGAGAAGTGTCCTTTTCTGTGTGACTTATTTCACTTAGAATCGTCTTACCTAAATCCACTCATCATGCTGCTACTAGCCTTATGACTTTGATTTCATGGCTGAGTGATATTCCATTGTACATAAGGACCACAACTTTTTGATCCATTTTTCGCTTTCCTGGGATATTTAAGGTGGAATGAAGTGGAGGTCCTTGTCAACAGAGCAGCCCTAAACTTTGGGGTGCTTGTGTCTTGCTGATTTTCAATTTTCCCACTTTAACCCCCCATGCGTGGAAGTGCCCTATCCTCTCTAAGCTGTGTTTTTTAGATGTTTCAGGACACACCGTACACTTCTCCAGAGTGGCTGTTGGCGATTTACATCCCGCCCATCAGTGTAGCAAGGCTCCCATTTCTCCATGACCTGTCCTGCATTTCTGGTTTTGACACTTTTTTCAGCATGGCCCTTTTGACCGATGGGAAGCGAGACTTCTTTGTAGCGCTGATTTGCCTTTCCAGGTTGCTTGGTTGGCCAAAAAGGGCGTATGCGTTTTTTCCTGAATATATTCAGGAAAAAACGCATACGCCCTTTTTGGCCAAGGGCATCATTGTCAACGTTTTGCCGCTTTTCATGTGCTTTAAAGGCGATTCGAATCTACCTCCTGAAATCTGTTTCCTGCAATTCTGCCTTGATTTCAAATCCTCTTCTTTGCCTTCCCTCAATATATTTGTGGACGAGAGTTATCATTTATAACTCTGCAGGTTTGTGAATTGCAGTGCCCTGAAGCTCCATTTTACAAGTCGCTTTTTTGGGAGCTGGCCGCAAAAGCGCAGGATGGCTTCAGGCCCTGTTCTGGTTCCGGGGGGCAGGCTGAGCCTGTGGTTAATTCTTCTTCCTGATGGGAAAATAGAGTGACCTGTGCCTGTCCCAACACCAAGAGCTAGTCTCTCATTGGTTCCCCGTCTTCCCGTTCATCCTCAGGACAAATTGCAACCTGTACGGAACAGGAGGTTAAAGGTGCTGATGCTCCAAGTAGGGAGATTGCTAGTAAAGTGGCTGGAATGGCGAACCCGAGCACAAGGAGATGAGAAATGAGGTGCGTTTTAGAAACCTTTCCCCATCACACGGTGTACCATCTTCTGGGTTTCTCATGCATGTTTTCGATGTAGGAAGATGCCCTTGAACCTGGAGATTTGGGACCCATGCGACGGGTAGCACGCAGTATTACTTTAAAGGGTCTGCGTTTGCTCACCCAACCTCACCAAACCTCTCAGCCCCAAGAGTGTCCACCCTTATGTCTCATCCAGCTGTGGGTCTAGATATGGTCAATTCAGGTTGCATCACTGCCCCTGAACGAATTGTGTAAGAATTTCTCTCTCTTTCCCTGTCTTTGTTTCATGGGTTTTTAAAAGTAATTTATTTTTATAATGGGGTTTAGCAGCTTTTCACGGCTGTGTTTATGTCGCTTTACACCCACTTGACACACTAACAGAGAGATATCAATACATAGGTTTTAAGATTATTACTAGTCAGATATATTCTTGTGCGGTGAATCGGGCGTGTTGAGTCCAGTTCTCTGAGCAAGGAGTAGGTCTTGTCTATTACATATTGGGTTTATGGAACGGTATCTGAGCTAATTTGAAACTCTTGTTTTATGTATCACCCCACCTCACCTTTCCCGTTAAGCAGCCATAGTGTGTTTTCTGCATGTGTGACTCTGTTCTGTTTTGTAATTCAGTTCAAGTGTAACGGTTTTTACATTCCCTCTATAAGTGACACCTTATGAGAAGTATCCTTTTCTGTGTGACTTATTTCACTTAGAATCGTCTTACCTAAATCCACTCATCATGCTGCTACTAGCCTTATGACATTGATTTCATGGCTGAGTGATATTCCATTGTACATAAGGACCACAACTTCTTTATCCATTTTTCGCTTTCCTGGGATATTTAAGGTGGAATGAAGTGGAGGTCCTTGTCAACAGAGCAGCCCTAAACTTTGGGGTGCTTGTGTCTTGCTGATTTTCAATTTTCCCTCTTTATCCCCCCATGCGTGGAAGTGCCCTATGCTCTCTATGCTGTGTTTTTTAGATGTTTCAGGACACACCGTACACTTCTCCAGAGTGGCTGTTGGCAATTTACATCCCGCCCATCAGTGTAGCAAGGCTCCCATTTCTCCATGGCCTGTCCTGCATTTCTGGTTTTGACACTTTTTTCAGCATGGCCCTTTTGACCGATGGGAAGCGAGACTTCTTTGTAGCGCTGATTTGCCTTTCCAGGTTGCTTGGTTGGCCAAAAAGGGCGTATGCGTTTTTTCCTGAATATATTCAGGAAAAAACGCATACGCCCTTTTTGGCCAAGGGCATCATTGTCAACGTTTTGCCGCTTTTCATGTGCTTTAAAGGCGATTCGAATCTACCTCCTGAAATCTGTTTCCTGCAATTCTGCCTTGATTTCAAATCCTCTTCTTTGCCTTCCCTCAATATATTTGTGGACGAGAGTTATCATTTATAACTCTGCAGGTTTGTGAATTGCAGTGCCCTGAAGCTCCATTTTACAAGTCGCTTTTCTGGGAGCTGGCCGCAAAAGCGCAGGATGGCTTCAGGCCCTGTTCTGGTTCCAGGGGGCAGGCTGAGCCTGTGGTTAATTCTTCTTCCTGATGGGAAAATAGAGTGACCTGTGCCTGTCCCAACACCAAGAGCTAGTCTCTCATTGGTTCCCCGTCTTCCCGTTCATCCTCAGGACAAATTGCAACCTGTACGGAACAGGAGGTTAAAGGTGCTGATGCTCCAAGTAGGGAGATTGCTAGTAAAGTGGCTGGAATGGCGAACCCGAGCACAAGGAGATGAGAAATGAGGTGCGTTTTAGAAACCTTTCCCCATTACACTGTGTACCATCTTCTGGGTTTCTCATGCATGTTTTCGATGTAGGAAGATGCCCTTGAACCTGGAGATTTGGGACCCATGCGACGGGTAGCACGCAGTATTACTTTAAAGGGTCTGCGTTTGCTCACCCAACCTCACCAAACCTCTCAGCCCCAAGAGTGTCCACCCTTATGTCTCATCCAGCTGTGGGTCTAGATATGGTCAATCCAGGTTGCATCACAGCCCCTGAACGAATTGTGTAAGAATTTCTCTCTCTTTCCCTGTCTTTGTTTCATGGGTTTTTAAAAGTAATTTATTTTTATAATGGGGTTTAGGTGCTTTTCACGGCTGTGTTTATGCCGCTTTACACCCACTTGACACACTAACAGAGAGATATCAATACACAGGTTTTAAGTTTATTACTAGTCAGATATATTCTTGTGCGGTGAATCGGGCGTGTTCAGTCCAGTTCTCTGAGCAAGGAGTAGGTCTTGTCTATTACATATTGGGTTTATGGAACGGTATCTGAGCTAATTTGAAACTCTTGTTTTATGTATCACCCCACCTCACCTTTCCCGTTAAGCAGCCATAGTGTGTTTTCTGCATGTGTGACTCTGTTCTGTTTTGTAATTCAGTTCAAGTGTAACGGTTTTTACATTCCCTCTATAAGTGACACCTTATGAGAAGTGTCCTTTTCTGTGTGACTTATTTCACTTAGAATCGTCTTACCTAAATCCACTCATCATGCTGCTACTAGCCTTATGACTTTGATTTCATGGCTGAGTGATATTCCATTGTACATAAGGACCACAACTTTTTGATCCATTTTTCGCTTTCCTGGGATATTTAAGGTGGAATGAAGTGGAGGTCCTTGTCAACAGAGCAGCCCTAAACTTTGGGGTGCTTGTGTCTTGCTGATTTTCAATTTTCCCACTTTATCCCCCCATGCGTGGAAGTGCCCTATGCTCTCTAAGCTGTGTTTTTTAGATGTTTCAGGACACACCGTACACTTCTCCAGAGTGGCTGTTGGCGATTTACATCCCGCCCATCAGTGTAGCAAGGCTCCGATTCCTCCATGGCCTGTCCTGCATTTCTGGTTTTGACACTTTTTTCAGCATGGCCCTTTTGACCGATGGGAAGCGAGACTTCTTTGTAGCGCTGATTTGCCTTTCCAGGTTGCTTGGTTGGCCAAAAAGGGCGTATGCGTTTTTTCCTGAATATATTCAGGAAAAAACGCATACGCCCTTTTTGGCCAAGGGCATCATTGTCAACGTTTTGCCGCTTTTCATGTGCTTTAAAGGCGATTCGAATCTACCTCCTGAAATCTGTTTCCTGCAATTCTGCCTTGATTTCAAATCCTCTTCTTTGCCTTCCCTCAATATATTTGTGGACGAGAGTTATCATTTATAACTCTGCAGGTTTGTGAATTGCAGTGCCCTGAAGCTCCATTTTACAAGTCGCTTTTCTGGGAGCTGGCCGCAAAAGCACAGGATGGCTTCAGGCCCTGTTCTGGTTCCGGGGGGCAGGCTGAGCCTGTGGTTAATTCTTCTTCCTGATGGGAAAATAGAGTGACCTGTGCTTGTCCCAACACCAAGAGCTAGTCTCTCATTGGTTCCCCGTCTTCCCGTTCATCCTCAGAACAAATTGCAACCTGTACGGAACAGGAGGTTAAAGGTGCTGATGCTCCAAGTAGGGAGATTGCTAGTAAAGTGGCTGGAATGGCGAACCCGAGCACAAGGAGATGAGAAATGAGGTGCGTTTTAGAAACCTTTCCCCATTACACGGTGTACCATCTTCTGGGTTTCTCATGCATGTTTTCGATGTAGGAAGATGCCCTTGAACCTGGAGATTTGGGACCCATGCGACGGGTAGCACGCAGTATTACTTTAAAGGGTCTGCGTTTGCTCACCCAACCTCACCAAACCTCTCAGCCCCAAGAGTGTCCACCCTTATGTCTCATCCAGCTGTGGGTCTAGATATGGTCAATCCAGGTTGCATCACAGCCCCTGAACGAATTGTGTAAGAATTTCTCTCTCTTTCCCTGTCTTTGTTTCATGGGTTTTTAAAAGTAATTTATTTTTATAATGGGGTTTAGGTGCTTTTCACGGCTGTGTTTATGCCGCTTTACACCCACTTGACACACTAACAGAGAGATATCAATACACAGGTTTTAAGTTTATTACTAGTCAGATATATTCTTGTGCGGTGAATCGGGCGTGTTCAGTCCAGTTCTCTGAGCAAGGAGTAGGTCTTGTCTATTACATATTGGGTTTATGGAACGGTATCTGAGCTAATTTGAAACTCTTGTTTTATGTATCACCCCACCTCACCTTTCCCGTTAAGCAGCCATAGTGTGTTTTCTGCATGTGTGACTCTGTTCTGTTTTGTAATTCAGTTCAAGTGTAACGGTTTTTACATTCCCTCTATAAGTGACACCTTATGAGAAGTGTCCTTTTCTGTGTGACTTATTTCACTTAGAATCGTCTTACCTAAATCCACTCATCATGCTGCTACTAGCCTTATGACTTTGATTTCATGGCTGAGTGATATTCCATTGTACATAAGGACCACAACTTTTTGATCCATTTTTCGCTTTCCTGGGATATTTAAGGTGGAATGAAGTGGAGGTCCTTGTCAACAGAGCAGCCCTAAACTTTGGGGTGCTTGTGTCTTGCTGATTTTCAATTTTCCCACTTTATCCCCCCATGCGTGGAAGTGCCCTATCCTCTCTAAGCTGTGTTTTTTAGATGTTTCAGGACACACCGTACACTTTTCCAGAGTGGCTGTTGGCGATTTACATCCCGCCCATCAGTGTAGCAAGGCTCCCATTTCTCCATGGCCTGTCCTGCATTTCTGGTTTTGACACTTTTTTCAGCATGGCCCTTTTGACCGATGGGAAGCGAGACTTCTTTGTAGCGCTGATTTGCCTTTCCAGGTTGCTTGGTTGGCCAAAAAGGGCGTATGCGTTTTTTCCTGAATATATTCAGGAAAAAACGCATACGCCCTTTTTGGCCAAGGGCATCATTGTCAACGTTTTGCCGCTTTTCATGTGCTTTAAAGGCGATTCGAATCTACCTCCTGAAATCTGTTTCCTGCAATTCTGCCTTGATTTCAAATCCTCTTCTTTGCCTTCCCTCAATATATTTGTGGACGAGAGTTATCATTTATAACTCTGCAGGTTTGTGAATTGCAGTGCCCTGAAGCTCCATTTTACAAGTCGCTTTTTTGGGAGCTGGCCGCAAAAGCGCAGGATGGCTTCAGGCCCTGTTCTGGTTCCGGGGGGCAGGCTGAGCCTGTGGTTAATTCTTCTTCCTGATGGGAAAATAGAGTGACCTGTGCCTGTCCCAACACCAAGAGCTAGTCTCTCATTGGTTCCCCGTCTTCCCGTTCATCCTCAGGACAAATTGCAACCTGTACGGAACAGGAGGTTAAAGGTGCTGATGCTCCAAGTAGGGAGATTGCTAGTAAAGTGGCTGGAATGGCGAACCCGAGCACAAGGAGATGAGAAATGAGGTGCGTTTTAGAAACCTTTCCCCATCACACGGTGTACCATCTTCTGGGTTTCTCATGCATGTTTTCGATGTAGGAAGATGCCCTTGAACCTGGAGATTTGGGACCCATGCGACGGGTAGCACGCAGTATTACTTTAAAGGGTCTGCGTTTGCTCACCCAACCTCACCAAACCTCTCAGCCCCAAGAGTGTCCACCCTTATGTCTCATCCAGCTGTGGGTCTAGATATGGTCAATTCAGGTTGCATCACTGCCCCTGAACGAATTGTGTAAGAATTTCTCTCTCTTTCCCTGTCTTTGTTTCATGGGTTTTTAAAAGTAATTTATTTTTATAATGGGGTTTAGCAGCTTTTCACGGCTGTGTTTATGTCGCTTTACACCCACTTGACACACTAACAGAGAGATATCAATACATAGGTTTTAAGATTATTACTAGTCAGATATATTCTTGTGCGGTGAATCGGGCGTGTTGAGTCCAGTTCTCTGAGCAAGGAGTAGGTCTTGTCTATTACATATTGGGTTTATGGAACGGTATCTGAGCTAATTTGAAACTCTTGTTTTATGTATCACCCCACCTCACCTTTCCCGTTAAGCAGCCATAGTGTGTTTTCTGCATGTGTGACTCTGTTCTGTTTTGTAATTCAGTTCAAGTGTAACGGTTTTTACATTCCCTCTATAAGTGACACCTTATGAGAAGTATCCTTTTCTGTGTGACTTATTTCACTTAGAATCGTCTTACCTAAATCCACTCATCATGCTGCTACTAGCCTTATGACATTGATTTCATGGCTGAGTGATATTCCATTGTACATAAGGACCACAACTTCTTTATCCATTTTTCGCTTTCCTGGGATATTTAAGGTGGAATGAAGTGGAGGTCCTTGTCAACAGAGCAGCCCTAAACTTTGGGGTGCTTGTGTCTTGCTGATTTTCAATTTTCCCTCTTTATCCCCCCATGCGTGGAAGTGCCCTATGCTCTCTATGCTGTGTTTTTTAGATGTTTCAGGACACACCGTACACTTCTCCAGAGTGGCTGTTGGCAATTTACATCCCGCCCATCAGTGTAGCAAGGCTCCCATTTCTCCATGGCCTGTCCTGCATTTCTGGTTTTGACACTTTTTTCAGCATGGCCCTTTTGACCGATGGGAAGCGAGACTTCTTTGTAGCGCTGATTTGCCTTTCCAGGTTGCTTGGTTGGCCAAAAAGGGCGTATGCGTTTTTTCCTGAATATATTCAGGAAAAAACGCATACGCCCTTTTTGGCCAAGGGCATCATTGTCAACGTTTTGCCGCTTTTCATGTGCTTTAAAGGCGATTCGAATCTACCTCCTGAAATCTGTTTCCTGCAATTCTGCCTTGATTTCAAATCCTCTTCTTTGCCTTCCCTCAATATATTTGTGGACGAGAGTTATCATTTATAACTCTGCAGGTTTGTGAATTGCAGTGCCCTGAAGCTCCATTTTACAAGTCGCTTTTCTGGGAGCTGGCCGCAAAAGCGCAGGATGGCTTCAGGCCCTGTTCTGGTTCCAGGGGGCAGGCTGAGCCTGTGGTTAATTCTTCTTCCTGATGGGAAAATAGAGTGACCTGTGCCTGTCCCAACACCAAGAGCTAGTCTCTCATTGGTTCCCCGTCTTCCCGTTCATCCTCAGGACAAATTGCAACCTGTACGGAACAGGAGGTTAAAGGTGCTGATGCTCCAAGTAGGGAGATTGCTAGTAAAGTGGCTGGAATGGCGAACCCGAGCACAAGGAGATGAGAAATGAGGTGCGTTTTAGAAACCTTTCCCCATTACACTGTGTACCATCTTCTGGGTTTCTCATGCATGTTTTCGATGTAGGAAGATGCCCTTGAACCTGGAGATTTGGGACCCATGCGACGGGTAGCACGCAGTATTACTTTAAAGGGTCTGCGTTTGCTCACCCAACCTCACCAAACCTCTCAGCCCCAAGAGTGTCCACCCTTATGTCTCATCCAGCTGTGGGTCTAGATATGGTCAATCCAGGTTGCATCACAGCCCCTGAACGAATTGTGTAAGAATTTCTCTCTCTTTCCCTGTCTTTGTTTCATGGGTTTTTAAAAGTAATTTATTTTTATAATGGGGTTTAGGTGCTTTTCACGGCTGTGTTTATGCCGCTTTACACCCACTTGACACACTAACAGAGAGATATCAATACACAGGTTTTAAGTTTATTACTAGTCAGATATATTCTTGTGCGGTGAATCGGGCGTGTTCAGTCCAGTTCTCTGAGCAAGGAGTAGGTCTTGTCTATTACATATTGGGTTTATGGAACGGTATCTGAGCTAATTTGAAACTCTTGTTTTATGTATCACCCCACCTCACCTTTCCCGTTAAGCAGCCATAGTGTGTTTTCTGCATGTGTGACTCTGTTCTGTTTTGTAATTCAGTTCAAGTGTAACGGTTTTTACATTCCCTCTATAAGTGACACCTTATGAGAAGTGTCCTTTTCTGTGTGACTTATTTCACTTAGAATCGTCTTACCTAAATCCACTCATCATGCTGCTACTAGCCTTATGACTTTGATTTCATGGCTGAGTGATATTCCATTGTACATAAGGACCACAACTTTTTGATCCATTTTTCGCTTTCCTGGGATATTTAAGGTGGAATGAAGTGGAGGTCCTTGTCAACAGAGCAGCCCTAAACTTTGGGGTGCTTGTGTCTTGCTGATTTTCAATTTTCCCACTTTATCCCCCCATGCGTGGAAGTGCCCTATGCTCTCTAAGCTGTGTTTTTTAGATGTTTCAGGACACACCGTACACTTCTCCAGAGTGGCTGTTGGCGATTTACATCCCGCCCATCAGTGTAGCAAGGCTCCGATTCCTCCATGGCCTGTCCTGCATTTCTGGTTTTGACACTTTTTTCAGCATGGCCCTTTTGACCGATGGGAAGCGAGACTTCTTTGTAGCGCTGATTTGCCTTTCCAGGTTGCTTGGTTGGCCAAAAAGGGCGTATGCGTTTTTTCCTGAATATATTCAGGAAAAAACGCATACGCCCTTTTTGGCCAAGGGCATCATTGTCAACGTTTTGCCGCTTTTCATGTGCTTTAAAGGCGATTCGAATCTACCTCCTGAAATCTGTTTCCTGCAATTCTGCCTTGATTTCAAATCCTCTTCTTTGCCTTCCCTCAATATATTTGTGGACGAGAGTTATCATTTATAACTCTGCAGGTTTGTGAATTGCAGTGCCCTGAAGCTCCATTTTACAAGTCGCTTTTCTGGGAGCTGGCCGCAAAAGCACAGGATGGCTTCAGGCCCTGTTCTGGTTCCGGGGGGCAGGCTGAGCCTGTGGTTAATTCTTCTTCCTGATGGGAAAATAGAGTGACCTGTGCCTGTCCCAACACCAAGAGCTAGTCTCTCATTGGTTCCCCGTCTTCCCGTTCATCCTCAGAACAAATTGCAACCTGTACGGAACAGGAGGTTAAAGGTGCTGATGCTCCAAGTAGGGAGATTGCTAGTAAAGTGGCTGGAATGGCGAACCCGAGCACAAGGAGATGAGAAATGAGGTGCGTTTTAGAAACCTTTCCCCATTACACGGTGTACCATCTTCTGGGTTTCTCATGCATGTTTTCGATGTAGGAAGATGCCCTTGAACCTGGAGATTTGGGACCCATGCGACGGGTAGCACGCAGTATTACTTTAAAGGGTCTGCGTTTGCTCACCCAACCTCACCAAACCTCTCAGCCCCAAGAGTGTCCACCCTTATGTCTCATCCAGCTGTGGGTCTAGATATGGTCAATCCAGGTTGCATCACAGCCCCTGAACGAATTGTGTAAGAATTTCTCTCTCTTTCCCTGTCTTTGTTTCATGGGTTTTTAAAAGTAATTTATTTTTATAATGGGGTTTAGGTGCTTTTCACGGCTGTGTTTATGCCGCTTTACACCCACTTGACACACTAACAGAGAGATATCAATACACAGGTTTTAAGTTTATTACTAGTCAGATATATTCTTGTGCGGTGAATCGGGCGTGTTCAGTCCAGTTCTCTGAGCAAGGAGTAGGTCTTGTCTATTACATATTGGGTTTATGGAACGGTATCTGAGCTAATTTGAAACTCTTGTTTTATGTATCACCCCACCTCACCTTTCCCGTTAAGCAGCCATAGTGTGTTTTCTGCATGTGTGACTCTGTTCTGTTTTGTAATTCAGTTCAAGTGTAACGGTTTTTACATTCCCTCTATAAGTGACACCTTATGAGAAGTGTCCTTTTCTGTGTGACTTATTTCACTTAGAATCGTCTTACCTAAATCCACTCATCATGCTGCTACTAGCCTTATGACTTTGATTTCATGGCTGAGTGATATTCCATTGTACATAAGGACCACAACTTTTTGATCCATTTTTCGCTTTCCTGGGATATTTAAGGTGGAATGAAGTGGAGGTCCTTGTCAACAGAGCAGCCCTAAACTTTGGGGTGCTTGTGTCTTGCTGATTTTCAATTTTCCCACTTTATCCCCCCATGCGTGGAAGTGCCCTATGCTCTCTAAGCTGTGTTTTTTAGATGTTTCAGGACACACCGTACACTTCTCCAGAGTGGCTGTTGGCGATTTACATCCCGCCCATCAGTGTAGCAAGGCTCC
Source organism: Balaenoptera physalus (assembly GCF_965194825.1). Taxonomy (NCBI): domain Eukaryota; kingdom Metazoa; phylum Chordata; class Mammalia; order Artiodactyla; family Balaenopteridae; genus Balaenoptera; species Balaenoptera physalus. Next base: position 14,902 of record NW_028126045.1, read on the forward strand.
GATTCCTCCATGGCCTGTCCTGCATTTCTGGTTTTGACACTTTTTTCAGCATGGCCCTTTTGACCGATGGGAAGCGAGACTTCTTTGTAGCGCTGATTTGCCTTTCCAGGTTGCTTGGTTGGCCAAAAAGGGCGTATGCGTTTTTTCCTGAATATATTCAGGAAAAAACGCATACGCCCTTTTTGGCCAAGGGCATCATTGTCAACGTTTTGCCGCTTTTCATGTGCTTTAAAGGCGATTCGAATCTACCTCCTGAAATCTGTTTCCTGCAATTCTGCCTTGATTTCAAATCCTCTTCTTTGCCTTCCCTCAATATATTTGTGGACGAGAGTTATCATTTATAACTCTGCAGGTTTGTGAATTGCAGTGCCCTGAAGCTCCATTTTACAAGTCGCTTTTCTGGGAGCTGGCCGCAAAAGCACAGGATGGCTTCAGGCCCTGTTCTGGTTCCGGGGGGCAGGCTGAGCCTGTGGTTAATTCTTCTTCCTGATGGGAAAATAGAGTGACCTGTGCCTGTCCCAACACCAAGAGCTAGTCTCTCATTGGTTCCCCGTCTTCCCGTTCATCCTCAGAACAAATTGCAACCTGTACGGAACAGGAGGTTAAAGGTGCTGATGCTCCAAGTAGGGAGATTGCTAGTAAAGTGGCTGGAATGGCGAACCCGAGCACAAGGAGATGAGAAATGAGGTGCGTTTTAGAAACCTTTCCCCATTACACGGTGTACCATCTTCTGGGTTTCTCATGCATGTTTTCGATGTAGGAAGATGCCCTTGAACCTGGAGATTTGGGACCCATGCGACGGGTAGCACGCAGTATTACTTTAAAGGGTCTGCGTTTGCTCACCCAACCTCACCAAACCTCTCAGCCCCAAGAGTGTCCACCCTTATGTCTCATCCAGCTGTGGGTCTAGATATGGTCAATCCAGGTTGCATCACAGCCCCTGAACGAATTGTGTAAGAATTTCTCTCTCTTTCCCTGTCTTTGTTTCATGGGTTTTTAAAAGTAATTTATTTTTATAATGGGGTTTAGGTGCTTTTCACGGCTGTGTTTATGCCGCTTTACACCCACTTGACACACTAACAGAGAGATATCAATACACAGGTTTTAAGTTTATTACTAGTCAGATATATTCTTGTGCGGTGAATCGGGCGTGTTCAGTCCAGTTCTCTGAGCAAGGAGTAGGTCTTGTCTATTACATATTGGGTTTATGGAACGGTATCTGAGCTAATTTGAAACTCTTGTTTTATGTATCACCCCACCTCACCTTTCCCGTTAAGCAGCCATAGTGTGTTTTCTGCATGTGTGACTCTGTTCTGTTTTGTAATTCAGTTCAAGTGTAACGGTTTTTACATTCCCTCTATAAGTGACACCTTATGAGAAGTGTCCTTTTCTGTGTGACTTATTTCACTTAGAATCGTCTTACCTAAATCCACTCATCATGCTGCTACTAGCCTTATGACTTTGATTTCATGGCTGAGTGATATTCCATTGTACATAAGGACCACAACTTTTTGATCCATTTTTCGCTTTCCTGGGATATTTAAGGTGGAATGAAGTGGAGGTCCTTGTCAACAGAGCAGCCCTAAACTTTGGGGTGCTTGTGTCTTGCTGATTTTCAATTTTCCCACTTTATCCCCCCATGCGTGAAAGTGCCCTATCCTCTCTAAGCTGTGTTTTTTAGATGTTTCAGGACACACCGTACACTTTTCCAGAGTGGCTGTTGGCGATTTACATCCCGCCCATCAGTGTAGCAAGGCTCCCATTTCTCCATGGCCTGTCCTGCATTTCTGGTTTTGACACTTTTTTCAGCATGGCCCTTTTGACCGATGGGAAGCGAGACTTCTTTGTAGCGCTGATTTGCCTTTCCAGGTTGCTTGGTTGGCCAAAAAGGGCGTATGCGTTTTTTCCTGAATATATTCAGGAAAAAACGCATACGCCCTTTTTGGCCAAGGGCATCATTGTCAACGTTTTGCCGCTTTTCATGTGCTTTAAAGGCGATTCGAATCTACCTCCTGAAATCTGTTTCCTGCAATTCTGCCTTGATTTCAAATCCTCTTCTTTGTCTTCCCTCAATATATTTGTGGACGAGAGTTATCATTTATAACTCTGCAGGTTTGTGAATTGCAGTGCCCTGAATCTCCATTTTACAAGTCGCTTTTCTGGGAGCTGGCCGCAAAAGCGCAGGATGGCTTCAGGCCCTGTTCTGGTTCCGGGGGGCAGGCTGAGCCTGTGGTTAATTCTTCTTCCTGATGGGAAAATAGAGTGACCTGTGCCTGTCCCAACACCAAGAGCTAGTCTCTCATTGGTTCCCCGTCTTCCCGTTCATCCTCAGGACAAATTGCAACCTGTACGGAACAGGAGGTTAAAGGTGCTGATGCTCCAAGTAGGGAGATTGCTAGTAAAGTGGCTGGAATGGCGAACCCGAGCACAAGGAGATGAGAAATGAGGTGCGTTTTAGAAACCTTTCCCCATCACACGGTGTACCATCTTCTGGGTTTCTCATGCATGTTTTCGATGTAGGAAGATGCCCTTGAACCTGGAGATTTGGGACCCATGCGACGGGTAGCACGCAGTATTACTTTAAAGGGTCTGCGTTTGCTCACCCAACCTCACCAAACCTCTCAGCCCCAAGAGTGTCCACCCTTATGTCTCATCCAGCTGTGGGTCTAGATATGGTCAATCCAGGTTGCATCACAGCCCCTGAACGAATTGTGTAAGAATTTCTCTCTCTTTCCCTGTCTTTGTTTCATGGGTTTTTAAAAGTAATTTATTTTTATAATGGGGTTTAGCTGCTTTTCACGGCTGTGTTTATGCCGCTTTACACCCACTTGACACACTAACAGAGAGATATCAATACATAGGTTTTAAGATTATTACTAGTCAGATATATTCTTGTGCGGTGAATCGGGCGTGTTGAGTCCAGTTCTCTGAGCAAGGAGTAGGTCTTGTCTATTCCATATTGGGTTTATGGAACGGTATCTGAGCTAATTTGAAACTCTTGTTTTATGTATCACCCCACCTCACCTTTCCCGTTAAGCAGCCATAGTGTGTTTTCTGCATGTGTGACTCTGTTCTGTTTTGTAATTCAGTTCAAGTGTAACGGTTTTTACTTTCCCTCTATAAGTGACACCTTATGAGAAGTGTCCTTTTCTGTGTGACTTATTTCACTTAGAATCGTCGTACCTAAATCCACTCATCATGCTGCTACTAGCCTTATGACATTGATTTCATGGCTGAGTGATATTCCATTGTACATAAGGACCACAACTTTTTGATCCATTTTTCGCTTTCCTGGGATATTTAAGGTGGAATGAAGTGGAGGTCCTTGTCAACAGAGCAGCCCTAAACTTTGGGGTGCTTGTGTCTTGCTGATTTTCAATTTTCCCACTTTATCCCCCCATGCGTGGAAGTGCCCTATGCTCTCTAAGCTGTGTTTTTTAGATGTTTCAGGACACACCGTACACTTCTCCAGAGTGGCTGTTGGCGATTTACATCCCGCCCATCAGTGTAGCAAGGCTCCGATTCCTCCATGGCCTGTCCTGCATTTCTGGTTTTGACACTTTTTTCAGCATGGCCCTTTTGACCGATGGGAAGCGAGACTTCTTTGTAGCGCTGATTTGCCTTTCCAGGTTGCTTGGTTGGCCAAAAAGGGCGTATGCGTTTTTTCCTGAATATATTCAGGAAAAAACGCATACGCCCTTTTTGGTCAAGGACATCATTGTCAACGTTTTGCCGCTTTTCATGTGCTTTAAAGGCGCTTCGAATCTAACTCCTGAAATCTGTTTCCTGCAATTCTGCCTTGATTTCAAATCCTCTTCTTTGCCTTCCCTCAATATATTTGTGGACGAGAGTTATCATTTATAACTCTGCAGGTTTGTGAATTGCAGTGCCCTGAAGCTCCATTTTACAAGTCGCTTTTTTGGGAGCTGGCCGCAAAAGCGCAGGATGGCTTCAGGCCCTGTTCTGGTTCCTGGGGGCAGGCTGAGCCTGTGGTTAATTCTTCTTCCTGATGGGAAAATAGAGTGACCTGTGCCTGTCCCAACACCAAGAGCTAGTCTCTCATTGGTTCCCCGTCTTCCCGTTCATCCTCAGGACAAATTGCAACCTGTACGGAACAGGAGGTTAAAGGTGCTGATGCTCCAAGTAGGGAGATTGCTAGTAAAGTGGCTGGAATGGCGAACCCGAGCACAAGGAGATGAGAAATGAGGTGCGTTTTAGAAACCTTTCCCCATCACACGGTGTACCATCTTCTGGGTTTCTCATGCATGTTTTCGATGTAGGAAGATGCCCTTGAACCTGGAGATTTGGGACCCATGCGATGGGTAGCATGCAGTATTACTTTAAAGGGTCTGCGTTTGCTCACCCAACCTCACCAAACCTCTCAGCCCCAAGAGTGTCCAACCTTATGTCTCATCCAGCTGTGGGTCTAGATATGGTCAATCCAGGTTGCATCACAGCCCCTGAACGAATTGTGTAAGAATTTCTCTCTCTTTCCCTGTCTTTGTTTCATGGGTTTTTAAAAGTAATTTCTTTTTATAATGGGGTTTAGCTGCTTTTCACGGCTGTGTTTATGCCGCTTTACACCCACTTGACACACTAACAGAGAGATATCAATACATAGGTTTTAAGATTATTACTAGTCAGATATATTCTTGTGCGGTGAATCGGGCGTGTTGAGTCCAGTTCTCTGAGCAAGGAGTAGGTCTTGTCTATTACATATTGGGTTTATGGAACGGTATCTGAGCTAATTTGAAACTCTTGTTTTATGTATCACCCCACCTCACCTTTCCCGTTAAGCAGCCATAGTGTGTTTTCTGCATGTGTGACTCTGTTCTGTTTTGTAATTCAGTTCAAGTGTAACGGTTTTTACTTTCCCTCTATAAGTGACACCTTATGAGAAGTGTCCTTTTCTGTGTGACTTATTTCACTTAGAATCGTCGTACCTAAATCCACTCATCATGCTGCTATTAGCCTTATGACATTGATTTCATGGCTGAGTGATATTCCATTGTACATAAGGACCACAACTTTTGGATCCATTTTTCGCTTTCCTGGGATATGTAAGGTGGAACGAAGTGGAGGTCCTTGTCAACAGAGCAGCCCTAAACTTTGGGGTGCTTGTGTCTTGCTGATTTTCAATTTTCCCACTTTATCCCCCCATGCGTGGAAGTGCCCTATGCTCTCTAAGCTGTGTTTTTTAGATGTTTCAGGACACACCGTACACTTCTCCAGACTGGCTGTTGGCAATTTACATCCCGCCCATCAATGTAGCAAGGCTCCCATTTCTCCATGGCCTGTCCTGCATTTCTGGTTTTGACACTTTTTTCAGCATGGCCCTTTTGACCGATGGGAAGCGAGACTTCTTTGTAGCGCTGATTTGCCTTTCCAGGTTGCTTGGTTGGCCAAAAAGGGCGTATGCGTTTTTTCCTGAATATATTCAGGAAAAAACGCATACGCCCTTTTTGGCCAAGGGCATCATTGTCAACGTTTTGCCGCATTTCATGTGCTTTAAAGGCGATTCGAATCTGCCTCCTGAAATCTGTTTCCTGCAATTCTGCCTTGATTTCAAATCCTCTTCTTTGCCTTCCCTCAATATATTTGTGGACGAGAGTTATCATTTATAACTCTGCAGGTTTGTGAATTGCAGTGCCCTGAAGCTCCATTTTACAAGTCGCTTTTTTGGGAGCTGGCCGCAAAAGCGCAGGATGGCTTCAGGCCCTGTTCTGGTTCTGGGGGGCAGGCTGAGCCTGTGGTTAATTCTTCTTCCTGATGGGAAAATAGAGTGACCTGTGCCTGTCCCAACACCAAGAGCTAGTCTCTCATTGGTTCCCCGTCTTCCCGTTCATCCTCAGGACAAATTGCAACCTGTACGGAACAGGAGGTTAAAGGTGCTGATGCTCCAAGTAGGGAGATTGCTAGTAAAGTGGCTGGAATGGCGAACCCGAGCACAAGGAGATGAGAAATGAGGTGCGTTTTAGAAACCTTTCCCCATCACACGGTGTACCATCTTCTGGGTTTCTCATGCATGTTTTCGATGTAGGAAGATGCCCTTGAACCTGGAGATTTGGGACCCATGCGATGGGTAGCACGCAGTATTACTTTAAAGGGTCTGCGTTTGCTCACCCAACCTCACCAAACCTCTCAGCCCCAAGAGTGTCCACCCTTATGTCTCATCCAGCTGTGGGTCTAGATATGGTCAATCCAGGTTGCATCACAGCCCCTGAACGAATTGTGTAAGAATTTCTCTCTCTTTCCCTGTCTTTGTTGCATGGGTTTTTAAAAGTAATTTATTTTTATAATGGGGTTTAGCTGCTTTTCACGGCTGTGTTTATGCCACTTTACACCCACTTGACACACTAACAGAGAGATATGAATACATAGGTTTTAAGATTATTACTAGTCAGATATATTCTTGTGCGGTGAATCGGGCGTGTTGAGTCCAGTTCTCTGAGCAAGGAGTAGGTCTTGTCTATTACATATTGGGTTTATGGAACGGTATCTGAGCTAATTTGAAACTCTTGTTTTATGTATCACCCCACCTCACCTTTCCCGTTAAGCAGCCATAGTGTGTTTTCTGCATGTGTGACTCTGTTCTGTTTTGTAATTCAGTTCAAGTGTAACGGTTTTTACTTTCCCTCTATAAGTGACACCTTATGAGAAGTGTCCTTTTCTGTGTGACTTATTTCACTTAGAATCGTCGTACCTAAATCCACTCATCATGCTGCTACTAGCCTTATGACATTGATTTCATGGCTGAGTGATATTCCATTGTACATAAGGACCACAACTTTTTGATCCATTTTTCGCTTTCCTGGGATATTTAAGGTGGAATGAAGTGGAGTTCCTTGTCAACAGAGCAGCCCTAAACTTTGGGGTGCTTGTGTCTTGCTGATTTTCAATTTTCCCACTTTATCCCCACATGCGTGGAAGTGCCCTATGCTCTCTAAGCTGTGTTTTTTAGATGTTTCAGGACACACCGTACACTTCTCCAGAGTGGCTGTTGGCAATTTACATCCCGCCCATCAGTGTAGCAAGGCTCCCATTTCTCCATGGCCTGTCCTGCATTTCTGGTTTTGACACTTTTTTCAGCATGGCCCTTTTGACCGATGGGAAGCGAGACTTCTTTGTAGCGCTGATTTGCCTTTCCAGGTTGCTTGGTTGGCCAAAAAGGGCGTATGCGTTTTTTCCTGAATATATTCAGGAAAAAACGCATACGCCCTTTTTGGCCAAGGACATCATTGTCAACGTTTTGCCGCTTTTAATGTGCTTTAAAGGCGATTCGAATCTACCTCCTGAAATCTGTTTCCTGCAATTCTGCCTTGATTTCAAATCCTCTTCTTTGCCTTCCCTCAATATATTTGTGGACGAGAGTTATCATTTATAACTCTGCAGGTTTGTGAATTGCAGTGCCCTGAAGCTCCATTTTACAAGTCGCTTTTTTGGGAGCTGGCCGCAAAAGCGCAGGATGGCTTCAGGCCCTGTTCTGGTTCCTGGGGGCAGGCTGAGCCTGTGGTTAATTCTTCTTCCTGATGGGAAAATAGAGTGACCTGTGCCTGTCCCAACACCAAGAGCTAGTCTCTCATTGGTTCCCCGTCTTCCCGTTCATCCTCAGGACAAATTGCAACCTGTACGGAACAGGAGGTTAAAGGTGCTGATGCTCCAAGTAGGGAGATTGCTAGTAAAGTGGCTGGAATGGCGGACCCGAGCACAAGGAGATGAGAAATGAGGTGCGTTTTAGAAACCTTTCCCCATCACACGGTGTACCATCTTCTGGGTTTCTCATGCATGTTTTCGATGTAGGAAGATGCCCTTGAACCTGGAGATTTGGGACCCATGCGATGGGTAGCACGCAGTATTACTTTAAAGGGTCTGCGTTTGCTCACCCAACCTCACCAAACCTCTCAGCCCCAAGAGTGTCCACCCTTATGTCTCATCCAGCTTTGGGTCTAGATATGGTCAATCCAGGTTGCATCACAGCCCCTGAACGAATTGTGTAAGAATTTCTCTCTCTTTCCCTGTGTTTGTTTCATGGGTTTTTAAAAGTAATTTATTTTTATAATGGGGTTTAGCTGCTTTTCACGGCTGTGTTTATGCCGCTTTACACCCACTTGACACACTAACAGAGAGATATCAATACATAGGTTTTAAGATTATTACTAGTCAGATATATTCTTGTGCGGTGAATCGGGCGTGTTGAGTCCAGTTCTCTGAGCAAGGAGTAGGTCTTGTCTATTCCATATTGGGTTTATGGAACGGTATCTGAGCTAATTTGAAACTCTTGTTTTATGTATCACCCCACCTCACCTTTCCCGTTAAGCAGCCATAGTGTGTTTTCTGCATGTGTGACTCTGTTCTGTTTTGTAATTCAGTTCAAGTGTAACGGTTTTTACTTTCCCTCTATAAGTGACACCTTATGAGAAGTGTCCTTTTCTGTGTGACTTATTTCACTTAGAATCGTCGTACCTAAATCCACTCATCATGCTGCTACTAGCCTTATGTCATTGATTTCATGGCTGAGTGATATTACATTGTACATAAGGACCACAACTTTTTGATCCATTTTTCGCTTTCCTGGGATATTTAAGGTGGAATGAAGTGGAGGTCCTTGTCAACAGAGCAGCCCTAAACTTTGGGGTGCTTGTGTCTTGCTGATTTTCAATTTTCCCACTTTATCCCCCCATGCGTGGAAGTGCCCTATGCTCTCTAAGCTGTGTTTTTTAGATGTTTCAGGACACACCGTACACTTCTCCAGAGTGGCTGTTGGCAATTTACATCCCACCCATCAGTGTAGCAAGGCTCCGATTCCTCCATGGCCTGTCCTGCATTTCTGGTTTTGACACTTTTTTCAGCATGGCCCTTTTGACCGATGGGAAGCGAGACTTCTTTGTAGCGCTGATTTGCCTTTCCAGGTTGCTTGGTTGGCCAAAAAGGGCGTATGCGTTTTTTCCTGAATATATTCAGGAAAAAACGCATACGCCCTTTTTGGCCAAGGGCATCATTGTCAACGTTTTGCCGCTTTTCATGTGCTTTAAAGGCGATTCGAATCTACCTCCTGAAATCTGTTTCCTGCAATTCTGCCTTGATTTCAAATCCTCTTCTTTGCCTTCCCTCAATATATTTGTGGACGAGAGTTATCATTTATAACTCTGCAGGTTTTTGAATTGCAGTGCCCTGAAGCTCCATTTTACAAGTCGCTTTTTTGGGAGCTGGCCGCAAAAGCACAGGATGGCTTCAGGCCCTGTTCTGGTTCCGGGGGGCAGGCTGAGCCTGTGGTTAATTCTTCTTCCTGATGGGAAAATAGAGTGACCTGTGCCTGTCCCAACACCAAGAGCTAGTCTCTCATTGGTTCCCCATCTTCCCGTTCATCCTCAGGACAAATTGCAACCTGTACGGAACAGGAGGTTAAAGGTGCTGATGCTCCAAGTAGGGAGATTGCTAGTAAAGTGGCTGGAATGGCGAACCCGAGCACAAGGAGATGAGAAATGAGGTGCGTTTTAGAAACCTTTCCCCATCACACGGTGTACCATCTTCTGGGTTTCTCATGCATGTTTTCGATGTAGGAAGATGCCCTTTAACCTGGAGATTTGGGACCCATGCGATGGGTAGCACGCAGGATTACTTTAAAGGGTCTGTGTTTGCTCACCCAACCTCACCAAACCTCTCAGCCCCAAGAGTGTCCACCTTTATGTCTCATACAGCTGTGGGTCTAGATATGGTCAATCCAGGTTGCATCACAGCCCCTGAACGAATTGTGTAAGAATTTCTCTCTCTTTCCCTGTCTTTGTTTCATGGGTTTTTAAAAGTAATTTATTGTTATAATGGGGTTTAGCTGCTTTTCACGGCTGTGTTTATGCCACTTTACACCCACTTGACACACTAACAGAGAGATATCAATACATAGGTTTTAAGATTATTACTAGTTAGATATATTCTTGTGCGGTGAATCGGGCGTGTTGAGTCCAGTTCTCTGAGCAAGGAGTAGGTCTTGTCTATTACATATTGGGTTTATGGAACGGTATCTGAGCTAATTTGAAACTCTTGTTTTATGTATCACCCCACCTCACCTTTCCCGTTAAGCAGCCATAGTGTGTTTTCTGCATGTGTGACTCTGTTCTGTTTTGTAATTCAGTTCAAGTGTAACGGTTTTTACTTTCCCTCTATAAGTGACACCTTATGAGAAGTGTCCTTTTCTGTGTGACTTATTTCACTTAGAATCGTCGTACCTAAATCCACTCATCATGCTGCTACTAGCCTTATGTCATTGATTTCATGGCTGAGTGATATTACATTGTACATAAGGACCACAACTTTTTGATCCATTTTTCGCTTTCTTGGGATATTTAAGGTGGAATGAAGTGGAGGTCCTTGTCAACAGAGCAGCCCTAAACTTTGGGGTGCTTGTGTCTTGCTGATTTTCAATTTTCCCACTTTATCCCCCCATGCGTGGAAGTGCCCTATGCTCTCTACGCTGTGTTTTTTAGATGTTTCAGGACACACCGTACACTTCTCCAGAGTGGCTGTTGGCAATTTACATCCCGCCCATCAGTGTAGCAAGGCTCCCATTTCTCCATGGCCTGTCCTGCATTTCTGGTTTTGACACTTTTTTCAGCATGGCCCTTTTGACCGATGGGAAGCGAGACTTCTTTGTAGCGCTGATTTGCCTTTCCAGGTTGCTTGGTTGGCCAAAAAGGGCGTATGCGTTTTTTCCTGAATATATTCAGGAAAAAACGCATACGCCCTTTTTGGCCAAGGGCATCATTGTCAACGTTTTTCCGCTTTTCATGTGCTTTAAAGGCGATTCGAATCTACCTCCTGAAATCTGTTTCCTGCAATTCTGCCTTGATTTCAAATCCTCTTCTTTGCCTTCCCTCAATATATTTGTGGACGAGAGTTATCATTTATAACTCTGCAGATTTGTGAATTGCAGTGCCCTGAAGCTCCATTTTACAAGTCGCTTTTTTGGGTGCTGGCCGCAAAAGCGCAGGATGGCTTCAGGCCCTGTTCTGGTTCCGGGTGGCAGGCTGAGCCTGTGGTTAATTCTTCTTCCTGATGGGAAAATAGAGTGACCTGTGCCTGTCCCAACACCAAGAGCTAGTCTCTCATTGGTTCCCCGTCTTCCCGTTCATCCTCAGGACAAATTGCAACCTGTACGGAACAGGAGGTTAAAGGTGCTGATGCTCCAAGTAGGGAGATTGCTAGTAAAGTGGCTGGAATGGCGAACCCGAGCACAAGGAGATGAGAAATGAGGTGCGTTTTAGAAACCTTTCCCCATCACACGGTGTACCATCTTCTGGGTTTCTCATGCATGTTTTCGATGTAGGAAGATTCCCTTGAACCTGGAGATTTGGGACCCATGCGATGGGTAGCACGCAGTATTACTTTAAAGGGTCTGCGTTTGCTCACCCAACCTCACCAAACCTCTCAGCGCCAAGAGTGTCCACCCTTATGTCTCATCCAGCTGTGGGTCTAGATATGGTCAATCCAGGTTGCATCACTGCCCCTGAACGAATTGTGTAAGAATTTCTCTCTCTTTCCCTGTCTTTGTTGCATGGGTTTTTGAAAGTAATTTATTTTTATAATGGGGTTTAGCTGCTTTTCACGGCTGTGTTTATGCCGCTTTACACCCACTTGACACACTAACAGAGAGATATCAATACATAGGTTTTAAGATTATTACTAGTCAGATATATTCTTGTGCGGTGAATCGGGCGTGTTGAGTCCAGTTCTCTGAGCAAGGAGTAGGTCTTGTCTATTACATATTGGGTTTATGGAACGATATCTGAGCTAATTTGAAACTCTTGTTTTATGTATCACCCCACCTCACCTTTCCCGTTAAGCAGCCATAGTGTGTTTTCTGCATGTGTGACTCTGTTCTGTTTTGTAATTCAGTTCAAGTGTAACGGTTTTTACATTCCCTCTATAAGTGACACCTTATGAGAAGTGTCCTGTTCTGTGTGACTTATTTCACTTAGAATCGTCTTACCTAAATCCACTCATCATGCTGCTACTAGCCTTATGACATTGATTTCATGGCTGAGTGATATTCCATTGTACATAAGGACCACAACTTTTTGATCCATTTTTCGCTTTCCTGGGATATTTAAGGTGGAATGAAGTGGAGGTCCTTGTCAACAGAGCAGCCCTAAACTTTGGGGTGCTTGTGTCTTGCTGATTTTCAATTTTCCCACTTTATCCCCCCATGCGTGGAAGTGCCCTATGCTCTCTACGCTGTGTTTTTTAGATGTTTCAGGACACACCGTACACTTCTCCAGAGTGGCTGTTGGCAATTTACATCCCGCCCATCAGTGTAGCAAGGCTCCCATTTCTCCATGGCCTGTCCTGCATTTCTGGTTTTGACACTTTTTTCAGCATGTCCCTTTTGACCGATGGGAAGCGAGACTTCTTTGTAGCGCTGATTTGCCTTTCCAGGTTGCTTGGTTGGCCAAAAAGGGCGTATGCGTTTTTTCCTGAATATATTCAGGAAAAAACGCATACGCCCTTTTTGGCCAAGGGCATCATTGTCAACGTTTTGCCGCTTTTCATGTGCTTTAAAGGCGATTCGAATCTACCTCCTGAAATCTGTTTCCTGCAATTCTGCCTTGATTTCAAATCCTCTTCTTTGCCTTCCCTCAATATATTTGTGGACGAGAGTTATCATTTATAACTCTGCAGATTTGTGAATTGCAGTGCCCTGAAGCTCCATTTTACAAGTCGCTTTTTTGGGTGCTGGCCGCAAAAGCGCAGGATGGCTTCAGGCCCTGTTCTGGTTCCGGGTGGCAGGCTGAGCCTGTGGTTAATTCTTCTTCCTGATGGGAAAATAGAGTGACCTGTGCCTGTCCCAACACCAAGAGCTAGTCTCTCATTGGTTCCCCGTCTTCCCGTTCATCCTCAGGACAAATTGCAACCTGTATGGAACAGGAGGTTAAAGGTGCTGATGCTCCAAGTAGGGAGATTGCTAGTAAAGTGGCTGGAATGGCGAACCCGAGCACAAGGAGATGAGAAATGAGGTGCGTTTTAGAAACCTTTCCCCATCACACGGTGTACCATCTTCTGGGTTTCTCATGCATGTTTTCGATGTAGGAAGATTCCCTTGAACCTGGAGATTTGGGACCCATGCGATGGGTAGCACGCAGTATTACTTTAAAGGGTCTGCGTTTGCTCACCCAACCTCACCAAACCTCTCAGCGCCAAGAGTGTCCACCCTTATGTCTCATCCAGCTGTGGGTCTAGATATGGTCAATCCAGGTTGCATCACAGCCCCTGAACGAATTGTGTAAGAATTTCTCTCTCTTTCCCTCTCTTTGTTGCATGGGTTTTTGAAAGTAATTTATTTTTATAATGGGGTTTAGCTGCTTTTCACGGCTGTGTTTATGCCGCTTTACACCCACTTGACACACTAACAGAGAGATATCAATACATAGGTTTTAAGATTATTACTAGTCAGATATATTCTTGTGCGGTGAATCGGGCGTGTTGAGTCCAGTTCTCTGAGCAAGGAGTAGGTCTTGTCTATTACATATTGGGTTTATGGAACGGTATCTGAGCTAATTTGAAACTCTTGTTTTATGTATCACCCCACCTCACCTTTCCCGTTAAGCAGCCATAGTGTGTTTTCTGCATGTGTGACTCTGTTCTGTTTTGTAATTCAGTTCAAGTGTAACGGTTTTTACATTCCCTCTATAAGTGACACCTTATGAGAAGTGTCCTGTTCTGTGTGACTTATTTCACTTAGAATCGTCTTACCTAAATCCACTCATCATGCTGCTACTAGCCTTATGACATTGATTTCATGGCTGAGTGATATTCCATTGTACATAAGGACCACAACTTTTTGATCCATTTTTCGCTTTCCTGGGATATTTAAGGTGGAATGAAGTGGAGGTCCTTGTCAACAGAGCAGCCCTAAACTTTGGGGTGCTTGTGTCTTGCTGATTTTCAATTTTCCCACTTTATCCCCCCATGTGTGGAAGTGCCCTATGCTCTCTAAGCTGTGTTTTTTAGATGTTTCAGGACACACCGTACACTTCTCCAGAGTGGCTGTTGGCAATTTACATCCCACCCATCAGTGTAGCAAGGCTCCGATTCCTCCATGGCCTGTCCTGCATTTCTGGTTTTGACACTTTTTTCAGCATGGCCCTTTTGACCGATGGGAAGCGAGACTTCTTTGTAGCGCTGATTTGCCTTTCCAGGTTGCTTGGTTGGCCAAAAAGGGCGTATGCGTTTTTTCCTGAATATATTCAGGAAAAAACGCATACGCCCTTTTTGGCCAAGGGCATCATTGTCAACGTTTTGCCGCTTTTCATGTGCTTTAAAGGCGATTCGAATCTACCTCCTGAAATCTGTTTCCTGCAATTCTGCCTTGATTTCAAATCCTCTTCTTTGCCTTCCCTCAATATATTTGTGGACGAGAGTTATCATTTATAACTCTGCAGGTTTTTGAATTGCAGTGCCCTGAAGCTCCATTTTACAAGTCGCTTTTTTGGGAGCTGGCCGCAAAAGCACAGGATGGCTTCAGGCCCTGTTCTGGTTCCGGGGGGCACGCTGAGCCTGTGGTTAATTCTTCTTCCTGATGGGAAAGTAGAGTGACCTGTGCCTGTCCCAACACCAAGAGCTAGTCTCTCATTGGTTCCCCGTCTTCCCGTTCATCCTCAGGACAAATTGCAACCTGTACGGAACAGGAGGTTAAAGGTGCTGATGCTCCAAGTAGGGAGATTGCTAGTAAAGTGGCTGGAATGGCGAACCCGAGCACAAGGAGATGAGAAATGAGGTGCGTTTTAGAAACCTTTCTCCATCAAACGGTGTACCATCTTCTGGGTTTCTCATGCATGTTTTCGATGTAGGAAGATGCCCTTGAACCTGGAGATTTGGGACCCATGCGATGGGTAGCACGCAGGATTACTTTAAAGGGTCTGTGTTTGCTCACCCAACCTCACCAAACCTCTCAGCCCCAAGAGTGTCCACCCTTATGTCTCATCCAGCTGTGGGTCTAGATATGGTCAATCCAGGTTGCATCACAGCCCCTGAAAGAATTGTGTAAGAATTTCTCTCTCTTTCCCTGTCTTTGTTGCATGGGTTTTTAAAAGTAATTTATTTTTATAATGGGGTTTAGCTGCTTTTCACGGCTGTGTTTATGCCACTTTACACCCACTTGACACACTAACAGAGAGATATGAATACATAGGTTTTAAGATTATTACTAGTCAGATATATTCTTGTGCGGTGAATCGGGCGTGTTGAGTCCAGTTCTCTGAGCAAGGAGTAGGTCTTGTCTATTACATATTGGGTTTATGGAACGGTATCTGAGCTAATTTGAAACTCTTGTTTTATGTATCACCCCACCTCACCTTTCCCGTTAAGCAGCCATAGTGTGTTTTCTGCATGTGTGACTCTGTTCTGTTTTGTAATTCAGTTCAAGTGTAACGGTTTTTACTTTCCCTCTATAAGTGACACCTTATGAGAAGTGTCCTTTTCTGTGTGACTTATTTCACTTAGAATCGTCGTACCTAAATCCACTCATCATGCTGCTACTAGCCTTATGACATTGATTTCATGGCTGAGTGATATTCCATTGTACATAAGGACCACAACTTTTTGATCCATTTTTCGCTTTCCTGGGATATTTAAGGTGGAATGAAGTGGAGGTCCTTGTCAACAGAGCAGCCCTAAACTTTGGGGTGCTTGTGTCTTGCTGATTTTCAATTTTCCCACTTTATCCCCACATGCGTGGAAGTGCCCTATGCTCTCTAAGCTGTGTTTTTTAGATGTTTCAGGACACACCGTACACTTCTCCAGAGTGGCTGTTGGCAATTTACATCCCGCCCATCAGTGTAGCAAGGCTCCCATTTCTCCATGGCCTGTCCTGCATTTCTGGTTTTGACACTTTTTTCAGCATGGCCCTTTTGACCGATGGGAAGCGAGACTTCTTTGTAGCGCTGATTTGCCTTTCCAGGTTGCTTGGTTGGCCAAAAAGGGCGTATGCGTTTTTTCCTGAATATATTCAGGAAAAAACGCATACGCCCTTTTTGGCCAAGGACATCATTGTCAACGTTTTGCCGCTTTTCATGTGCTTTAAAGGCGATTCGAATCTACCTCCTGAAATCTGTTTCCTGCAATTCTGCCTTGATTTCAAATCCTCTTCTTTGCCTTCCCTCAATATATTTGTGGACGAGAGTTATCATTTATAACTCTGCAGATTTGTGAATTGCAGTGCCCTGAAGCTCCATTTTACAAGTCGCTTTTTTGGGTGCTGGCCGCAAAAGCGCAGGATGGCTTCAGGCCCTGTTCTGGTTCCGGGTGGCAGGCTGAGCCTGTGGTTAATTCTTCTTCCTGATGGGAAAATAGAGTGACCTGTGCCTGTCCCAACACCAAGAGCTAGTCTCTCATTGGTTCCCCGTCTTCCCGTTCATCCTCAGGACAAATTGCAACCTGTATGGAACAGGAGGTTAAAGGTGCTGATGCTCCAAGTAGGGAGATTGCTAGTAAAGTGGCTGGAATGGCGAACCCGAGCACAAGGAGATGAGAAATGAGGTGCGTTTTAGAAACCTTTCCCCATCACACGGTGTACCATCTTCTGGGTTTCTCATGCATGTTTTCGATGTAGGAAGATTCCCTTGAACCTGGAGATTTGGGACCCATGCGATGGGTAGCACGCAGTATTACTTTAAAGGGTCTGCGTTTGCTCACCCAACCTCACCAAACCTCTCAGCGCCAAGAGTGTCCACCCTTATGTCTCATCCAGCTGTGGGTCTAGATATGGTCAATCCAGGTTGCATCACAGCCCCTGAACGAATTGTGTAAGAATTTCTCTCTCTTTCCCTGTCTTTGTTGCATGGGTTTTTGAAAGTAATTTATTTTTATAATGGGGTTTAGCTGCTTTTCACGGCTGTGTTTATGCCACTTTACACCCACTTGACACACTAACAGAGAGATATCAATACATAGGTTTTAAAATTATTACTAGTCAGATATATTCTTGTGCGGTGAATCGGGCGTGTTGAGTCCAGTTCTCTGAGCAAGGAGTAGGTCTTGTCTATTACATATTGGGTTTATGGAACGGTATCTGAGCTAATTTGAAACTCTTGTTTTATGTATCACCCCACCTCACCTTTCCCGTTAAGCAGCCATAGTGTGTTTTCTGCATGTGTGACTCTGTTCTGTTTTGTAATTCAGTTCAAGTGTAACGGTTTTTACATTCCCTCTATAAGTGACACCTTATGAGAAGTGTCCTGTTCTGTGTGACTTATTTCACTTAGAATCGTCGTACCTAAATCCACTCATCATGCTGCTACTAGCCTTATGACATTGATTTCATGGCTGAGTGATAATCCATTGTACATAAGGACCACAACTTTTTGATCCATTTTTCGCTTTCTTGGGATATTTAAAGTGGAATGAAGTGGAGGTCCTTGTCAACAGAGCAGCCCTAAACTTTGGGGTGCTTGTGTCTTGCTGATTTTCAATTTTCCCACTTTAACCCCCATGCGTGGAAGTGCCCTATTCTCTCTAAGCTGTGTTTTTTAGATGTTTCAGGACACACCGTACACTACTCCAGAGTGGCTGTTGGCAATTTACATCCCGCCCATCAGTGTAGCAAGGCTCCCATTTCTCCATGGCCTGTCCTGCATTTCTGGTTTTGACACTTTTTTCAGCATGGCCCTTTTGACCGATGGGAAGCGAGACTTCTTTGTAGCACTGATTTGCCTTTCCAGGTTGCTTGGTTGGCCAAAAAGGGCGTATGCGTTTTTTCCTGAATATATTCAGGAAAAAACGCATACGCCCTTTTTGGCCAAGGGCATCATTGTCAACGTTTTGCCGCTTTTCATGTGCTTTAAAGGCGATTCGAATCTACCTCCTGAAATCTGTTTCCTGCAATTCTGCCTTGATTTCAAATCCTCTTCTTTGCCTTCCCTCAATATATTTGTGGACGAGAGTTATCATTTATAACTCTGCAGGATTGTGATTTGCAGTGCACTGAAGCTCCATTTTACAAGTCGCTTTTTTGGGTGCTGGCCGCAAAAGCGCAGGATGGCTTCAGGCCCTGTTCTGGTTCCGGGGGGCAGGCTGAGCCTGTGGTTAATTCTTCTTCCTGATGGGAAAATAGAGTGACCTGTGCCTGTCCCAACACCAAGAGCTAGTCTCTCATTGGTTCCCCGTCTTCCCGTTCATCCTCAGGACAAATTGCAACCTGTACGGAACAGGAGGTTAAAGGTGCTGATGCTCCAAGTAGGGAGATTGCTAGTAAAGTGGCTGGAATGGCGAACCCAAGCACAAGGAGATGAGAAATGAGGTGCGTTTTAGAAACCTATCCCCATCACACGGTGTACCATCTTCTGGGTTTCTCATGCATGTTTTCGATGTAGGAAGATGCCCTTGAACCTGGAGATTTGGGACCCATGCGATGGGTAGCACGCAGTATTACTTTAAAGGGTCTGCGTTTGCTCACCCAACCTCACCAAACCTCTCAGCCCCAAGAGTGTCCAACCTTATGTCTCATCCAGCTGTGGGTCTAGATATGGTCAATCCAGGTTGCATCACAGCCCCTGAACGAATTGTGTAAGAATTTCTCTCTCTTTCCCTGTCTTTGTTTCATGGGTTTTTAAAAGTAATTTATTTTTATAATGGGGTTTAGCTGCTTTTCACGGCTGTGTTTATGCCGCTTTACACCCACTTGACACACTAACAGAGAGATATCAATACATAGGTTTTAAGATTATTACTAGTCAGATATATTCTTGTGCGGTGAATCGGGCGTGTTGAGTCCAGTTCTCTGAGCAAGGAGTAGGTCTTGTCTATTACATATTGGGTTTATGGAACGGTATCTGAGCTAATTTGAAACTCTTGTTTTATGTATCACCCCACCTCACCTTTCCCGTTAAGCAGCCATAGTGTGTTTTCTGCATGTGTGACTCTGTTCTGTTTTGTAATTCAGTTCAAGTGTAACGGTTTTTACTTTCCCTCTATAAGTGACACCTTATGAGAAGTGTCCTTTTCTGTGTGACTTATTTCACTTAGAATCGTCTTACCTAAATCCACTCATCATGCTGCTACTAGCCTTATGACATTGATTTCATGGCTGAGTGATATTCCATTGTACATAAGGACCACAACTTCTTTATCCATTTTTCGCTTTCCTGGGATATTTAAGGTGGAATGAAGTGGAGGTCCTTGTCAACAGAGCAGCCCAAACTTTGGGGTGCTTGTGTCTTGCTGATTTTCAATTTTCCCACTTTAACCCCCATGCGTGGAAGTGCCCTATTCTCTCTAAGCTGTGTTTTTTAGATGTTTCAGGACACACCGTACACTACTCCAGAGTGGCTGTTGGCAATTTACATCCCGCCCATCAGTGTAGCAAGGCTCCCATTTCTCCATGGCCTGTCCTGCATTTCTGGTTTTGACACTTTTTTCAGCATGGCCCTTTTGACCGATGGGAAGCGAGACATCTTTGTAGCACTGATTTGCCTTTCCAGGTTGCTTGGTTGGCCAAAAAGGGCGTATGTGTTTTTTCCTGAATATATTCAGGAAAAAACGCATACGCCCTTTTTGGCCAAGGGCATCATTGTCAACGTTTTGCCGCTTTTCATGTGCTTTAAAGGCGATTCGAATCTACCTCCTGAAATCTGTTTCCTGCAATTCTGCCTTGATTTCAAATCCTCTTCTTTGCCTTCCCTCAATATATTTGTGGACGAGAGTTATCATTTATAACTCTGCAGGTTTGTGATTTGCAGTGCACTGAAGCTACATTTTACAAGTCGCTTTTTTGGGTGCTGGCCGCAAAAGCGCAGGATGGCTTCAGGCCCTGTTCTGGTTCCGGGGGGCAGGCTGAGCCTGTGGTTAATTCTTCTTCCTGATGGGAAAATATAGTGACCTGTGCCTGTCCCAACACCAAGAGCTAGTCTCTCATTGGTTCCCCGTCTTCCCGTTCATCCTCAGGACAAATTGCAACCTGTACGGAACAGGAGGTTAAAGGTGCTGATGCTCCAAGTAGGGAGATTGTTAGTAAAGTGGCTGGAATGGCGAACCCGAGCACAAGGAGATGAGAAATGAGGTGCATTTTAGAAACCTTTCCCCATCACACGGTGTACCATCTTCTGGGTTTCTCATGCATGTTTTCGATGTAGGAAGATGCCCTTGAACCTGGAGATTTGGGACCCATGCGATGGGTAGCACGCAGTATTACTTTAAAGGGTCTGCGTTTGCTCACCCAACCTCACCAAACCTCTCAGCCCCAAGAGTGTCCAACCTTATGTCTCATCCAGCTGTGGGTCTAGATATGGTCAATCCAGGTTGCATCACAGCCCCTGAACGAATTGTGTAAGAATTTCTCTCTCTTTCCCTGTCTTTGTTGCATGGGTTTTTAAAAGTAATTTATTTTTATAATGGGGTTTAGCTGCTTTTCACGGCTGTGTTTATGCCGCTTTACACCCACTTGACACACTAACAGAGAGATATCAATACATAGGTTTTAAGATTATTACTAGTCAGATATATTCTTGTGCGGTGAATCGGGCGTGTTGAGTCCAGTTCTCTGAGCAAGGAGTAGGTCTTGTCTATTACATATTGGGTTTATGGAACGGTATCTGAGCTAATTTGAAACTCTTGTTTTATGTATCACCCCACCTCACCTTTCCCGTTAAGCAGCCATAGTGTGTTTTCTGCATGTGTGACTCTGTTCTGTTTTGTAATTCAGTTCAAGTGTAACGGTTTTTACTTTCCCTCTATAAGTGACACCTTATGAGAAGTGTCCTTTTCTGTGTGACTTATTTCACTTAGAATCGTCGTACCTAAATCCACTCATCATGCTGCTACTAGCCTTATGTCATTGATTTCATGGCTGAGTGATATTACATTGTACATAAGGACCACAACTTTTTGATCCATTTTTCGCTTTCCTGGGATATTTAAGGTGGAATGAAGTGGAGGTCCTTGTCAACAGAGCAGCCCTAAACTTTGGGGTGCTTGTGTCTTGCTGATTTTCAATTTTCCCACTTTATCCCCCCATGCGTGGAAGTGCCCTATGCTCTCTAAGCTGTGTTTTTTAGATGTTTCAGGACACACCGTACACTTCTCCAGAGTGGCTGTTGGCAATTCACATCCCGCCCATCAGTGTAGCAAGGCTCCCATTTCTCCATGGCCTGTCCTGCATTTCTGGTTTTGAAACTTTTTTCAGCATGGCCCTTTTGACCGATGGGAAGCGAGACTTCTTTGTAGCGCTGATTTGCCTTTCCAGGTTGCTTGGTTGGCCAAAAAGGGCGTATGCGTTTTTTCCTGAATATATTAAGGAAAAACCGCATACGCCCTTTTTGGCCAAGGGCATCATTGTCAACGTTTTGCCGCTTTTCATGTGCTTTAAAGGCGATTCGAATCTACCTCCTGAAATCTGTTTCCTGCAATTCTGCCTTGATTTCAAATCCTCTTCTTTGCCTTCCCTCAATATATTTGTGGACGAGAGTTATCATTTATAACTCTGCAGATTTGTGAATTGCAGTGCCCTGAAGCTCCATTTTACAAGTCGCTTTTTTGGGTGCTGGCCGCAAAAGCGCAGGATGGCTTCAGGCCCTGTTCTGGTTCCGGGTGGCAGGCTGAGCCTGTGGTTAATTCTTCTTCCTGATGGGAAAATAGAGTGACCTGTGCCTGTCCCAACACCAAGAGCTAGTCTCTCATTGGTTCCCCGTCTTCCCGTTCATCCTCAGGACAAATTGCAACCTGTACGGAACAGGAGGTTAAAGGTGCTGATGCTCCAAGTAGGGAGATTGCTAGTAAAGTGGCTGGAATGGCGAACCCGAGAACAAGGAGATGAGAAATGAGGTGCGTTTTAGAAACCTTTCTCCATCAAACGGTGTACCATCTTCTGGGTTTCTCATGCATGTTTTCGATGTAGGAAGATGCCCTTGAACCTGGAGATTTGGGACCCATGCGATGGGTAGCACGCAGGATTACTTTAAAGGGTCTGTGTTTGCTCACCCAACCTCACCAAACCTCTCAGCCCCAAGAGTGTCCACCCTTATGTCTCATCCAGCTGTGGGTCTAGATATGGTCAATCCAGGTTGCATCACAGCCCCTGAACGAATTGTGTAAGAATTTCTCTCTCTTTCCCTGTCTTTGTTTCATGGGTTTTTAAAAGTAATTTATTTTTATAATGGGGTTTAGCTGCTTTTCACGGCTGTGTTTATGCCACTTTACACCCACTTGACACACTAACAGAGAGATATCAATACATAGGTTTTAAGATTATTACTAGTCAGATATATTCTTGTGCGGTGAATCGGGCGTGTTGAGTCCAGTTCTCTGAGCAAGGAGTAGGTCTTGTCTATTACATATTGGGTTTATGGAACGGTATCTGAGCTAATTTGAAACTCTTGTTTTATGTATCACTCCACCTCACCTTTCCCGTTAAGCAGCCATAGTGTGTTTTCTGCATGTGTGACTCTGTTCTGTTTTGTAATTCAGTTCAAGTGTAACGGTTTTTACTTTCCCTCTATAAGTGACACCTTATGAGAAGTGTCCTTTTCTGTGTGACTTATTTCACTTAGAATCGTCGTACCTAAATCCACTCATCATGCTGCTACTAGCCTTATGACATTGATTTCATGGCTGAGTGATATTCCATTGTACATAAGGACCACAACTTTTTGATCCATTTTTCGCTTTCTTGGGATATTTAAGGTGGAATGAAGTGGAGGTCCTTGTCAACAGAGCAGCCCTAAACTTTGGGGTGCTTGTGTCTTGCTGATTTTCAATTTTCCCACTTTATCCCCCCATGCGTGGAAGTGCCCTATGCTCTCTAAGCTGTGTTTTTTAGATGTTTCAGGACACACCGTACACTTCTCCAGAGTGGCTGTTGGCAATTTACATCCCGCCCATCAGTGTAGCAAGGCTCCCATTTCTCCATGGCCTGTCCTGCATTTCTGGTTTTGACACTTTTTTCAGCATGGCCCTTTTGACCGATGGGAAGCGAGACTTCTTTGTAGCGCTGACTTGCCTTTCCAGGTTGCTTGGTTGGCCACAAAGGGCGTATGCGTTTTTTCCTGAATATATTCAGGAAAAAACGCATACGCCCTTTTTGGCCAAGGGCATCATTGTCAACGTTTTGCCGCTTTTCATGTGCTTTAAAGGCGATTCGAATCTACCTCCTTAAATCTGTTTCCTGCAATTCTGCCTTGATTTCAAATCCTCTTCTTTGCCTTCCCTCAATATATTTGTGGACGAGAGTTATCATTTATAACTCTGCAGATTTGTGAATTGCAGTGCCCTGAAGCTCCATTTTACAAGTCGCTTTTTTGGGTGCTGGCCGCAAAAGCGCAGGATGGCTTCAGGCCCTGTTCTGGTTCCGGGTGGCAGGCTGAGCCTGTGGTTAATTCTTCTTCCTGATGGGAAAATAGAGTGACCTGTGCCTGTCCCAACACCAAGAGCTAGTCTCTCATTGGTTCCCCGTCTTCCCGTTCATCCTCAGGACAAATTGCAACCTGTACGGAACAGGAGGTTAAAGGTGCTGATGCTCCAAGTAGGGAGATTGCTAGTAAAGTGGCTGGAATGGCGAACCCGAGCACAAGGAGATGAGAAATGAGGTGCGTTTTAGAAACCTTTCCCCATCACACGGTGTACCATCTTCTGGGTTTCTCATGCATGTTTTCGATGTAGGAAGATGCCCTTGAACCTGGAGATTTGGGACCCATGCGATGGGTAGCACGCAGTATTACTTTAAAGGGTCTGCGTTTGCTCACCCAACCTCACCAAACCTCTCAGCCCCAAGAGTGTCCAACCTTATGTCTCATCCAGCTGTGGGTCTAGATATGGTCAATCCAGGTTGCATCACAGCCCCTGAAAGAATTGTGTAAGAATTTCTCTCTCTTTCCCTGTCTTTGTTGCATGGGTTTTTAAAAGTAATTTATTTTTATAATGGGGTTTAGCTGCTTTTCACGGCTGTGTTTATGCCGCTTTACACCCACTTGACACACTAACAGAGAGATATGAATACATAGGTTTTAAGATTATTACTAGTCAGATATATTCTTGTGCGGTGAATCGGGCGTGTTGAGTCCAGTTCTCTGAGCAAGGAGTAGGTCTTGTCTATTACATATTGGGTTTATGGAACGGTATCTGAGCTAATTTGAAACTCTTGTTTTATGTATCACCCCACCTCACCTTTCCCGTTAAGCAGCCATAGTGTGTTTTCTGCATGTGTGACTCTGTTCTGTTTTGTAATTCAGTTCAAGTGTAACGGTTTTTACTTTCCCTCTATAAGTGACACCTTATGAGAAGTGTCCTTTTCTGTGTGACTTATTTCACTTAGAATCGTCGTACCTAAATCCACTCATCATGCTGCTACTAGCCTTATGACATTGATTTCATGGCTGAGTGATATTCCATTGTACATAAGGACCACAACTTTTTGATCCATTTTTCGCTTTCCTGGGATATTTAAGGTGGAATGAAGTGGAGGTCCTTGTCAACAGAGCAGCCCTAAACTTTGGGGTGCTTGTGTCTTGCTGATTTTCAATTTTCCCACTTTATCCCCACATGCGTGGAAGTGCCCTATGCTCTCTAAGCTGTGTTTTTTAGATGTTTCAGGACACACCGTACACTTCTCCAGAGTGGCTGTTGGCAATTTACATCCCGCCCATCAGTGTAGCAAGGCTCCCATTTCTCCATGGCCTGTCCTGCATTTCTGGTTTTGACACTTTTTTCAGCATGGCCCTTTTGACCGATGGGAAGCGAGACTTCTTTGTAGCGCTGATTTGCCTTTCCAGGTTGCTTGGTTGGCCAAAAAGGGCGTATGCGTTTTTTCCTGAATATATTCAGGAAAAAACGCATACGCCCTTTTTGGCCAAGGACATCATTGTCAACGTTTTGCCGCTTTTCATGTGCTTTAAAGGCGATTCGAATCTACCTCCTGAAATCTGTTTCCTGCAATTCTGCCTTGATTTCAAATCCTCTTCTTTGCCTTCCCTCAATATATTTGTGGACGAGAGTTATCATTTATAACTCTGCAGGTTTGTGAATTGCAGTGCCCTGAAGCTCCATTTTACAAGTCGCTTTTTTGGGAGCTGGCCGCAAAAGCGCAGGATGGCTTCAGGCCCTGTTCTGGTTCCTGGGGGCAGGCTGAGCCTGTGGTTAATTCTTCTTCCTGATGGGAAAATAGAGTGACCTGTGCCTGTCCCAACACCAAGAGCTAGTCTCTCATTGGTTCCCCGTCTTCCCGTTCATCCTCAGGACAAATTGCAACCTGTACGGAACAGGAGGTTAAAGGTGCTGATGCTCCAAGTAGGGAGATTGCTAGTTAAGTGGCTGGAATGACGGACCCGAGCACAAGGAGATGAGAAATGAGGTGCGTTTTAGAAACCTTTCCCCATCACACGGTGTATCATCTTCTGGGTTTCTCATGCATGTTTTCGATGTAGGAAGATGCCCTTGAACCTGGAGATTTGGGACCCATGCGATGGGTAGCACGCAGTATTACTTTAAAGGGTCTGCGTTTGCTCACCCAACCTCACCAAACCTCTCAGCCCCAAGAGTGTCCACCCTTATGTCTCATCCAGCTGTGGGTCTAGATATGGTCAATCCAGGTTGCATCACAGCCCCTGAACGAATTGTGTAAGAATTTCTCTCTCTTTCCCTGTCTTTGTTTCATGGGTTTTTAAAAGTAATTTATTTTTATAATGGGGTTTAGCAGCTTTTCACGGCTGTGTTTATGTCGCTTTACACCCACTTAACACACTAACAGAGAGATATCAATACATAGGTTTTAAGATTATTACTAGTCAGATATATTCTTGTGCGGTGAATCGGGCGTGTTGAGTCCAGTTCTCTGAGCAAGGAGTAGGTCTTGTCTATTACATATTGGGTTTATGGAACGGTATCTGAGCTAATTTGAAACTCTTGTTTTATGTATCACCCCACCTCACCTTTCCCGTTAAGCAGCCATAGTGTGTTTTCTGCATGTGTGACTCTGTTCTGTTTTGTATTTCAGTTCAAGTGTAACGGTTTTTACATTCCCTCTATAAGTGACACCTTATGAGAAGTGTCCTTTTCTGTGTGACTTATTTCACTTAGAATCGTCTTACCTAAATCCACTCATCATGCTGCTACTAGCCTTATGACATTGATTTCATGGCTGAGTGATATTCCATTGTACATAAGGACCACAACTTCTTTATCCATTTTTCGCTTTCCTGGGATATTTAAGGTGGAATGAAGTGGAGGTCCTTGTCAACAGAGCAGCCTTAAACTTTGGGGTGCTTGTGTCTTGCTGATTTTCAATTTTCCCACTTTATCCCCCCATGCGTGGAAGTGCCCTATGCTCTCTAAGCTGTGTTTTTTAGATGTTTCAGGACACACCGTACACTTCTCCAGAGTGGCTGTTGGCAATTCACATCCCGCCCATCAGTGTAGCAAGGCTCCCATTTCTCCATGGCCTGTCCTGCATTTCTGGTTTTGAAACTTTTTTCAGCATGGCCCTTTTGACCGATGGGAAGCGAGACTTCTTTGTAGCGCTGATTTGCCTTTCCAGGTTGCTTGGTTGGCCAAAAAGGGCGTATGCGTTTTTTCCTGAATATATTCAGGAAAAAACGCATACGCCCTTTTTGGCCAAGGGCATCATTGTCAACGTTTTGCCGCTTTTCATGTGCTTTAAAGGCGATTCGAATCTACCTCCTGAAATCTGTTTCCTGCAATTCTGCCTTGATTTCAAATCCTCTTCTTTGCCTTCCCTCAATATATTTGTGGACGAGAGTTATCATTTATAACTCTGCAGATTTGTGAATTGCAGTGCCCTGAAGCTCCATTTTACAAGTCGCTTTTTTGGGTGCTGGCCGCAAAAGCGCAGGATGGCTTCAGGCCCTGTTCTGGTTCCGGGTGGCAGGCTGAGCCTGTGGTTAATTCTTCTTCCTGATGGGAAAATAGAGTGACCTGTGCCTGTCCCAACACCAAGAGCTAGTCTCTCATTGGTTCCCCGTCTTCCCGTTCATCCTCAGGACAAATTGCAACCTGTATGGAACAGGAGGTTAAAGGTGCTGATGCTCCAAGTAGGGAGATTGCTAGTAAAGTGGCTGGAATGGCGAACCCGAGCACAAGGAGATGAGAAATGAGGTGCGTTTTAGAAACCTTTCCCCATCACACGGTGTACCATCTTCTGGGTTTCTCATGCATGTTTTCGATGTAGGAAGATTCCCTTGAACCTGGAGATTTGGGACCCATGCGATGGGTAGCACGCAGTATTACTTTAAAGGGTCTGCGTTTGCTCACCCAACCTCACCAAACCTCTCAGCGCCAAGAGTGTCCACCCTTATGTCTCATCCAGCTGTGGGTCTAGATATGGTCAATCCAGGTTGCATCACAGCCCCTGAACGAATTGTGTAAGAATTTCTCTCTCTTTCCCTGGTTTTGTTGCATGGGTTTTTGAAAGTAATTTATTTTTATAATGGGGTTTAGCTGCTTTTCACGGCTGTGTTTATGCCACTTTACACCCACTTGACACACTAACAGAGAGATATCAATACATAGGTTTTAAGATTATTACTAGTCAGATATATTCTTGTGCGGTGAATCGGGCGTGTTGAGTCCAGTTCTCTGAGCAAGGAGTAGGTCTTGTCTATTACATATTGGGTTTATGGAACGGTATCTGAGCTAATTTGAAACTCTTGTTTTATGTATCACCCCACCTCACCTTTCCCGTTAAGCAGCCATAGTGTGTTTTCTGCATGTGTGACTCTGTTCTGTTTTGTAATTCAGTTCAAGTGTAACGGTTTTTACATTCCCTCTATAAGTGACACCTTATGAGAAGTGTCCTGTTCTGTGTGACTTATTTCACTTAGAATCGTCGTACCTAAATCCACTCATCATGCTGCTACTAGCCTTATGACATTGATTTCATGGCTGAGTGATAATCCATTGTACATAAGGACCACAACTTTTTGATCCATTTTTCGCTTTCTTGGGATATTTAAAGTGGAATGAAGTGGAGGTCCTTGTCAACAGAGCAGCCCTAAACTTTGGGGTGTTTGTGTCTTGCTGATTTTCAATTTTCCCACTTTAACCCCCATGCGTGGAAGTGCCCTATTCTCTCTAAGCTGTGTTTTTTAGATGTTTCAGGACACACCGTACACTACTCCAGAGTGGCTGTTGGCAATTTACATCCCGCCCATCAGTGTAGCAAGGCTCCCATTTCTCCATGGCCTGTCCTGCATTTCTGGTTTTGACACTTTTTTCAGCATGGCCCTTTTGACCGATGGGAAGCGAGACTTCTTTGTAGCACTGATTTGCCTTTCCAGGTTGCTTGGTTGGCCAAAAAGGGCGTATGCGTTTTTTCCTGAATATATTCAGGAAAAAACGCATACGCCCTTTTTGGCCAAGGGCATCATTGTCAACGTTTTGCCGCTTTTCATGTGCTTTAAAGGTGATTCGAATCTACCTCCTGAAATCTGTTTCCTGCAATTCTGCCTTGATTTCAAATCCTCTTCTTTGCCTTCCCTCAATATATTTGTGGACGAGAGTTATCATTTATAACTCTGCAGGATTGTGATTTGCAGTGCACTGAAGCTCCATTTTACAAGTCGCTTTTTTGGGTGCTGGCCGCAAAAGCGCAGGATGCCTTCAGGCCCTGTTCTGGTTCCGGGGGGCAGGCTGAGCCTGTGGTTAATTCTTCTTCCTGATGGGAAAATAGAGTGACCTGTGCCTGTCCCAACACCAAGAGCTAGTCTCTCATTGGTTCCCCGTCTTCCCGTTCATCCTCAGGACAAATTGCAACCTGTACGGAACAGGAGGTTAAAGGTGCTGATGCTCCAAGTAGGGAGATTGCTAGTAAAGTGGCTGGAATGGCGAACCCAAGCACAAGGAGATGAGAAATGAGGTGCGTTTTAGAAACCTATCCCCATCACACGGTGTACCATCTTCTGGGTTTCTCATGCATGTTTTCGATGTAGGAAGATGCCCTTGAACCTGGAGATTTGGGACCCATGCGATGGGTAGCACGCAGTATTACTTTAAAGGGTCTGCGTTTGCTCACCCAACCTCACCAAACCTCTCAGCCCCAAGAGTGTCCAACCTTATGTCTCATCCAGCTGTGGGTCTAGATATGGTCAATCCAGGTTGCATCACAGCCCCTGAACGAATTGTGTAAGAATTTCTCTCTCTTTCCCTGTCTTTGTTTCATGGGTTTTTAAAAGTAATTTATTTTTATAATGGGGTTTAGCTGCTTTTCACGGCTGTGTTTATGCCGCTTTACACCCACTTGACACACTAACAGAGAGATATCAATACATAGGTTTTAAGATTATTACTAGTCAGATATATTCTTGTGCGGTGAATCGGGCGTGTTGAGTCCAGTTCTCTGAGCAAGGAGTAGGTCTTGTCTATTACATATTGGGTTTATGGAACGGTATCTGAGCTAATTTGAAACTCTTGTTTTATGTATCACCCCACCTCACCTTTCCCGTTAAGCAGCCATAGTGTGTTTTCTGCATGTGTGACTCTGTTCTGTTTTGTAATTCAGTTCAAGTGTAACGGTTTTTACTTTCCTTCTATAAGTGACACCTTATGAGAAGTGTCCTTTTCTGTGTGACTTATTTCACTTAGAATCGTCTTACCTAAATCCACTCATCATGCTGCTACTAGCCTTATGACATTGATTTCATGGCTGAGTGATATTCCATTGTACATAAGGACCACAACTTCTTTATCCATTTTTCGCTTTCCTGGGATATTTAAGGTGGAATGAAGTGGAGGTCCTTGTCAACAGAGCAGCCCAAACTTTGGGGTGCTTGTGTCTTGCTGATTTTCAATTTTCCCACTTTAACCCCCATGCGTGGAAGTGCCCTATTCTCTCTAAGCTGTGTTTTTTAGATGTTTCAGGACACACCGTACACTACTCCAGAGTGGCTGTTGGCAATTTACATCCCGCCCATCAGTGTAGCAAGGCTCCCATTTCTCCATGGCCTGTCCTGCATTTCTGGTTTTGACACTTTTTTCAGCATGGCCCTTTTGACCGATGGGAAGCGAGACATCTTTGTAGCACTGATTTGCCTTTCCAGGTTGCTTGGTTGGCCAAAAAGGGCGTATGCGTTTTTTCCTGAATATATTCAGGAAAAAACGCATACGCCCTTTTTGGCCAAGGGCATCATTGTCAACGTTTTGCCGCTTTTCATGTGCTTTAAAGGCGATTCGAATCTACCTCCTGAAATCTGTTTCCTGCAATTCTGCCTTGATTTCAAATCCTCTTCTTTGCCTTCCCTCAATATATTTGTGGACGAGAGTTATCATTTATAACTCTGCAGGTTTGTGATTTGCAGTGCACTGAAGCTCCATTTTACAAGTCGCTTTTTTGGGTGATGGCCGCAAAAGCGCAGGATGGCTTCAGGCCCTGTTCTGGTTCCGGGGGGCAGGCTGAGCCTGTGGTTAATTCTTCTTCCTGATGGGAAAATATAGTGACCTGTGCCTGTCCCAACACCAAGAGCTAGTCTCTCATTGGTTCCACGTCTTCCCGTTCATCCTCAGGACAAATTGCAACCTGTACGGAACAGGAGGTTAAAGGTGCTGATGCTCCAAGTAGGGAGATTGTTAGTAAAGTGGCTGGAATGGCGAACCCGAGCACAAGGAGATGAGAAATGAGGTGCATTTTAGAAACCTTTCCCCATCACACGGTGTACCATCTTCTGGGTTTCTCATGCATGTTTTCGATGTAGGAAGATGCCCTTGAACCTGGAGATTTGGGACCCATGCGATGGGTAGCACGCAGTATTACTTTAAAGGGTCTGCGTTTGCTCACCCAACCTCACCAAACCTCTCAGCCCCAAGAGTGTCCAACCTTATGTCTCATCCAGCTGTGGGTCTAGATATGGTCAATCCAGGTTGCATCACAGCCCCTGAACGAATTGTGTAAGAATTTCTCTCTCTTTCCCTGTCTTTGTTGCATGGGTTTTTAAAAGTAATTTATTTTTATAATGGGGTTTAGCTGCTTTTCACGGCTGTGTTTATGCCGCTTTACACCCACTTGACACACTAACAGAGAGATATCAATACATAGGTTTTAAGATTATTACTAGTCAGATATATTCTTGTGCGGTGAATCGGGCGTGTTGAGTCCAGTTCTCTGAGCAAGGAGTAGGTCTTGTCTATTACATATTGGGTTTATGGAACGGTATCTGAGCTAATTTGAAACTCTTGTTTTATGTATCACCCCACCTCACCTTTCCCGTTAAGCAGCCATAGTGTGTTTTCTGCATGTGTGACTCTGTTCTGTTTTGTAATTCAGTTCAAGTGTAACGGTTTTTACTTTCCCTCTATAAGTGACACCTTATGAGAAGTGTCCTTTTCTGTGTGACTTATTTCACTTAGAATCGTCGTACCTAAATCCACTCATCATGCTGCTACTAGCCTTATGTCATTGATTTCATGGCTGAGTGATATTACATTGTACATAAGGACCACAACTTTTTGATCCATTTTTCGCTTTCCTGGGATATTTAAGGTGGAATGAAGTGGAGGTCCTTGTCAACAGAGCAGCCCTAAACTTTGGGGTGCTTGTGTCTTGCTGATTTTCAATTTTCCCACTTTATCCCCCCATGCGTGGAAGTGCCCTATGCTCTCTAAGCTGTGTTTTTTAGATGTTTCAGGACACACCGTACACTTCTCCAGAGTGGCTGTTGGCAATTCACATCCCGCCCATCAGTGTAGCAAGGCTCCCATTTCTCCATGGCCTGTCCTGCATTTCTGGTTTTGAAACTTTTTTCAGCATGGCCCTTTTGACCGATGGGAAGCGAGACTTCTTTGTAGCGCTGATTTGCCTTTCCAGGTTGCTTGGTTGGCCAAAAAGGGCGTATGCGTTTTTTCCTGAATATATTAAGGAAAAACCGCATACGCCCTTTTTGGCCAAGGGCATCATTGTCAACGTTTTGCCGCTTTTCATGTGCTTTAAAGGCGATTCGAATCTACCTCCTGAAATCTGTTTCCTGCAATTCTGCCTTGATTTCAAATCCTCTTCTTTGCCTTCCCTCAATATATTTGTGGACGAGAGTTATCATTTATAACTCTGCAGATTTGTGAATTGCAGTGCCCTGAAGCTCCATTTTACAAGTCGCTTTTTTGGGTGCTGGCCGCAAAAGCGAAGGATGGCTTCAGGCCCTGTTCTGGTTCCGGGGGGCAGGCTGAGCCTGTGGTTAATTCTTCTTCCTGATGGGAAAATAGAGTGACCTGTGCCTGTCCCAACACCAAGAGCTAGTCTCTCATTGGTTCCCCGTCTTCCCGTTCATCCTCAGGACAAATTGCAACCTGTACGGAACAGGAGGTTAAAGGTGCTGATGCTCCAAGTAGGGAGATTGTTAGTAAAGTGGCTGGAATGGCGAACCCGAGCACAAGGAGATGAGAAATGAGGTGCGTTTTAGAAACCTTTCCCCATCACACGGTGTACCATCTTCTGGGTTTCTCATGCATGTTTTCGATGTAGGAAGATGCCCTTGAACCTGGAGATTTGGGACCCATGCAATGGGTAGCACGCAGTATTACTTTAAAGGGTCTGCGTTTGCTCACCCAACCTCACCAAACCTCTCACCCCCAAGAGTGTCCAACCTTATGTCTCATCCAGCTGTGGGTCTAGATATGGTCAATCCAGGTTGCATCACAACCCCTGAACGAATTGTGTAAGAATTTCTCTCTCTTTCCCTGTCTTTGTTGCATGGGTTTTTAAAAGTAATTTATTTTTATAATGGGGTTTAGCTGCTTTTCACGGCTGTGTTTATGCCGCTTTACACCCACTTGACACACTAACAGAGAGATATCAATACATAGGTTTTAAGATTATTACTAGTCAGATATATTCTTGTGCGGTGAATCGGGCGTGTTGAGTCCAGTTCTCTGAGCAAGGAGTAGGTCTTGTCTATTACATATTGGGTTTATGGAACGGTATCTGAGCTAATTTGAAACTCTTGTTTTATGTATCACCCCACCTCACCTTTCCCGTTAAGCAGCCATAGTGTGTTTTCTGCATGTGTGACTCTGTTCTGTTTTGTAATTCAGTTCAAGTGTAACGGTTTTTACTTTCCCTCTATAAGTGACACCTTATGAGAAGTGTCCTTTTCTGTGTGACTTATTTCACTTAGAATCGTCGTACCTAAATCCACTCATCATGCTGCTACTAGCCTTATGTCATTGATTTCATGGCTGAGTGATATTACATTGTACATAAGGACCACAACTTTTTGATCCATTTTTCGCTTTCTTGGGATATTTAAGGTGGAATGAAGTGGAGGTCCTTGTCAACAGAGCAGCCTTAAACTTTGGGGTGCTTGTGTCTTGCTGATTTTCAATTTTCCCACTTTATCCCCCCATGCGTGGAAGTGCCCTATGCTCTCTAAGCTGTGTTTTTTAGATGTTTCAGGACACACCGTACACTTCTCCAGAGTGGCTGTTGGCAATTCACATCCCGCCCATCAGTGTAGCAAGGCTCCCATTTCTCCATGGCCTGTCCTGCATTTCTGGTTTTGAAACTTTTTTCAGCATGGCCCTTTTGACCGATGGGAAGCGAGACTTCTTTGTAGCGCTGATTTGCCTTTCCAGGTTGCTTGGTTGGCCAAAAAGGGCGTATGCGTTTTTTCCTGAATATATTCAGGAAAAAACGCATACGCCCTTTTTGGCCAAGGGCATCATTGTCAACGTTTTGCCGCTTTTCATGTGCTTTAAAGGCGATTCGAATCTACCTCCTGAAATCTGTTTCCTGCAATTCTGCCTTGATTTCAAATCCTCTTCTTTGCCTTCCCTCAATATATTTGTGGACGAGAGTTATCATTTATAACTCTGCAGATTTGTGAATTGCAGTGCCCTGAAGCTCCATTTTACAAGTCGCTTTTTTGGGTGCTGGCCGCAAAAGCGCAGGATGGCTTCAGGCCCTGTTCTGGTTCCGGGTGGCAGGCTGAGCCTGTGGTTAATTCTTCTTCCTGATGGGAAAATAGAGTGACCTGTGCCTGTCCCAACACCAAGAGCTAGTCTCTCATTGGTTCCCCGTCTTCCCGTTCATCCTCAGGACAAATTGCAACCTGTATGGAACAGGAGGTTAAAGGTGCTGATGCTCCAAGTAGGGAGATTGCTAGTAAAGTGGCTGGAATGGCGAACCCGAGCACAAGGAGATGAGAAATGAGGTGCGTTTTAGAAACCTTTCCCCATCACACGGTGTACCATCTTCTGGGTTTCTCATGCATGTTTTCGATGTAGGAAGATTCCCTTGAACCTGGAGATTTGGGACCCATGCGATGGGTAGCACGCAGTATTACTTTAAAGGGTCTGCGTTTGCTCACCCAACCTCACCAAACCTCTCAGCGCCAAGAGTGTCCACCCTTATGTCTCATCCAGCTGTGGGTCTAGATATGGTCAATCCAGGTTGCATCACAGCCCCTGAACGAATTGTGTAAGAATTTCTCTCTCTTTCCCTGTCTTTGTTGCATGGGTTTTTGAAAGTAATTTATTTTTATAATGGGGTTTAGCTGCTTTTCACGGCTGTGTTTATGCCACTTTACACCCACTTGACACACTAACAGAGAGATATCAATACATAGGTTTTAAGATTATTACTAGTCAGATATATTCTTGTGCGGTGAATCGGGCGTGTTGAGTCCAGTTCTCTGAGCAAGGAGTAGGTCTTGTCTATTACATATTGGGTTTATGGAACGGTATCTGAGCTAATTTGAAACTCTTGTTTTATGTATCACCCCACCTCACCTTTCCCGTTAAGCAGCCATAGTGTGTTTTCTGCATGTGTGACTCTGTTCTGTTTTGTAATTCAGTTCAAGTGTAACGGTTTTTACATTCCCTCTATAAGTGACACCTTATGAGAAGTGTCCTGTTCTGTGTGACTTATTTCACTTAGAATCGTCGTACCTAAATCCACTCATCATGCTGCTACTAGCCTTATGACATTGATTTCATGGCTGAGTGATAATCCATTGTACATAAGGACCACAACTTTTTGATCCATTTTTCGCTTTCTTGGGATATTTAAAGTGGAATGAAGTGGAGGTCCTTGTCAACAGAGCAGCCCTAAACTTTGGGGTGCTTGTGTCTTGCTGATTTTCAATTTTCCCACTTTAACCCCCATGCATGGAAGTGCCCTATTCTCTCTAAGCTGTGTTTTTTAGATGTTTCAGGACACACCGTACACTACTCCAGAGTGGCTGTTGGCAATTTACATCCCGCCCATCAGTGTAGCAAGGCTCCCATTTCTCCATGGCCTGTCCTGCATTTCTGGTTTTGACACTTTTTTCAGCATGGCCCTTTTGACCGATGGGAAGCGAGACTTCTTTGTAGCACTGATTTGCCTTTCCAGGTTGCTTGGTTGGCCAAAAAGGGCGTATGCGTTTTTTCCTGAATATATTCAGGAAAAAACGCATACGCCCTTTTTGGCCAAGGGCATCATTGTCAACGTTTTGCCGCTTTTCATGTGCTTTAAAGGCGATTCGAATCTACCTCCTGAAATCTGTTTCCTGCAATTCTGCCTTGATTTCAAATCCTCTTCTTTGCCTTCCCTCAATATATTTGTGGACGAGAGTTATCATTTATAACTCTGCAGGATTGTGATTTGCAGTGCACTGAAGCTCCATTTTACAAGTCGCTTTTTTGGGTGCTGGCCGCAAAAGCGCAGGATGGCTTCAGGCCCTGTTCTGGTTCCGGGGGGCAGGCTGAGCCTGTGGTTAATTCTTCTTCCTGATGGGAAAATAGAGTGACCTGTGCCTGTCCCAACACCAAGAGCTAGTCTCTCATTGGTTCCCCGTCTTCCCGTTCATCCTCAGGACAAATTGCAACCTGTACGGAACAGGAGGTTAAAGGTGCTGATGCTCCAAGTAGGGAGATTGCTAGTAAAGTGGCTGGAATGGCGAACCCAAGCACAAGGAGATGAGAAATGAGGTGCGTTTTAGAAACCTATCCCCATCACACGGTGTACCATCTTCTGGGTTTCTCATGCATGTTTTCGATGTAGGAAGATGCCCTTGAACCTGGAGATTTGGGACCCATGCGATGGGTAGCACGCAGTATTACTTTAAAGGGTCTGCGTTTGCTCACCCAACCTCACCAAACCTCTCAGCCCCAAGAGTGTCCAACCTTATGTCTCATCCAGCTGTGGGTCTAGATATGGTCAATCCAGGTTGCATCACAGCCCCTGAACGAATTGTGTAAGAATTTATCTCTCTTTCCCTGTCTTTGTTTCATGGGTTTTTAAAAGTAATTTATTTTTATAATGGGGTTTAGCTGCTTTTCACGGCTGTGTTTATGCCGCTTTACACCCACTTGACACACTAACAGAGAGATATCAATACATAGGTTTTAAGATTATTACTAGTCAGATATATTCTTGTGCGGTGAATCGGGCGTGTTGAGTCCAGTTCTCTGAGCAAGGAGTAGGTCTTGTCTATTACATATTGGGTTTATGGAACGGTATCTGAGCTAATTTGAAACTCTTGTTTTATGTATCACCCCACCTCACCTTTCCCGTTAAGCAGCCATAGTGTGTTTTCTGCATGTGTGACTCTGTTCTGTTTTGTAATTCAGTTCAAGTGTAACGGTTTTTCTTTCCCTCTATAAGTGACACCTTATGAGAAGTGTCCTTTTCTGTGTGACTTATTTCACTTAGAATCGTCTTACCTAAATCCACTCATCATGCTGCTACTAGCCTTATGACATTGATTTCATGGCTGAGTGATATTCCATTGTACATAAGGACCACAACTTCTTTATCCATTTTTCGCTTTCCTGGGATTTTTAAGGTGGAATGAAGTGGAGGTCCTTGTCAACAGAGCAGCCCAAACTTTGGGGTGCTTGTGTCTTGCTGATTTTCAATTTTCCCACTTTAACCCCCATGCGTGGAAGTGCCCTATTCTCTCTAAGCTGTGTTTTTTAGATGTTTCAGGACACACCGTACACTACTCCAGAGTGGCTGTTGGCAATTTACATCCCGCCCATCAGTGTAGCAAGGCTCCCATTTCTCCATGGCCTGTCCTGCATTTCTGGTTTTGACACTTTTTTCAGCATGGCCCTTTTGACCGATGGGAAGCGAGACATCTTTGTAGCACTGATTTGCCTTTCCAGGTTGCTTGGTTGGCCAAAAAGGGCGTATGCGTTTTTTCCTGAATATATTCAGGAAAAAACGCATACGCCCTTTTTGGCCAAGGGCATCATTGTCAACGTTTTGCCGCTTTTCATGTGCTTTAAAGGCGATTCGAATCTACCTCCTGAAATCTGTTTCCTGCAATTCTGCCTTGATTTCAAATCCTCTTCTTTGCCTTCCCTCAATATATTTGTGGACGAGAGTTATCATTTATAACTCTGCAGGTTTGTGATTTGCAGTGCACTGAAGCTCCATTTTACAAGTCGCTTTTTTGGGTGCTGGCCGCAAAAGCGCAGGATGGCTTCAGGCCCTGTTCTGGTTCCGGGGGGCAGGCTGAGCCTGTGGTTAATTCTTCTTCCTGATGGGAAAATATAGTGACCTGTGCCTGTCCCAACACCAAGAGCTAGTCTCTCATTGGTTCCCCGTCTTCCCGTTCATCCTCAGGACAAACTGCAACCTGTACGGAACAGGAGGTTAAAGGTGCTGATGCTCCAAGTAGGGAGATTGTTAGTAAAGTGGCTGGAATGGCGAACCCGAGCACAAGGAGATGAGAAATGAGGTGCATTTTAGAAACCTTTCCCCATCACACGGTGTACCATCTTCTGGGTTTCTCATGCATGTTTTCGATGTAGGAAGATGCCCTTGAACCTGGAGATTTGGGACCCATGCGATGGGTAGCACGCAGTATTACTTTAAAGGGTCTGCGTTTGCTCACCCAACCTCACCAAACCTCTCAGCCCCAAGAGTGTCCAACCTTATGTCTCATCCAGCTGTGGGTCTAGATATGGTCAATCCAGGTTGCATCACAGCCCCTGAACGAATTGTGTAAGAATTTCTCTCTCTTTCCCTGTCTTTGTTGCATGGGTTTTTAAAAGTAATTTATTTTTATAATGGGGTTTAGCTGCTTTTCACGGCTGTGTTTATGCCGCTTTACACCCACTTGACACACTAACAGAGAGATATCAATACATAGGTTTTAAGATTATTACTAGTCAGATATATTCTTGTGCGGTGAATCGGGCGTGTTGAGTCCAGTTCTCTGAGCAAGGAGTAGGTCTTGTCTATTACATATTGGGTTTATGGAACGGTATCTGAGCTAATTTGAAACTCTTGTTTTATGTATCACCCCACCTCACCTTTCCCGTTAAGCAGCCATAGTGTGTTTTCTGCATGTGTGACTCTGTTCTGTTTTGTAATTCAGTTCAAGTGTAACGGTTTTTACTTTCCCTCTATAAGTGACACCTTATGAGAAGTGTCCTTTTCTGTGTGACTTATTTCACTTAGAATCGTCGTACCTAAATCCACTCATCATGCTGCTACTAGCCTTATGTCATTGATTTCATGGCTGAGTGATATTACATTGTACATAAGGACCACAACTTTTTGATCCATTTTTCGCTTTCCTGGGATATTTAAGGTGGAATGAAGTGGAGGTCCTTGTCAACAGAGCAGCCCTAAACTTTGGGGTGCTTGTGTCTTGCTGATTTTCAATTTTCCCACTTTATCCCCCCATGCGTGGAAGTGCCCTATGCTCTCTAAGCTGTGTTTTTTAGATGTTTCAGGACACACCGTACACTTCTCCAGAGTGGCTGTTGGCAATTCACATCCCGCCCATCAGTGTAGCAAGGCTCCCATTTCTCCATGGCCTGTCCTGCATTTCTGGTTTTGACACTTTTTTCAGCATGGCCCTTTTGACCGATGGGAAGCGAGACTTCTTTGTAGCGCTGATTTGCCTTTCCAGGTTGCTTGGTTGGCCAAAAAGGGCGTATGCGTTTTTTCCTGAATATATTAAGGAAAAACCGCATACGCCCTTTTTGGCCAAGGGCATCATTGTCAACGTTTTGCCGCTTTTCATGTGCTTTAAAGGCGATTCGAATCTACCTCCTGAAATCTGTTTCCTGCAATTCTGCCTTGATTTCAAATCCTCTTCTTTGCCTTCCCTCAATATATTTGTGGACGAGAGTTATCATTTATAACTCTGCAGGTTTGTGATTTGCAGTGCACTGAAGCTCCATTTTACAAGTCGCTTTTTTGGGTGCTGGCCGCAAAAGCGCAGGATGGCTTCAGGCCCTGTTCTGGTTCCGGGGGGCAGGCTGAGCCTGTGGTTAATTCTTCTTCCTGATGGGAAAATAGAGTGACCTGTGCCTGTCCCAACACCAAGAGCTAGTCTCTCATTTGTTCCCCGTCTTCCCGTTCATCCTCAGGACAAATTGCAACCTGTACGGAACAGGAGGTTAAAGGTGCTGATGCTCCAAGTAGGGAGATTGTTAGTAAAGTGGCTGGAATGGCGAACCCGAGCACAAGGAGATGAGAAATGAGGTGCGTTTTAGAAACCTTTCCCCATCACACGGTGTACCATCTTCTGGGTTTCTCATGCATGTTTTCGATGTAGGAAGATGCCCTTGAACCTGGAGATTTGGGACCCATGCAATGGGTAGCACGCAGTATTACTTTAAAGGGTCTGCGTTTGCTCACCCAACCTCACCAAACCTCTCAGCCCCAAGAGTGTCCAACCTTATGTCTCATCCAGCTGTGGGTCTAGATATGGTCAATCCAGGTTGCATCACAACCCCTGAACGAATTGTGTAAGAATTTCTCTCTCTTTCCCTGTCTTTGTTGCATGGGTTTTTAAAAGTAATTTATTTTTATAATGGGGTTTAGCTGCTTTTCACGGCTGTGTTTATGCCGCTTTACACCCACTTGACACACTAACAGAGAGATATCAATACATAGGTTTTAAGATTATTACTAGTCAGATATATTCTTGTGCGGTGAATCGGGCGTGTTGAGTCCAGTTCTCTGAGCAAGGAGTAGGTCTTGTCTATTACATATTGGGTTTATGGAACGGTATCTGAGCTAATTTGAAACTCTTGTTTTATGTATCACCCCACCTCACCTTTCCCGTTAAGCAGCCATAGTGTGTTTTCTGCATGTGTGACTCTGTTCTGTTTTGTAATTCAGTTCAAGTGTAACGGTTTTTACTTTCCCTCTATAAGTGACACCTTATGAGAAGTGTCCTTTTCTGTGTGACTTATTT
This sequence comes from Balaenoptera physalus, assembly GCF_965194825.1. Classification (NCBI taxonomy): domain Eukaryota; kingdom Metazoa; phylum Chordata; class Mammalia; order Artiodactyla; family Balaenopteridae; genus Balaenoptera; species Balaenoptera physalus. Next base: position 55,017 of record NW_028126045.1, read on the forward strand.
CACTTAGAATCGTCGTACCTAAATCCACTCATCATGCTGCTACTAGCCTTATGTCATTGATTTCATGGCTGAGTGATATTACATTGTACATAAGGACCACAACTTTTTGATCCATTTTTCGCTTTCTTGGGATATTTAAGGTGGAATGAAGTGGAGGTCCTTGTCAACAGAGCAGCCTTAAACTTTGGGGTGCTTGTGTCTTGCTGATTTTCAATTTTCCCACTTTATCCCCCCATGCGTGGAAGTGCCCTATGCTCTCTAAGCTGTGTTTTTTAGATGTTTCAGGACACACCGTACACTTCTCCAGAGTGGCTGTTGGCAATTCACATCCCGCCCATCAGTGTAGCAAGGCTCCCATTTCTCCATGGCCTGTCCTGCATTTCTGGTTTTGAAACTTTTTTCAGCATGGCCCTTTTGACCGATGGGAAGCGAGACTTCTTTGTAGCGCTGATTTGCCTTTCCAGGTTGCTTGGTTGGCCAAAAAGGGCGTATGCGTTTTTTCCTGAATATATTCAGGAAAAAACGCATACGCCCTTTTTGGCCAAGGGCATCATTGTCAACGTTTTGCCGCTTTTCATGTGCTTTAAAGGCGATTCGAATCTACCTCCTGAAATCTGTTTCCTGCAATTCTGCCTTGATTTCAAATCCTCTTCTTTGCCTTCCCTCAATATATTTGTGGACGAGAGTTATCATTTATAACTCTGCAGATTTGTGAATTGCAGTGCCCTGAAGCTCCATTTTACAAGTCGCTTTTTTGGGTGCTGGCCGCAAAAGCGCAGGATGGCTTCAGGCCCTGTTCTGGTTCCGGGTGGCAGGCTGAGCCTGTGGTTAATTCTTCTTCCTGATGGGAAAATAGAGTGACCTGTGCCTGTCCCAACACCAAGAGCTAGTCTCTCATTGGTTCCCCGTCTTCCCGTTCATCCTCAGGACAAATTGCAACCTGTATGGAACAGGAGGTTAAAGGTGCTGATGCTCCAAGTAGGGAGATTGCTAGTAAAGTGGCTGGAATGGCGAACCCGAGCACAAGGAGATGAGAAATGAGGTGCGTTTTAGAAACCTTTCCCCATCACACGGTGTACCATCTTCTGGGTTTCTCATGCATGTTTTCGATGTAGGAAGATTCCCTTGAACCTGGAGATTTGGGACCCATGCGATGGGTAGCACGCAGTATTACTTTAAAGGGTCTGCGTTTGCTCACCCAACCTCACCAAACCTCTCAGCGCCAAGAGTGTCCACCCTTATGTCTCATCCAGCTGTGGGTCTAGATATGGTCAATCCAGGTTGCATCACAGCCCCTGAACGAATTGTGTAAGAATTTCTCTCTCTTTCCCTGTCTTTGTTGCATGGGTTTTTGAAAGTAATTTATTTTTATAATGGGGTTTAGCTGCTTTTCACGGCTGTGTTTATGCCACTTTACACCCACTTGACACACTAACAGAGAGATATCAATACATAGGTTTTAAAATTATTACTAGTCAGATATATTCTTGTGCGGTGAATCGGGCGTGTTGAGTCCAGTTCTCTGAGCAAGGAGTAGGTCTTGTCTATTACATATTGGGTTTATGGAACGGTATCTGAGCTAATTTGAAACTCTTGTTTTATGTATCACCCCACCTCACCTTTCCCGTTAAGCAGCCATAGTGTGTTTTCTGCATGTGTGACTCTGTTCTGTTTTGTAATTCAGTTCAAGTGTAACGGTTTTTACATTCCCTCTATAAGTGACACCTTATGAGAAGTGTCCTGTTCTGTGTGACTTATTTCACTTAGAATCGTCGTACCTAAATCCACTCATCATGCTGCTACTAGCCTTATGACATTGATTTCATGGCTGAGTGATAATCCATTGTACATAAGGACCACAACTTTTTGATCCATTTTTCGCTTTCTTGGGATATTTAAAGTGGAATGAAGTGGAGGTCCTTGTCAACAGAGCAGCCCTAAACTTTGGGGTGCTTGTGTCTTGCTGATTTTCAATTTTCCCACTTTAACCCCCATGCGTGGAAGTGCCCTATTCTCTCTAAGCTGTGTTTTTTAGATGTTTCAGGACACACCGTACACTACTCCAGAGTGGCTGTTGGCAATTTACATCCCGCCCATCAGTGTAGCAAGGCTCCCATTTCTCCATGGCCTGTCCTGCATTTCTGGTTTTGACACTTTTTTCAGCATGGCCCTTTTGACCGATGGGAAGCGAGACTTCTTTGTCGCGCTGATTTGCCTTTCCAGGTTGCTTGGTTGGCCAAAAAGGGCGTATGCGTTTTTTCCTGAATATATTCAGGAAAAAACGCATACGCCCTTTTTGGCCAAGGGCATCATTGTCAACGTTTTGCCGCTTTTCATGTGCTTTAAAGGCGATTCGAATCTACCTCCTGAAATCTGTTTCCTGCAATTCTGCCTTGATTTCAAATCCTCTTCTTTGCCTTCCCTCAATATATTTGTGGACGAGAGTTATCATTTATAACTCTGCAGGATTGTGATTTGCAGTGCACTGAAGCTCCATTTTACAAGTCGCTTTTTTGGGTGCTGGCCGCAAAAGCGCAGGATGGCTTCAGGCCCTGTTCTGGTTCCGGGGGGCAGGCTGAGCCTGTGGTTAATTCTTCTTCCTGATGGGAAAATAGAGTGACCTGTGCCTGTCCCAACACCAAGAGCTAGTCTCTCATTGGTTCCCCGTCTTCCCGTTCATCCTCAGGACAAATTGCAACCTGTACGGAACAGGAGGTTAAAGGTGCTGATGCTCCAAGTAGGGAGATTGCTAGTAAAGTGGCTGGAATGGCGAACCCAAGCACAAGGAGATGAGAAATGAGGTGCGTTTTAGAAACCTATCCCCATCACACGGTGTACCATCTTCTGGGTTTCTCATGCATGTTTTCGATGTAGGAAGATGCCCTTGAACCTGGAGATTTGGGACCCATGCGATGGGTAGCACGCAGTATTACTTTAAAGGGTCTGCGTTTGCTCACCCAACCTCACCAAACCTCTCAGCCCCAAGAGTGTCCAACCTTATGTCTCATCCAGCTGTGGGTCTAGATATGGTCAATCCAGGTTGCATCACAGCCCCTGAACGAATTGTGTAAGAATTTCTCTCTCTTTCCCTGTCTTTGTTTCATGGGTTTTTAAAAGTAATTTATTTTTATAATGGGGTTTAGCTGCTTTTCACGGCTGTGTTTATGCCGCTTTACACCCACTTGACACACTAACAGAGAGATATCAATACATAGGTTTTAAGATTATTACTAGTCAGATATATTCTTGTGCGGTGAATCGGGCGTGTTGAGTCCAGTTCTCTGAGCAAGGAGTAGGTCTTGTCTATTACATATTGGGTTTATGGAACGGTATCTGAGCTAATTTGAAACTCTTGTTTTATGTATCACCCCACCTCACCTTTCCCGTTAAGCAGCCATAGTGTGTTTTCTGCATGTGTGACTCTGTTCTGTTTTGTAATTCAGTTCAAGTGTAACGGTTTTTACTTTCCCTCTATAAGTGACACCTTATGAGAAGTGTCCTTTTCTGTGTGACTTATTTCACTTAGAATCGTCTTACCTAAATCCACTCATCATGCTGCTACTAGCCTTATGACATTGATTTCATGGCTGAGTGATATTCCATTGTACATAAGGACCACAACTTCTTTATCCATTTTTCGCTTTCCTGGGATATTTAAGGTGGAATGAAGTGGAGGTCCTTGTCAACAGAGCAGCCCAAACTTTGGGGTGCTTGTGTCTTGCTGATTTTCAATTTTCCCACTTTAACCCCCATGCGTGGAAGTGCCCTATTCTCTCTAAGCTGTGTTTTTTAGATGTTTCAGGACACACCGTACACTACTCCAGAGTGGCTGTTGGCAATTTACATCCCGCCCATCAGTGTAGCAAGGCTCCCATTTCTCCATGGCCTGTCCTGCATTTCTGGTTTTGACACTTTTTTCAGCATGGCCCTTTTGACCGATGGGAAGCGAGACATCTTTGTAGCACTGATTTGCCTTTCCAGGTTGCTTGGTTGGCCAAAAAGGGCGTATGTGTTTTTTCCTGAATATATTCAGGAAAAAACGCATACGCCCTTTTTGGCCAAGGGCATCATTGTCAACGTTTTGCCGCTTTTCATGTGCTTTAAAGGCGATTCGAATCTACCTCCTGAAATCTGTTTCCTGCAATTCTGCCTTGATTTCAAATCCTCTTCTTTGCCTTCCCTCAATATATTTGTGGACGAGAGTTATCATTTATAACTCTGCAGGTTTGTGATTTGCAGTGCACTGAAGCTACATTTTACAAGTCGCTTTTTTGGGTGCTGGCCGCAAAAGCGCAGGATGGCTTCAGGCCCTGTTCTGGTTCCGGGGGGCAGGCTGAGCCTGTGGTTAATTCTTCTTCCTGATGGGAAAATATAGTGACCTGTGCCTGTCCCAACACCAAGAGCTAGTCTCTCATTGGTTCCCCGTCTTCCCGTTCATCCTCAGGACAAATTGCAACCTGTACGGAACAGGAGGTTAAAGGTGCTGATGCTCCAAGTAGGGAGATTGTTAGTAAAGTGGCTGGAATGGCGAACCCGAGCACAAGGAGATGAGAAATGAGGTGCATTTTAGAAACCTTTCCCCATCACACGGTGTACCATCTTCTGGGTTTCTCATGCATGTTTTCGATGTAGGAAGATGCCCTTGAACCTGGAGATTTGGGACCCATGCGATGGGTAGCACGCAGTATTACTTTAAAGGGTCTGCGTTTGCTCACCCAACCTCACCAAACCTCTCAGCCCCAAGAGTGTCCAACCTTATGTCTCATCCAGCTGTGGGTCTAGATATGGTCAATCCAGGTTGCATCACAGCCCCTGAACGAATTGTGTAAGAATTTCTCTCTCTTTCCCTGTCTTTGTTGCATGGGTTTTTAAAAGTAATTTATTTTTATAATGGGGTTTAGCTGCTTTTCACGGCTGTGTTTATGCCGCTTTACACCCACTTGACACACTAACAGAGAGATATCAATACATAGGTTTTAAGATTATTACTAGTCAGATATATTCTTGTGCGGTGAATCGGGCGTGTTGAGTCCAGTTCTCTGAGCAAGGAGTAGGTCTTGTCTATTACATATTGGGTTTATGGAACGGTATCTGAGCTAATTTGAAACTCTTGTTTTATGTATCACCCCACCTCACCTTTCCCGTTAAGCAGCCATAGTGTGTTTTCTGCATGTGTGACTCTGTTCTGTTTTGTAATTCAGTTCAAGTGTAACGGTTTTTACTTTCCCTCTATAAGTGACACCTTATGAGAAGTGTCCTTTTCTGTGTGACTTATTTCACTTAGAATCGTCGTACCTAAATCCACTCATAATGCTGCTACTAGCCTTATGTCATTGATTTCATGGCTGAGTGATATTACATTGTACATAAGGACCACAACTTTTTGATCCATTTTTCGCTTTCCTGGGATATTTAAGGTGGAATGAAGTGGAGGTCCTTGTCAACAGAGCAGCCCTAAACTTTGGGGTGCTTGTGTCTTGCTGATTTTCAATTTTCCCACTTTATCCCCCCATGCGTGGAAGTGCCCTATGCTCTCTAAGCTGTGTTTTTTAGATGTTTCAGGACACACCGTACACTTCTCCAGAGTGGCTGTTGGCAATTCACATCCCGCCCATCAGTGTAGCAAGGCTCCCATTTCTCCATGGCCTGTCCTGCATTTCTGGTTTTGAAACTTTTTTCAGCATGGCCCTTTTGACCGATGGGAAGCGAGACTTCTTTGTAGCGCTGATTTGCCTTTCCAGGTTGCTTGGTTGGCCAAAAAGGGCGTATGCGTTTTTTCCTGAATATATTAAGGAAAAACCGCATACGCCCTTTTTGGCCAAGGGCATCATTGTCAACGTTTTGCCGCTTTTCATGTGCTTTAAAGGCGATTCGAATCTACCTCCTGAAATCTGTTTCCTGCAATTCTGCCTTGATTTCAAATCCTCTTCTTTGCCTTCCCTCAATATATTTGTGGACGAGAGTTATCATTTATAACTCTGCAGATTTGTGAATTGCAGTGCCCTGAAGCTCCATTTTACAAGTCGCTTTTTTGGGTGCTGGCCGCAAAAGCGCAGGATGGCTTCAGGCCCTGTTCTGGTTCCGGGTGGCAGGCTGAGCCTGTGGTTAATTCTTCTTCCTGATGGGAAAATAGAGTGACCTGTGCCTGTCCCAACACCAAGAGCTAGTCTCTCATTGGTTCCCCGTCTTCCCGTTCATCCTCAGGACAAATTGCAACCTGTACGGAACAGGAGGTTAAAGGTGCTGATGCTCCAAGTAGGGAGATTGCTAGTAAAGTGGCTGGAATGGCGAACCCGAGCACAAGGAGATGAGAAATGAGGTGCGTTTTAGAAACCTTTCTCCATCAAACGGTGTACCATCTTCTGGGTTTCTCATGCATGTTTTCGATGTAGGAAGATGCCCTTGAACCTGGAGATTTGGGACCCATGCGATGGGTAGCACGCAGGATTACTTTAAAGGGTCTGTGTTTGCTCACCCAACCTCACCAAACCTCTCAGCCCCAAGAGTGTCCACCCTTATGTCTCATCCAGCTGTGGGTCTAGATATGGTCAATCCAGGTTGCATCACAGCCCCTGAACGAATTGTGTAAGAATTTCTCTCTCTTTCCCTGTCTTTGTTTCATGGGTTTTTAAAAGTAATTTATTTTTATAATGGGGTTTAGCTGCTTTTCACGGCTGTGTTTATGCCACTTTACACCCACTTGACACACTAACAGAGAGATATCAATACATAGGTTTTAAGATTATTACTAGTCAGATATATTCTTGTGCGGTGAATCGGGCGTGTTGAGTCCAGTTCTCTGAGCAAGGAGTAGGTCTTGTCTATTACATATTGGGTTTATGGAACGGTATCTGAGCTAATTTGAAACTCTTGTTTTATGTATCACTCCACCTCACCTTTCCCGTTAAGCAGCCATAGTGTGTTTTCTGCATGTGTGACTCTGTTCTGTTTTGTAATTCAGTTCAAGTGTAACGGTTTTTACTTTCCCTCTATAAGTGACACCTTATGAGAAGTGTCCTTTTCTGTGTGACTTATTTCACTTAGAATCGTCGTACCTAAATCCACTCATCATGCTGCTACTAGCCTTATGACATTGATTTCATGGCTGAGTGATATTCCATTGTACATAAGGACCACAACTTTTTGATCCATTTTTCGCTTTCTTGGGATATTTAAGGTGGAATGAAGTGGAGGTCCTTGTCAACAGAGCAGCCCTAAACTTTGGGGTGCTTGTGTCTTGCTGATTTTCAATTTTCCCACTTTATCCCCCCATGCGTGGAAGTGCCCTATGCTCTCTAAGCTGTGTTTTTTAGATGTTTCAGGACACACCGTACACTTCTCCAGAGTGGCTGTTGGCAATTTACATCCCGCCCATCAGTGTAGCAAGGCTCCCATTTCTCCATGGCCTGTCCTGCATTTCTGGTTTTGACACTTTTTTCAGCATGGCCCTTTTGACCGATGGGAAGCGAGACTTCTTTGTAGCGCTGACTTGCCTTTCCAGGTTGCTTGGTTGGCCACAAAGGGCGTATGCGTTTTTTCCTGAATATATTCAGGAAAAAACGCATACGCCCTTTTTGGCCAAGGACATCATTGTCAACGTTTTGCCGCTTTTCATGTGCTTTAAAGGCGATTCGAATCTACCTCCTGAAATCTGTTTCCTGCAATTCTGCCTTGATTTCAAATCCTCTTCTTTGCCTTCCCTCAATATATTTGTGGACGAGAGTTATCATTTATAACTCTGCAGGTTTGTGAATTGCAGTGCCCTGAAGCTCCATTTTACAAGTCGCTTTTTTGGGAGCTGGCCGCAAAAGCGCAGGATGGCTTCAGGCCCTGTTCTGGTTCCTGGGGGCAGGCTGAGCCTGTGGTTAATTCTTCTTCCTGATGGGAAAATAGAGTGACCTGTGCCTGTCCCAACACCAAGAGCTAGTCTCTCATTGGTTCCCCGTCTTCCCGTTCATCCTCAGGACAAATTGCAACCTGTACGGAACAGGAGGTTAAAGGTGCTGATGCTCCAAGTAGGGAGATTGCTAGTTAAGTGGCTGGAATGACGGACCCGAGCACAAGGAGATGAGAAATGAGGTGCGTTTTAGAAACCTTTCCCCATCACACGGTGTATCATCTTCTGGGTTTCTCATGCATGTTTTCGATGTAGGAAGATGCCCTTGAACCTGGAGATTTGGGACCCATGCGATGGGTAGCACGCAGTATTACTTTAAAGGGTCTGCGTTTGCTCACCCAACCTCACCAAACCTCTCAGCCCCAAGAGTGTCCACCCTTATGTCTCATCCAGCTGTGGGTCTAGATATGGTCAATCCAGGTTGCATCACAGCCCCTGAACGAATTGTGTAAGAATTTCTCTCTCTTTCCCTGTCTTTGTTTCATGGGTTTTTAAAAGTAATTTATTTTTATAATGGGGTTTAGCAGCTTTTCACGGCTGTGTTTATGTCGCTTTACACCCACTTAACACACTAACAGAGAGATATCAATACATAGGTTTTAAGATTATTACTAGTCAGATATATTCTTGTGCGGTGAATCGGGCGTGTTGAGTCCAGTTCTCTGAGCAAGGAGTAGGTCTTGTCTATTACATATTGGGTTTATGGAACGGTATCTGAGCTAATTTGAAACTCTTGTTTTATGTATCACCCCACCTCACCTTTCCCGTTAAGCAGCCATAGTGTGTTTTCTGCATGTGTGACTCTGTTCTGTTTTGTATTTCAGTTCAAGTGTAACGGTTTTTACATTCCCTCTATAAGTGACACCTTATGAGAAGTGTCCTTTTCTGTGTGACTTATTTCACTTAGAATCGTCTTACCTAAATCCACTCATCATGCTGCTACTAGCCTTATGACATTGATTTCATGGCTGAGTGATATTCCATTGTACATAAGGACCACAACTTCTTTATCCATTTTTCGCTTTCCTGGGATATTTAAGGTGGAATGAAGTGGAGGTCCTTGTCAACAGAGCAGCCCAAACTTTGGGGTGCTTGTGTCTTGCTGATTTTCAATTTTCCCACTTTAACCCCCATGCGTGGAAGTGCCCTATTCTCTCTAAGCTGTGTTTTTTAGATGTTTCAGGACACACCGTACACTACTCCAGAGTGGCTGTTGGCAATTTACATCCCGCCCATCAGTGTAGCAAGGCTCCCATTTCTCCATGGCCTGTCCTGCATTTCTGGTTTTGACACTTTTTTCAGCATGGCCCTTTTGACCGATGGGAAGCGAGACTTCTTTGTAGCACTGATTTGCCTTTCCAGGTTGCTTGGTTGGCCAAAAAGCGCGTATGTGTTTTTTCCTGAATATATTCAGGAAAAAACGCATACGCCCTTTTTGGCCAAGGGCATCATTGTCAACGTTTTGCCGCTTTTCATGTGCTTTAAAGGCGATTCGAATCTACCTCCTGAAATCTGTTTCCTGCAATTCTGCCTTGATTTCAAATCCTCTTCTTTGCCTTCCCTCAATATATTTGTGGACGAGAGTTATCATTTATAACTCTGCAGGTTTGTGATTTGCAGTGCACTGAAGCTCCATTTTACAAGTCGCTTTTTTGGGTGCTGGCCGCAAAAGCGCAGGATGGCTTCAGGCCCTGTTCTGGTTCCGGGGGGCAGGCTGAGCCTGTGGTTAATTCTTCTTCCTGATGGGAAAATAGAGTGACCTGTGCCTGTCCCAACACCAAGAGCTAGTCTCTCATTGGTTCCCCGTCTTCCCGTTCATCCTCAGGACAAATTGCAACCTGTACGGAACAGGAGGTTAAAGGTGCTGATGCTCCAAGTAGGGAGATTGTTAGTAAAGTGGCTGGAATGGCGAACCCGAGCACAAGGAGATGAGAAATGAGGTGCGTTTTAGAAACCTTTCCCCATCACACGGTGTACCATCTTCTGGGTTTCTCATGCATGTTTTCGATGTAGGAAGATGCCCTTGAACCTGGAGATTTGGGACCCATGCAATGGGTAGCACGCAGTATTACTTTAAAGGGTCTGCGTTTGCTCACCCAACCTCACCAAACCTCTCAGCCCCAAGAGTGTCCAACCTTATGTCTCATCCAGCTGTGGGTCTAGATATGGTCAATCCAGGTTGCATCACAACCCCTGAACGAATTGTGTAAGAATTTCTCTCTCTTTCCCTGTCTTTGTTGCATGGGTTTTTAAAAGTAATTTATTTTTATAATGGGGTTTAGCTGCTTTTCACGGCTGTGCTTATGCCGCTTTACACCCACTTGACACACTAACAGAGAGATATCAATACATAGGTTTTAAGATTATTACTAGTCAGATATATTCTTGTGCGGTGAATCGGGCGTGTTGAGTCCAGTTCTCTGAGCAAGGAGTAGGTCTTGTCTATTACATATTGGGTTTATGGAACGGTATATGAGCTAATTTGAAACTCTTGTTTTATGTATCACCCCACCTCACCTTTCCCGTTAAGCAGCCATAGTGTGTTTTCTGCATGTGTGACTCTGTTCTGTTTTGTAATTCAGTTCAAGTGTAACGGTTTTTACTTTCCCTCTATAAGTGACACCTTATGAGAAGTGTCCTTTTCTGTGTGACTTATTTCACTTAGAATCGTCGTACCTAAATCCACTCATCATGCTGCTACTAGCCTTATGTCATTGATTTCATGGCTGAGTGATATTACATTGTACATAAGGACCACAACTTTTTGATCCATTTTTCGCTTTCTTGGGATATTTAAGGTGGAATGAAGTGGAGGTCCTTGTCAACAGAGCAGCCTTAAACTTTGGGGTGCTTGTGTCTTGCTGATTTTCAATTTTCCCACTTTATCCCCCCATGCGTGGAAGTGCCCTATGCTCTCTAAGCTGTGTTTTTTAGATGTTTCAGGACACACCGTACACTTCTCCAGAGTGGCTGTTGGCAATTCACATCCCGCCCATCAGTGTAGCAAGGCTCCCATTTCTCCATGGCCTGTCCTGCATTTCTGGTTTTGAAACTTTTTTCAGCATGGCCCTTTTGACCGATGGGAAGCGAGACTTCTTTGTAGCGCTGATTTGCCTTTCCAGGTTGCTTGGTTGGCCAAAAAGGGCGTATGCGTTTTTTCCTGAATATATTCAGGAAAAAACGCATACGCCCTTTTTGGCCAAGGGCATCATTGTCAACGTTTTGCCGCTTTTCATGTGCTTTAAAGGCGATTCGAATCTACCTCCTGAAATCTGTTTCCTGCAATTCTGCCTTGATTTCAAATCCTCTTCTTTGCCTTCCCTCAATATATTTGTGGACGAGAGTTATCATTTATAACTCTGCAGATTTGTGAATTGCAGTGCCCTGAAGCTCCATTTTACAAGTCGCTTTTTTGGGTGCTGGCCGCAAAAGCGCAGGATGGCTTCAGGCCCTGTTCTGGTTCCGGGTGGCAGGCTGAGCCTGTGGTTAATTCTTCTTCCTGATGGGAAAATAGAGTGACCTGTGCCTGTCCCAACACCAAGAGCTAGTCTCTCATTGGTTCCCCGTCTTCCCGTTCATCCTCAGGACAAATTGCAACCTGTATGGAACAGGAGGTTAAAGGTGCTGATGCTCCAAGTAGGGAGATTGCTAGTAAAGTGGCTGGAATGGCGAACCCGAGCACAAGGAGATGAGAAATGAGGTGCGTTTTAGAAACCTTTCCCCATCACACGGTGTACCATCTTCTGGGTTTCTCATGCATGTTTTCGATGTAGGAAGATTCCCTTGAACCTGGAGATTTGGGACCCATGCGATGGGTAGCACGCAGTATTACTTTAAAGGGTCTGCGTTTGCTCACCCAACCTCACCAAACCTCTCAGCGCCAAGAGTGTCCACCCTTATGTCTCATCCAGCTGTGGGTCTAGATATGGTCAATCCAGGTTGCATCACAGCCCCTGAACGAATTGTGTAAGAATTTCTCTCTCTTTCCCTGGTTTTGTTGCATGGGTTTTTGAAAGTAATTTATTTTTATAATGGGGTTTAGCTGCTTTTCACGGCTGTGTTTATGCCACTTTACACCCACTTGACACACTAACAGAGAGATATCAATACATAGGTTTTAAGATTATTACTAGTCAGATATATTCTTGTGCGGTGAATCGGGCGTGTTGAGTCCAGTTCTCTGAGCAAGGAGTAGGTCTTGTCTATTACATATTGGGTTTATGGAACGGTATCTGAGCTAATTTGAAACTCTTGTTTTATGTATCACCCCACCTCACCTTTCCCGTTAAGCAGCCATAGTGTGTTTTCTGCATGTGTGACTCTGTTCTGTTTTGTAATTCAGTTCAAGTGTAACGGTTTTTACATTCCCTCTATAAGTGACACCTTATGAGAAGTGTCCTGTTCTGTGTGACTTATTTCACTTAGAATCGTCGTACCTAAATCCACTCATCATGCTGCTACTAGCCTTATGACATTGATTTCATGGCTGAGTGATAATCCATTGTACATAAGGACCACAACTTTTTGATCCATTTTTCGCTTTCTTGGGATATTTAAAGTGGAATGAAGTGGAGGTCCTTGTCAACAGAGCAGCCCTAAACTTTGGGGTGTTTGTGTCTTGCTGATTTTCAATTTTCCCACTTTAACCCCCATGCGTGGAAGTGCCCTATTCTCTCTAAGCTGTGTTTTTTAGATGTTTCAGGACACACCGTACACTACTCCAGAGTGGCTGTTGGCAATTTACATCCCGCCCATCAGTGTAGCAAGGCTCCCATTTCTCCATGGCCTGTCCTGCATTTCTGGTTTTGACACTTTTTTCAGCATGGCCCTTTTGACCGATGGGAAGCGAGACTTCTTTGTAGCACTGATTTGCCTTTCCAGGTTGCTTGGTTGGCCAAAAAGGGCGTATGCGTTTTTTCCTGAATATATTCAGGAAAAAACGCATACGCCCTTTTTGGCCAAGGGCATCATTGTCAACGTTTTGCCGCTTTTCATGTGCTTTAAAGGTGATTCGAATCTACCTCCTGAAATCTGTTTCCTGCAATTCTGCCTTGATTTCAAATCCTCTTCTTTGCCTTCCCTCAATATATTTGTGGACGAGAGTTATCATTTATAACTCTGCAGGATTGTGATTTGCAGTGCACTGAAGCTCCATTTTACAAGTCGCTTTTTTGGGTGCTGGCCGCAAAAGCGCAGGATGCCTTCAGGCCCTGTTCTGGTTCCGGGGGGCAGGCTGAGCCTGTGGTTAATTCTTCTTCCTGATGGGAAAATAGAGTGACCTGTGCCTGTCCCAACACCAAGAGCTAGTCTCTCATTGGTTCCCCGTCTTCCCGTTCATCCTCAGGACAAATTGCAACCTGTACGGAACAGGAGGTTAAAGGTGCTGATGCTCCAAGTAGGGAGATTGCTAGTAAAGTGGCTGGAATGGCGAACCCAAGCACAAGGAGATGAGAAATGAGGTGCGTTTTAGAAACCTATCCCCATCACACGGTGTACCATCTTCTGGGTTTCTCATGCATGTTTTCGATGTAGGAAGATGCCCTTGAACCTGGAGATTTGGGACCCATGCGATGGGTAGCACGCAGTATTACTTTAAAGGGTCTGCGTTTGCTCACCCAACCTCACCAAACCTCTCAGCCCCAAGAGTGTCCAACCTTATGTCTCATCCAGCTGTGGGTCTAGATATGGTCAATCCAGGTTGCATCACAGCCCCTGAACGAATTGTGTAAGAATTTCTCTCTCTTTCCCTGTCTTTGTTTCATGGGTTTTTAAAAGTAATTTATTTTTATAATGGGGTTTAGCTGCTTTTCACGGCTGTGTTTATGCCGCTTTACACCCACTTGACACACTAACAGAGAGATATCAATACATAGGTTTTAAGATTATTACTAGTCAGATATATTCTTGTGCGGTGAATCGGGCGTGTTGAGTCCAGTTCTCTGAGCAAGGAGTAGGTCTTGTCTATTACATATTGGGTTTATGGAACGGTATCTGAGCTAATTTGAAACTCTTGTTTTATGTATCACCCCACCTCACCTTTCCCGTTAAGCAGCCATAGTGTGTTTTCTGCATGTGTGACTCTGTTCTGTTTTGTAATTCAGTTCAAGTGTAACGGTTTTTACTTTCCTTCTATAAGTGACACCTTATGAGAAGTGTCCTTTTCTGTGTGACTTATTTCACTTAGAATCGTCTTACCTAAATCCACTCATCATGCTGCTACTAGCCTTATGACATTGATTTCATGGCTGAGTGATATTCCATTGTACATAAGGACCACAACTTCTTTATCCATTTTTCGCTTTCCTGGGATATTTAAGGTGGAATGAAGTGGAGGTCCTTGTCAACAGAGCAGCCCAAACTTTGGGGTGCTTGTGTCTTGCTGATTTTCAATTTTCCCACTTTAACCCCCATGCGTGGAAGTGCCCTATTCTCTCTAAGCTGTGTTTTTTAGATGTTTCAGGACACACCGTACACTACTCCAGAGTGGCTGTTGGCAATTTACATCCCGCCCATCAGTGTAGCAAGGCTCCCATTTCTCCATGGCCTGTCCTGCATTTCTGGTTTTGACACTTTTTTCAGCATGGCCCTTTTGACCGATGGGAAGCGAGACATCTTTGTAGCACTGATTTGCCTTTCCAGGTTGCTTGGTTGGCCAAAAAGGGCGTATGCGTTTTTTCCTGAATATATTCAGGAAAAAACGCATACGCCCTTTTTGGCCAAGGGCATCATTGTCAACGTTTTGCCGCTTTTCATGTGCTTTAAAGGCGATTCGAATCTACCTCCTGAAATCTGTTTCCTGCAATTCTGCCTTGATTTCAAATCCTCTTCTTTGCCTTCCCTCAATATATTTGTGGACGAGAGTTATCATTTATAACTCTGCAGGTTTGTGATTTGCAGTGCACTGAAGCTCCATTTTACAAGTCGCTTTTTTGGGTGATGGCCGCAAAAGCGCAGGATGGCTTCAGGCCCTGTTCTGGTTCCGGGGGGCAGGCTGAGCCTGTGGTTAATTCTTCTTCCTGATGGGAAAATATAGTGACCTGTGCCTGTCCCAACACCAAGAGCTAGTCTCTCATTGGTTCCACGTCTTCCCGTTCATCCTCAGGACAAATTGCAACCTGTACGGAACAGGAGGTTAAAGGTGCTGATGCTCCAAGTAGGGAGATTGTTAGTAAAGTGGCTGGAATGGCGAACCCGAGCACAAGGAGATGAGAAATGAGGTGCATTTTAGAAACCTTTCCCCATCACACGGTGTACCATCTTCTGGGTTTCTCATGCATGTTTTCGATGTAGGAAGATGCCCTTGAACCTGGAGATTTGGGACCCATGCGATGGGTAGCACGCAGTATTACTTTAAAGGGTCTGCGTTTGCTCACCCAACCTCACCAAACCTCTCAGCCCCAAGAGTGTCCAACCTTATGTCTCATCCAGCTGTGGGTCTAGATATGGTCAATCCAGGTTGCATCACAGCCCCTGAACGAATTGTGTAAGAATTTCTCTCTCTTTCCCTGTCTTTGTTGCATGGGTTTTTAAAAGTAATTTATTTTTATAATGGGGTTTAGCTGCTTTTCACGGCTGTGTTTATGCCGCTTTACACCCACTTGACACACTAACAGAGAGATATCAATACATAGGTTTTAAGATTATTACTAGTCAGATATATTCTTGTGCGGTGAATCGGGCGTGTTGAGTCCAGTTCTCTGAGCAAGGAGTAGGTCTTGTCTATTACATATTGGGTTTATGGAACGGTATCTGAGCTAATTTGAAACTCTTGTTTTATGTATCACCCCACCTCACCTTTCCCGTTAAGCAGCCATAGTGTGTTTTCTGCATGTGTGACTCTGTTCTGTTTTGTAATTCAGTTCAAGTGTAACGGTTTTTACTTTCCCTCTATAAGTGACACCTTATGAGAAGTGTCCTTTTCTGTGTGACTTATTTCACTTAGAATCGTCGTACCTAAATCCACTCATCATGCTGCTACTAGCCTTATGTCATTGATTTCATGGCTGAGTGATATTACATTGTACATAAGGACCACAACTTTTTGATCCATTTTTCGCTTTCCTGGGATATTTAAGGTGGAATGAAGTGGAGGTCCTTGTCAACAGAGCAGCCCTAAACTTTGGGGTGCTTGTGTCTTGCTGATTTTCAATTTTCCCACTTTATCCCCCCATGCGTGGAAGTGCCCTATGCTCTCTAAGCTGTGTTTTTTAGATGTTTCAGGACACACCGTACACTTCTCCAGAGTGGCTGTTGGCAATTCACATCCCGCCCATCAGTGTAGCAAGGCTCCCATTTCTCCATGGCCTGTCCTGCATTTCTGGTTTTGAAACTTTTTTCAGCATGGCCCTTTTGACCGATGGGAAGCGAGACTTCTTTGTAGCGCTGATTTGCCTTTCCAGGTTGCTTGGTTGGCCAAAAAGGGCGTATGCGTTTTTTCCTGAATATATTAAGGAAAAACCGCATACGCCCTTTTTGGCCAAGGGCATCATTGTCAACGTTTTGCCGCTTTTCATGTGCTTTAAAGGCGATTCGAATCTACCTCCTGAAATCTGTTTCCTGCAATTCTGCCTTGATTTCAAATCCTCTTCTTTGCCTTCCCTCAATATATTTGTGGACGAGAGTTATCATTTATAACTCTGCAGATTTGTGAATTGCAGTGCCCTGAAGCTCCATTTTACAAGTCGCTTTTTTGGGTGCTGGCCGCAAAAGCGAAGGATGGCTTCAGGCCCTGTTCTGGTTCCGGGGGGCAGGCTGAGCCTGTGGTTAATTCTTCTTCCTGATGGGAAAATAGAGTGACCTGTGCCTGTCCCAACACCAAGAGCTAGTCTCTCATTGGTTCCCCGTCTTCCCGTTCATCCTCAGGACAAATTGCAACCTGTACGGAACAGGAGGTTAAAGGTGCTGATGCTCCAAGTAGGGAGATTGTTAGTAAAGTGGCTGGAATGGCGAACCCGAGCACAAGGAGATGAGAAATGAGGTGCGTTTTAGAAACCTTTCCCCATCACACGGTGTACCATCTTCTGGGTTTCTCATGCATGTTTTCGATGTAGGAAGATGCCCTTGAACCTGGAGATTTGGGACCCATGCAATGGGTAGCACGCAGTATTACTTTAAAGGGTCTGCGTTTGCTCACCCAACCTCACCAAACCTCTCACCCCCAAGAGTGTCCAACCTTATGTCTCATCCAGCTGTGGGTCTAGATATGGTCAATCCAGGTTGCATCACAACCCCTGAACGAATTGTGTAAGAATTTCTCTCTCTTTCCCTGTCTTTGTTGCATGGGTTTTTAAAAGTAATTTATTTTTATAATGGGGTTTAGCTGCTTTTCACGGCTGTGTTTATGCCGCTTTACACCCACTTGACACACTAACAGAGAGATATCAATACATAGGTTTTAAGATTATTACTAGTCAGATATATTCTTGTGCGGTGAATCGGGCGTGTTGAGTCCAGTTCTCTGAGCAAGGAGTAGGTCTTGTCTATTACATATTGGGTTTATGGAACGGTATCTGAGCTAATTTGAAACTCTTGTTTTATGTATCACCCCACCTCACCTTTCCCGTTAAGCAGCCATAGTGTGTTTTCTGCATGTGTGACTCTGTTCTGTTTTGTAATTCAGTTCAAGTGTAACGGTTTTTACTTTCCCTCTATAAGTGACACCTTATGAGAAGTGTCCTTTTCTGTGTGACTTATTTCACTTAGAATCGTCGTACCTAAATCCACTCATCATGCTGCTACTAGCCTTATGTCATTGATTTCATGGCTGAGTGATATTACATTGTACATAAGGACCACAACTTTTTGATCCATTTTTCGCTTTCTTGGGATATTTAAGGTGGAATGAAGTGGAGGTCCTTGTCAACAGAGCAGCCTTAAACTTTGGGGTGCTTGTGTCTTGCTGATTTTCAATTTTCCCACTTTATCCCCCCATGCGTGGAAGTGCCCTATGCTCTCTAAGCTGTGTTTTTTAGATGTTTCAGGACACACCGTACACTTCTCCAGAGTGGCTGTTGGCAATTCACATCCCGCCCATCAGTGTAGCAAGGCTCCCATTTCTCCATGGCCTGTCCTGCATTTCTGGTTTTGAAACTTTTTTCAGCATGGCCCTTTTGACCGATGGGAAGCGAGACTTCTTTGTAGCGCTGATTTGCCTTTCCAGGTTGCTTGGTTGGCCAAAAAGGGCGTATGCGTTTTTTCCTGAATATATTCAGGAAAAAACGCATACGCCCTTTTTGGCCAAGGGCATCATTGTCAACGTTTTGCCGCTTTTCATGTGCTTTAAAGGCGATTCGAATCTACCTCCTGAAATCTGTTTCCTGCAATTCTGCCTTGATTTCAAATCCTCTTCTTTGCCTTCCCTCAATATATTTGTGGACGAGAGTTATCATTTATAACTCTGCAGATTTGTGAATTGCAGTGCCCTGAAGCTCCATTTTACAAGTCGCTTTTTTGGGTGCTGGCCGCAAAAGCGCAGGATGGCTTCAGGCCCTGTTCTGGTTCCGGGTGGCAGGCTGAGCCTGTGGTTAATTCTTCTTCCTGATGGGAAAATAGAGTGACCTGTGCCTGTCCCAACACCAAGAGCTAGTCTCTCATTGGTTCCCCGTCTTCCCGTTCATCCTCAGGACAAATTGCAACCTGTATGGAACAGGAGGTTAAAGGTGCTGATGCTCCAAGTAGGGAGATTGCTAGTAAAGTGGCTGGAATGGCGAACCCGAGCACAAGGAGATGAGAAATGAGGTGCGTTTTAGAAACCTTTCCCCATCACACGGTGTACCATCTTCTGGGTTTCTCATGCATGTTTTCGATGTAGGAAGATTCCCTTGAACCTGGAGATTTGGGACCCATGCGATGGGTAGCACGCAGTATTACTTTAAAGGGTCTGCGTTTGCTCACCCAACCTCACCAAACCTCTCAGCGCCAAGAGTGTCCACCCTTATGTCTCATCCAGCTGTGGGTCTAGATATGGTCAATCCAGGTTGCATCACAGCCCCTGAACGAATTGTGTAAGAATTTCTCTCTCTTTCCCTGTCTTTGTTGCATGGGTTTTTGAAAGTAATTTATTTTTATAATGGGGTTTAGCTGCTTTTCACGGCTGTGTTTATGCCACTTTACACCCACTTGACACACTAACAGAGAGATATCAATACATAGGTTTTAAGATTATTACTAGTCAGATATATTCTTGTGCGGTGAATCGGGCGTGTTGAGTCCAGTTCTCTGAGCAAGGAGTAGGTCTTGTCTATTACATATTGGGTTTATGGAACGGTATCTGAGCTAATTTGAAACTCTTGTTTTATGTATCACCCCACCTCACCTTTCCCGTTAAGCAGCCATAGTGTGTTTTCTGCATGTGTGACTCTGTTCTGTTTTGTAATTCAGTTCAAGTGTAACGGTTTTTACATTCCCTCTATAAGTGACACCTTATGAGAAGTGTCCTGTTCTGTGTGACTTATTTCACTTAGAATCGTCATACCTAAATCCACTCATCATGCTGCTACTAGCCTTATGACATTGATTTCATGGCTGAGTGATAATCCATTGTACATAAGGACCACAACTTTTTGATCCATTTTTCGCTTTCTTGGGATATTTAAAGTGGAATGAAGTGGAGGTCCTTGTCAACAGAGCAGCCCTAAACTTTGGGGTGCTTGTGTCTTGCTGATTTTCAATTTTCCCACTTTAACCCCCATGCATGGAAGTGCCCTATTCTCTCTAAGCTGTGTTTTTTAGATGTTTCAGGACACACCGTACACTACTCCAGAGTGGCTGTTGGCAATTTACATCCCGCCCATCAGTGTAGCAAGGCTCCCATTTCTCCATGGCCTGTCCTGCATTTCTGGTTTTGACACTTTTTTCAGCATGGCCCTTTTGACCGATGGGAAGCGAGACTTCTTTGTAGCACTGATTTGCCTTTCCAGGTTGCTTGGTTGGCCAAAAAGGGCGTATGCGTTTTTTCCTGAATATATTCAGGAAAAAACGCATACGCCCTTTTTGGCCAAGGGCATCATTGTCAACGTTTTGCCGCTTTTCATGTGCTTTAAAGGCGATTCGAATCTACCTCCTGAAATCTGTTTCCTGCAATTCTGCCTTGATTTCAAATCCTCTTCTTTGCCTTCCCTCAATATATTTGTGGACGAGAGTTATCATTTATAACTCTGCAGGATTGTGATTTGCAGTGCACTGAAGCTCCATTTTACAAGTCGCTTTTTTGGGTGCTGGCCGCAAAAGCGCAGGATGGCTTCAGGCCCTGTTCTGGTTCCGGGGGGCAGGCTGAGCCTGTGGTTAATTCTTCTTCCTGATGGGAAAATAGAGTGACCTGTGCCTGTCCCAACACCAAGAGCTAGTCTCTCATTGGTTCCCCGTCTTCCCGTTCATCCTCAGGACAAATTGCAACCTGTACGGAACAGGAGGTTAAAGGTGCTGATGCTCCAAGTAGGGAGATTGCTAGTAAAGTGGCTGGAATGGCGAACCCAAGCACAAGGAGATGAGAAATGAGGTGCGTTTTAGAAACCTATCCCCATCACACGGTGTACCATCTTCTGGGTTTCTCATGCATGTTTTCGATGTAGGAAGATGCCCTTGAACCTGGAGATTTGGGACCCATGCGATGGGTAGCACGCAGTATTACTTTAAAGGGTCTGCGTTTGCTCACCCAACCTCACCAAACCTCTCAGCCCCAAGAGTGTCCAACCTTATGTCTCATCCAGCTGTGGGTCTAGATATGGTCAATCCAGGTTGCATCACAGCCCCTG
Organism: Balaenoptera physalus; assembly: GCF_965194825.1. NCBI lineage: Eukaryota > Metazoa > Chordata > Mammalia > Artiodactyla > Balaenopteridae > Balaenoptera > Balaenoptera physalus. The sequence goes on from NW_028126045.1 coordinate 75,666, forward strand.
AACGAATTGTGTAAGAATTTCTCTCTCTTTCCCTGTCTTTGTTTCATGGGTTTTTAAAAGTAATTTATTTTTATAATGGGGTTTAGCTGCTTTTCACGGCTGTGTTTATGCCGCTTTACACCCACTTGACACACTAACAGAGAGATATCAATACATAGGTTTTAAGATTATTACTAGTCAGATATATTCTTGTGCGGTGAATCGGGCGTGTTGAGTCCAGTTCTCTGAGCAAGGAGTAGGTCTTGTCTATTACATATTGGGTTTATGGAACGGTATCTGAGCTAATTTGAAACTCTTGTTTTATGTATCACCCCACCTCACCTTTCCCGTTAAGCAGCCATAGTGTGTTTTCTGCATGTGTGACTCTGTTCTGTTTTGTAATTCAGTTCAAGTGTAACGGTTTTTACTTTCCCTCTATAAGTGACACCTTATGAGAAGTGTCCTTTTCTGTGTGACTTATTTCACTTAGAATCGTCTTACCTAAATCCACTCATCATGCTGCTACTAGCCTTATGACATTGATTTCATGGCTGAGTGATATTCCATTGTACATAAGGACCACAACTTCTTTATCCATTTTTCGCTTTCCTGGGATTTTTAAGGTGGAATGAAGTGGAGGTCCTTGTCAACAGAGCAGCCCAAACTTTGGGGTGCTTGTGTCTTGCTGATTTTCAATTTTCCCACTTTAACCCCCATGCGTGGAAGTGCCCTATTCTCTCTAAGCTGTGTTTTTTAGATGTTTCAGGACACACCGTACACTACTCCAGAGTGGCTGTTGGCAATTTACATCCCGCCCATCAGTGTAGCAAGGCTCCCATTTCTCCATGGCCTGTCCTGCATTTCTGGTTTTGACACTTTTTTCAGCATGGCCCTTTTGACCGATGGGAAGCGAGACATCTTTGTAGCACTGATTTGCCTTTCCAGGTTGCTTGGTTGGCCAAAAAGGGCGTATGTGTTTTTTCCTGAATATATTCAGGAAAAAACGCATACGCCCTTTTTGGCCAAGGGCATCATTGTCAACGTTTTGCCGCTTTTCATGTGCTTTAAAGGCGATTCGAATCTACCTCCTGAAATCTGTTTCCTGCAATTCTGCCTTGATTTCAAATCCTCTTCTTTGCCTTCCCTCAATATATTTGTGGACGAGAGTTATCATTTATAACTCTGCAGGTTTGTGATTTGCAGTGCACTGAAGCTCCATTTTACAAGTCGCTTTTTTGGGTGCTGGCCGCAAAAGCGCAGGATGGCTTCAGGCCCTGTTCTGGTTCCGGGGGGCAGGCTGAGCCTGTGGTTAATTCTTCTTCCTGATGGGAAAATAGAGTGACCTGTGCCTGTCCCAACACCAAGAGCTAGTCTCTCATTGGTTCCCCGTCTTCCCGTTCATCCTCAGGACAAATTGCAACCTGTACGGAACAGGAGGTTAAAGGTGCTGATGCTCCAAGTAGGGAGATTGTTAGTAAAGTGGTTGGAATGGCGAACCCGAGCACAAGGAGATGAGAAATGAGGTGCGTTTTAGAAACCTTTCCCCATCACACGGTGTACCATCTTCTGGGTTTCTCATGCATGTTTTCGATGTAGGAAGATGCCCTTGAACCTGGAGATTTGGGACCCATGCAATGGGTAGCACGCAGTATTACTTTAAAGGGTCTGCGTTTGCTCACCCAACCTCACCAAACCTCTCAGCCCCAAGAGTGTCCAACCTTATGTCTCATCCAGCTGTGGGTCTAGATATGGTCAATCCAGGTTGCATCACAACCCCTGAACGAATTGTGTAAGAATTTCTCTCTCTTTCCCTGTCTTTGTTGCATGGGTTTTTAAAAGTAATTTATTTTTATAATGGGGTTTAGCTGCTTTTCACGGCTGTGTTTATGCCGCTTTACACCCACTTGACACACTAACAGAGAGATATCAATACATAGGTTTTAAGATTATTACTAGTCAGATATATTCTTGTGCGGTGAATCGGGCGTGTTGAGTCCAGTTCTCTGAGCAAGGAGTAGGTCTTGTCTATTACATATTGGGTTTATGGAACGGTATCTGAGCTAATTTGAAACTCTTGTTTTATGTATCACCCCACCTCACCTTTCCCGTTAAGCAGCCATAGTGTGTTTTCTGCATGTGTGACTCTGTTCTGTTTTGTAATTCAGTTCAAGTGTAACGGTTTTTACTTTCCCTCTATAAGTGACACCTTATGAGAAGTGTCCTTTTCTGTGTGACTTATTTCACTTAGAATCGTCGTACCTAAATCCACTCATCATGCTGCTACTAGCCTTATGTCATTGATTTCATGGCTGAGTGATATTACATTGTACATAAGGACCACAACTTTTTGATCCATTTTTCGCTTTCTTGGTATATTTAAGGTGGAATGAAGTGGAGGTCCTTGTCAACAGAGCAGCCTTAAACTTTGGGGTGCTTGTGTCTTGCTGATTTTCAATTTTCCCACTTTATCCCCCCATGCGTGGAAGTGCCCTATGCTCTCTAAGCTGTGTTTTTTAGATGTTTCAGGACACACCGTACACTTCTCCAGAGTGGCTGTTGGCAATTCACATCCCGCCCATCAGTGTAGCAAGGCTCCCATTTCTCCATGGCCTGTCCTGCATTTCTGGTTTTGAAACTTTTTTCAGCATGGCCCTTTTGACCGATGGGAAGCGAGACTTCTTTGTAGCGCTGATTTGCCTTTCCAGGTTGCTTGGTTGGCCAAAAAGGGCGTATGCGTTTTTTCCTGAATATATTCAGGAAAAAACGCATACGCCCTTTTTGGCCAAGGGCATCATTGTCAACGTTTTGCCGCTTTTCATGTGCTTTAAAGGCGATTCGAATCTACCTCCTGAAATCTGTTTCCTGCAATTCTGCCTTGATTTCAAATCCTCTTCTTTGCCTTCCCTCAATATATTTGTGGACGAGAGTTATCATTTATAACTCTGCAGATTTGTGAATTGCAGTGCCCTGAAGCTCCATTTTACAAGTCGCTTTTTTGGGTGCTGGCCGCAAAAGCGCAGGATGGCTTCAGGCCCTGTTCTGGTTCCGGGTGGCAGGCTGAGCCTGTGGTTAATTCTTCTTCCTGATGGGAAAATAGAGTGACCTGTGCCTGTCCCAACACCAAGAGCTAGTCTCTCATTGGTTCCCCGTCTTCCCGTTCATCCTCAGGACAAATTGCAACCTGTATGGAACAGGAGGTTAAAGGTGCTGATGCTCCAAGTAGGGAGATTGCTAGTAAAGTGGCTGGAATGGCGAACCCGAGCACAAGGAGATGAGAAATGAGGTGCGTTTTAGAAACCTTTCCCCATCACACGGTGTACCATCTTCTGGGTTTCTCATGCATGTTTTCGATGTAGGAAGATTCCCTTGAACCTGGAGATTTGGGACCCATGCGATGGGTAGCACGCAGTATTACTTTAAAGGGTCTGCGTTTGCTCACCCAACCTCACCAAACCTCTCAGCGCCAAGAGTGTCCACCCTTATGTCTCATCCAGCTGTGGGTCTAGATATGGTCAATCCAGGTTGCATCACAGCCCCTGAACGAATTGTGTAAGAATTTCTCTCTCTTTCCCTGTCTTTGTTGCATGGGTTTTTGAAAGTAATTTATTTTTATAATGGGGTTTAGCTGCTTTTCACGGCTGTGTTTATGCCACTTTACACCCACTTGACACACTAACAGAGAGATATCAATACATAGGTTTTAAGATTATTACTAGTCAGATATATTCTTGTGCGGTGAATCGGGCGTGTTGAGTCCAGTTCTCTGAGCAAGGAGTAGGTCTTGTCTATTACATATTGGGTTTATGGAACGGTATCTGAGCTAATTTGAAACTCTTGTTTTATGTATCACCCCACCTCACCTTTCCCGTTAAGCAGCCATAGTGTGTTTTCTGCATGTGTGACTCTGTTCTGTTTTGTAATTCAGTTCAAGTGTAACGGTTTTTACATTCCCTCTATAAGTGACACCTTATGAGAAGTGTCCTGTTCTGTGTGACTTATTTCACTTAGAATCGTCATACCTAAATCCACTCATCATGCTGCTACTAGCCTTATGACATTGATTTCATGGCTGAGTGATAATCCATTGTACATAAGGACCACAACTTTTTGATCCATTTTTCGCTTTCTTGGGATATTTAAAGTGGAATGAAGTGGAGGTCCTTGTCAACAGAGCAGCCCTAAACTTTGGGGTGCTTGTGTCTTGCTGATTTTCAATTTTCCCACTTTAACCCCCATGCATGGAAGTGCCCTATTCTCTCTAAGCTGTGTTTTTTAGATGTTTCAGGACACACCGTACACTACTCCAGAGTGGCTGTTGGCAATTTACATCCCGCCCATCAGTGTAGCAAGGCTCCCATTTCTCCATGGCCTGTCCTGCATTTCTGGTTTTGACACTTTTTTCAGCATGGCCCTTTTGACCGATGGGAAGCGAGACTTCTTTGTAGCACTGATTTGCCTTTCCAGGTTGCTTGGTTGGCCAAAAAGGGCGTATGCGTTTTTTCCTGAATATATTCAGGAAAAAACGCATACGCCCTTTTTGGCCAAGGGCATCATTGTCAACGTTTTGCCGCTTTTCATGTGCTTTAAAGGCGATTCGAATCTACCTCCTGAAATCTGTTTCCTGCAATTCTGCCTTGATTTCAAATCCTCTTCTTTGCCTTCCCTCAATATATTTGTGGACGAGAGTTATCATTTATAACTCTGCAGGATTGTGATTTGCAGTGCACTGAAGCTCCATTTTACAAGTCGCTTTTTTGGGTGCTGGCCGCAAAAGCGCAGGATGGCTTCAGGCCCTGTTCTGGTTCCGGGGGGCAGGCTGAGCCTGTGGTTAATTCTTCTTCCTGATGGGAAAATAGAGTGACCTGTGCCTGTCCCAACACCAAGAGCTAGTCTCTCATTGGTTCCCCGTCTTCCCGTTCATCCTCAGGACAAATTGCAACCTGTACGGAACAGGAGGTTAAAGGTGCTGATGCTCCAAGTAGGGAGATTGCTAGTAAAGTGGCTGGAATGGCGAACCCAAGCACAAGGAGATGAGAAATGAGGTGCGTTTTAGAAACCTATCCCCATCACACGGTGTACCATCTTCTGGGTTTCTCATGCATGTTTTCGATGTAGGAAGATGCCCTTGAACCTGGAGATTTGGGACCCATGCGATGGGTAGCACGCAGTATTACTTTAAAGGGTCTGCGTTTGCTCACCCAACCTCACCAAACCTCTCAGCCCCAAGAGTGTCCAACCTTATGTCTCATCCAGCTGTGGGTCTAGATATGGTCAATCCAGGTTGCATCACAGCCCCTGAACGAATTGTGTAAGAATTTCTCTCTCTTTCCCTGTCTTTGTTTCATGGGTTTTTAAAAGTAATTTATTTTTATAATGGGGTTTAGCTGCTTTTCACGGCTGTGTTTATGCCGCTTTACACCCACTTGACACACTAACAGAGAGATATCAATACATAGGTTTTAAGATTATTACTAGTCAGATATATTCTTGTGCGGTGAATCGGGCGTGTTGAGTCCAGTTCTCTGAGCAAGGAGTAGGTCTTGTCTATTACATATTGGGTTTATGGAACGGTATCTGAGCTAATTTGAAACTCTTGTTTTATGTATCACCCCACCTCACCTTTCCCGTTAAGCAGCCATAGTGTGTTTTCTGCATGTGTGACTCTGTTCTGTTTTGTAATTCAGTTCAAGTGTAACGGTTTTTACTTTCCCTCTATAAGTGACACCTTATGAGAAGTGTCCTTTTCTGTGTGACTTATTTCACTTAGAATCGTCTTACCTAAATCCACTCATCATGCTGCTACTAGCCTTATGACATTGATTTCATGGCTGAGTGATATTCCATTGTACATAAGGACCACAACTTCTTTATCCATTTTTCGCTTTCCTGGGATTTTTAAGGTGGAATGAAGTGGAGGTCCTTGTCAACAGAGCAGCCCAAACTTTGGGGTGCTTGTGTCTTGCTGATTTTCAATTTTCCCACTTTAACCCCCATGCGTGGAAGTGCCCTATTCTCTCTAAGCTGTGTTTTTTAGATGTTTCAGGACACACCGTACACTACTCCAGAGTGGCTGTTGGCAATTTACATCCCGCCCATCAGTGTAGCAAGGCTCCCATTTCTCCATGGCCTGTCCTGCATTTCTGGTTTTGACACTTTTTTCAGCATGGCCCTTTTGACCGATGGGAAGCGAGACATCTTTGTAGCACTGATTTGCCTTTCCAGGTTGCTTGGTTGGCCAAAAAGGGCGTATGTGTTTTTTCCTGAATATATTCAGGAAAAAACGCATACGCCCTTTTTGGCCAAGGGCATCATTGTCAACGTTTTGCCGCTTTTCATGTGCTTTAAAGGCGATTCGAATCTACCTCCTGAAATCTGTTTCCTGCAATTCTGCCTTGATTTAAAATCCTCTTCTTTGCCTTCCCTCAATATATTTGTGGACGAGAGTTATCATTTATAACTCTGCAGGTTTGTGATTTGCAGTGCACTGAAGCTCCATTTTACAAGTCGCTTTTTTGGGTGCTGGCCGCAAAAGCGCAGGATGGCTTCAGGCCCTGTTCTGGTTCCGGGGGGCAGGCTGAGCCTGTGGTTAATTCTTCTTCCTGATGGGAAAATATAGTGACCTGTGCCTGTCCCAACACCAAGAGCTAGTCTCTCATTGGTTCCCCGTCTTCCCGTTCATCCTCAGGACAAACTGCAACCTGTACGGAACAGGAGGTTAAAGGTGCTGATGCTCCAAGTAGGGAGATTGTTAGTAAAGTGGCTGGAATGGCGAACCCGAGCACAAGGAGATGAGAAATGAGGTGCATTTTAGAAACCTTTCCCCATCACACGGTGTACCATCTTCTGGGTTTCTCATGCATGTTTTCGATGTAGGAAGATGCCCTTGAACCTGGAGATTTGGGACCCATGCGATGGGTAGCACGCAGTATTACTTTAAAGGGTCTGCGTTTGCTCACCCAACCTCACCAAACCTCTCAGCCCCAAGAGTGTCCAACCTTATGTCTCATCCAGCTGTGGGTCTAGATATGGTCAATCCAGGTTGCATCACAGCCCCTGAACGAATTGTGTAAGAATTTCTCTCTCTTTCCCTGTCTTTGTTGCATGGGTTTTTAAAAGTAATTTATTTTTATAATGGGGTTTAGCTGCTTTTCACGGCTGTGTTTATGCCGCTTTACACCCACTTGACACACTAACAGAGAGATATCAATACATAGGTTTTAAGATTATTACTAGTCAGATATATTCTTGTGCGGTGAATCGGGCGTGTTGAGTCCAGTTCTCTGAGCAAGGAGTAGGTCTTGTCTATTACATATTGGGTTTATGGAACGGTATCTGAGCTAATTTGAAACTCTTGTTTTATGTATCACCCCACCTCACCTTTCCCGTTAAGCAGCCATAGTGTGTTTTCTGCATGTGTGACTCTGTTCTGTTTTGTAATTCAGTTCAAGTGTAACGGTTTTTACTTTCCCTCTATAAGTGACACCTTATGAGAAGTGTCCTTTTCTGTGTGACTTATTTCACTTAGAATCGTCGTACCTAAATCCACTCATCATGCTGCTACTAGCCTTATGTCATTGATTTCATGGCTGAGTGATATTACATTGTACATAAGGACCACAACTTTTTGATCCATTTTTCGCTTTCCTGGGATATTTAAGGTGGAATGAAGTGGAGGTCCTTGTCAACAGAGCAGCCCTAAACTTTGGGGTGCTTGTGTCTTGCTGATTTTCAATTTTCCCACTTTATCCCCCCATGCGTGGAAGTGCCCTATGCTCTCTAAGCTGTGTTTTTTAGATGTTTCAGGACACACCGTACACTTCTCCAGAGTGGCTGTTGGCAATTCACATCCCGCCCATCAGTGTAGCAAGGCTCCCATTTCTCCATGGCCTGTCCTGCATTTCTGGTTTTGACACTTTTTTCAGCATGGCCCTTTTGACCGATGGGAAGCGAGACTTCTTTGTAGCGCTGATTTGCCTTTCCAGGTTGCTTGGTTGGCCAAAAAGGGCGTATGCGTTTTTTCCTGAATATATTAAGGAAAAACCGCATACGCCCTTTTTGGCCAAGGGCATCATTGTCAACGTTTTGCCGCTTTTCATGTGCTTTAAAGGCGATTCGAATCTACCTCCTGAAATCTGTTTCCTGCAATTCTGCCTTGATTTCAAATCCTCTTCTTTGCCTTCCCTCAATATATTTGTGGACGAGAGTTATCATTTATAACTCTGCAGATTTGTGAATTGCAGTGCCCTGAAGCTCCATTTTACAAGTCGCTTTTTTGGGTGCTGGCCGCAAAAGCGCAGGATGGCTTCAGGCCCTGTTCTGGTTCCGGGTGGCAGGCTGAGCCTGTGGTTAATTCTTCTTCCTGATGGGAAAATAGAGTGACCTGTGCCTGTCCCAACACCAAGAGCTAGTCTCTCATTGGTTCCCCGTCTTCCCGTTCATCCTCAGGACAAATTGCAACCTGTATGGAACAGGAGGTTAAAGGTGCTGATGCTCCAAGTAGGGAGATTGCTACTAAAGTGGCTGGAATGGCGAACCCGAGCACAAGGAGATGAGAAATGAGGTGCGTTTTAGAAACCTTTCCCCATCACACGGTGTACCATCTTCTGGGTTTCTCATGCATGTTTTCGATGTAGGAAGATGCCCTTGAACCTGGAGATTTGGGACCCATGCGATGGGTAGCACGCAGTATTACTTTAAAGGGTCTGCGTTTGCTCACCCAACCTCACCAAACCTCTCAGCGCCAAGAGTGTCCACCCTTATGTCTCATCCAGCTGTGGGTCTAGATATGGTCAATCCAGGTTGCATCACAGCCCCTGAACGAATTGTGTAAGAATTTCTCTCTCTTTCCCTGTCTTTGTTGCATGGGTTTTTGAAAGTAATTTATTTTTATAATGGGGTTTAGCTGCTTTTCACGGCTGTGTTTATGCCACTTTACACCCACTTGACACACTAACAGAGAGATATCAATACATAGGTTTTAAGATTATTACTAGTCAGATATATTCTTGTGCGGTGAATCGGGCGTGTTGAGTCCAGTTCTCTGAGCAAGGAGTAGGTCTTGTCTATTACATATTGGGTTTATGGAATGGTATCTGAGCTAATTTGAAACTCTTGTTTTATGTATCACCCCACCTCACCTTTCCCGTTAAGCAGCCATAGTGTGTTTTCTGCATGTGTGACTCTGTTCTGTTTTGTAATTCAGTTCAAGTGTAACGGTTTTTACATTCCCTCTATAAGTGACACCTTATGAGAAGTGTCCTGTTCTGTGTGACTTATTTCACTTAGAATCGTCGTACCTAAATCCACTCATCATGCTGCTACTAGCCTTATGACATTGATTTCATGGCTGAGTGATATTCCATTGTACATAAGGACCACAACTTCTTTATCCAATTTTCGCTTTCCTGGGATATTTAAGGTGGAATGAAGTGGAGGTCCTTGTCAACAGAGCAGCCCAAACTTTGGGGTGCTTGTGTCTTGCTGATTTTCAATTTTCCCACTTTAACCCCCATGCGTGGAAGTGCCCTATTCTCTCTAAGCTGTGTTTTTTAGATGTTTCAGGACACACCGTACACTACTCCAGAGTGGCTGTTGGCAATTTACATCCCGCCCATCAGTGTAGCAAGGCTCCCATTTCTCCATGGCCTGTCCTGCATTTCTGGTTTTGACACTTTTTTCAGCATGGCCCTTTTGACCGATGGGAAGCGAGACTTCTTTGTAGCACTGATTTGCCTTTCCAGGTTGCTTGGTTGGCCAAAAAGGGCGTATGTGTTTTTTCCTGAATATATTCAGGAAAAAACGCATACGCCCTTTTTGGCCAAGGGCATCATTGTCAACGTTTTGCCGCTTTTCATGTGCTTTAAAGGCGATTCGAATCTACCTCCTGAAATCTGTTTCCTGCAATTCTGCCTTGATTTCAAATCCTCTTCTTTGCCTTCCCTCAATATATTTGTGGACGAGAGTTATCATTTATAACTCTGCAGGTTTGTGATTTGCAGTGCACTGAAGCTCCATTTTACAAGTCGCTTTTTTGGGTGCTGGCCGCAAAAGCGCAGGATGGCTTCAGGCCCTGTTCTGGTTCCGGGGGGCAGGCTGAGCCTGTGGTTAATTCTTCTTCCTGATGGGAAAATAGAGTGACCTGTGCCTGTCCCAACACCAAGAGCTAGTCTCTCATTGGTTCCCCGTCTTCCCGTTCATCCTCAGGACAAATTGCAACCTGTATGGAACAGGAGGTTAAAGGTGCTGATGCTCCAAGTAGGGAGATTGCTAGTAAAGTGGCTGGAATGGCGAACCCGAGCACAAGGAGATGAGAAATGAGGTGCGTTTTAGAAACCTATCCCCATCACACGGTGTACCATCTTCTGGGTTTCTCATGCATGTTTTCGATGTAGGAAGATGCCCTTGAACCTGGAGATTTGGGACCCATGCGATGGGTAGCACGCAGTATTACTTTAAAGGGTCTGCGTTTGCTCACCCAACCTCACCAAACCTCTCAGCCCCAAGAGTGTCCAACCTTATGTCTCATCCAGCTGTGGGTCTAGATATGGTCAATCCAGGTTGCATCACAGCCCCTGAACGAATTGTGTAAGAATTTCTCTCTCTTTCCCTGTCTTTGTTTCATGGGTTTTTAAAAGTAATTTATTTTTATAATGGGGTTTAGCTGCTTTTCACGGCTGTGTTTATGCCGCTTTACACCCACTTGACACACTAACAGAGAGATATCAATACATAGGTTTTAAGATTATTACTAGTCAGATATATTCTTGTGCGGTGAATCGGGCGTGTTGAGTCCAGTTCTCTGAGCAAGGAGTAGGTCTTGTCTATTACATATTGGGTTTATGGAACGGTATCTGAGCTAATTTGAAACTCTTGTTTTATGTATCACCCCACCTCACCTTTCCCGTTAAGCAGCCATAGTGTGTTTTCTGCATGTGTGACTCTGTTCTGTTTTGTAATTCAGTTCAAGTGTAACGGTTTTTACTTTCCCTCTATAAGTGACACCTTATGAGAAGTGTCCTTTTCTGTGTGACTTATTTCACTTAGAATCGTCGTACCTAAATCCACTCATCATGCTGCTACTAGCCTTATGTCATTGATTTCATGGCTGAGTGATATTACATTGTACATAAGGACCACAACTTTTTGATCCATTTTTCGCTTTCCTGGGATATTTAAGGTGGAATGAAGTGGAGGTCCTTGTCAACAGAGCAGCCCTAAACTTTGGGGTGCTTGTGTCTTGCTGATTTTCAATTTTCCCACTTTATCCCCCCATGCGTGGAAGTGCCCTATGCTCTCTAAGCTGTGTTTTTTAGATGTTTCAGGACACACCGTACACTTCTCCAGAGTGGCTGTTGGCAATTTACATCCCACCCATCAGTGTAGCAAGGCTCCGATTCCTCCATGGCCTGTCCTGCATTTCTGGTTTTGAAACTTTTTTCAGCATGGCCCTTTTGACCGATGGGAAGCGAGACTTCTTTGTAGCGCTGATTTGCCTTTCCAGGTTGCTTGGTTGGCCAAAAAGGGCGTATGCGTTTTTTCCTGAATATATTCAGGAAAAAACGCATACGCCCTTTTTGGCCAAGGGCATCATTGTCAACGTTTTGCCGCTTTTCATGTGCTTTAAAGGCGATTCGAATCTACCTCCTGAAATCTGTTTCCTGCAATTCTGCCTTGATTTCAAATCCTCTTCTTTGCCTTCCCTCAATATATTTGTGGACGAGAGTTATCATTTATAACTCTGCAGGTTTGTGATTTGCAGTGCACTGAAGCTCCATTTTACAAGTCGCTTTTTTGGGTGCTGGCCGCAAAAGCGCAGGATGGCTTCAGGCCCTGTTCTGGTTCCGGGGGGCAGGCTGAGCCTGTGGTTAATTCTTCTTCCTGATGGGAAAATAGAGTGACCTGTGCCTGTCCCAACACCAAGAGCTAGTCTCTCATTGGTTCCCCGTCTTCCCGTTCATCCTCAGGACAAATTGCAACCTGTACGGAACAGGAGGTTAAAGGTGCTGATGCTCCAAGTAGGGAGATTGTTAGTAAAGTGGCTGGAATGGCGAACCCGAGCACAAGGAGATGAGAAATGAGGTGCGTTTTAGAAACCTTTCCCCATCACACGGTGTACCATCTTCTGGGTTTCTCATGCATGTTTTCGATGTAGGAAGATGCCCTTGAACCTGGAGATTTGGGACCCATGCAATGGGTAGCACGCAGTATTACTTTAAAGGGTCTGCGTTTGCTCACCCAACCTCACCAAACCTCTCAGCCCCAAGAGTGTCCAACCTTATGTCTCATCCAGCTGTGGGTCTAGATATGGTCAATCCAGGTTGCATCACAACCCCTGAACGAATTGTGTAAGAATTTCTCTCTCTTTCCCTGTCTTTGTTGCATGGGTTTTTAAAAGTAATTTATTTTTATAATGGGGTTTAGCTGCTTTTCACGGCTGTGTTTATGCCGCTTTACACCCACTTGACACACTAACAGAGAGATATCAATACATAGGTTTTAAGATTATTACTAGTCAGATATATTCTTGTGCGGTGAATCGGGCGTGTTGAGTCCAGTTCTCTGAGCAAGGAGTAGGTCTTGTCTATTACATATTGGGTTTATGGAACGGTATCTGAGCTAATTTGAAACTCTTGTTTTATGTATCACCCCACCTCACCTTTCCCGTTAAGCAGCCATAGTGTGTTTTCTGCATGTGTGACTCTGTTCTGTTTTGTAATTCAGTTCAAGTGTAACGGTTTTTACTTTCCCTCTATAAGTGACACCTTATGAGAAGTGTCCTTTTCTGTGTGACTTATTTCACTTAGAATCGTCGTACCTAAATCCACTCATCATGCTGCTACTAGCCTTATGTCATTGATTTCATGGCTGAGTGATATTACATTGTACATAAGGACCACAACTTTTTGATCCATTTTTCGCTTTCTTGGGAAATTTAAGGTGGAATGAAGTGGAGGTCCTTGTCAACAGAGCAGCCTTAAACTTTGGGGTGCTTGTGTCTTGCTGATTTTCAATTTTCCCACTTTATCCCCCCATGCGTGGAAGTGCCCTATGCTCTCTAAGCTGTGTTTTTTAGATGTCTCAGGACACACCGTACACTTCTCCAGAGTGGCTGTTGGCAATTCACATCCCGCCCATCAGTGTAGCAAGGCTCCCATTTCTCCATGGCCTGTCCTGCATTTCTGGTTTTGAAACTTTTTTCAGCATGGCCCTTTTGACCGATGGGAAGCGAGACTTCTTTGTAGCGCTGATTTGCCTTTCCAGGTTGCTTGGTTGGCCAAAAAGGGCGTATGCGTTTTTTCCTGAATATATTCAGGAAAAAACGCATACGCCCTTTTTGGCCAAGGGCATCATTGTCAACGTTTTGCCGCTTTTCATGTGCTTTAAAGGCGATTCGAATCTACCTCCTGAAATCTGTTTCCTGCAATTCTGCCTTGATTTCAAATCCTCTTCTTTGCCTTCCCTCAATATATTTGTGGACGAGAGTTATCATTTATAACTCTGCAGGTTTGTGATTTGCAGTGCACTGAAGCTCCATTTTACAAGTCGCTTTTTTGGGTGCTGGCCGCAAAAGCGCAGGATGGCTTCAGGCCCTGTTCTGGTTCCGGGGGGCAGGCTGAGCCTGTGGTTAATTCTTCTTCCTGATGGGAAAATAGAGTGACCTGTGCCTGTCCCAACACCAAGAGCTAGTCTCTCATTGGTTCCCCGTCTTCCCGTTCATCCTCAGGACAAATTGCAACCTGTATGGAACAGGAGGTTAAAGGTGCTGATGCTCCAAGTAGGGAGATTGCTAGTAAAGTGGCTGGAATGGCGAACCCGAGCACAAGGAGATGAGAAATGAGGTGCGTTTTAGAAACCTATCCCCATCACACGGTGTACCATCTTCTGGGTTTCTCATGCATGTTTTCGATGTAGGAAGATGCCCTTGAACCTGGAGATTTGGGACCCATGCGATGGGTAGCACGCAGTATTACTTTAAAGGGTCTGCGTTTGCTCACCCAACCTCACCAAACCTCTCAGCCCCAAGAGTGTCCAACCTTATGTCTCATCCAGCTGTGGGTCTAGATATGGTCAATCCAGGTTGCATCACAGCCCCTGAACGAATTGTGTAAGAATTTCTCTCTCTTTCCCTGTCTTTGTTTCATGGGTTTTTAAAAGTAATTTATTTTTATAATGGGGTTTAGCTGCTTTTCACGGCTGTGTTTATGCCGCTTTACACCCACTTGACACACTAACAGAGAGATATCAATACATAGGTTTTAAGATTATTACTAGTCAGATATATTCTTGTGCGGTGAATCGGGCGTGTTGAGTCCAGTTCTCTGAGCAAGGAGTAGGTCTTGTCTATTACATATTGGGTTTATGGAACGGTATCTGAGCTAATTTGAAACTCTTGTTTTATGTATCACCCCACCTCACCTTTCCCGTTAAGCAGCCATAGTGTGTTTTCTGCATGTGTGACTCTGTTCTGTTTTGTAATTCAGTTCAAGTGTAACGGTTTTTACTTTCCCTCTATAAGTGACACCTTATGAGAAGTGTCCTTTTCTGTGTGACTTATTTCACTTAGAATCGTCGTACCTAAATCCACTCATCATGCTGCTACTAGCCTTATGTCATTGATTTCATGGCTGAGTGATATTACATTGTACATAAGGACCACAACTTTTTGATCCATTTTTCGCTTTCCTGGGATATTTAAGGTGGAATGAAGTGGAGGTCCTTGTCAACAGAGCAGCCCTAAACTTTGGGGTGCTTGTGTCTTGCTGATTTTCAATTTTCCCACTTTATCCCCCCATGCGTGGAAGTGCCCTATGCTCTCTAAGCTGTGTTTTTTAGATGTTTCAGGACACACCGTACACTTCTCCAGAGTGGCTGTTGGCAATTTACATCCCACCCATCAGTGTAGCAAGGCTCCGATTCCTCCATGGCCTGTCCTGCATTTCTGGTTTTGACACTTTTTTCAGCATGGCCCTTTTGACCGATGGGAAGCGAGACTTCTTTGTAGCGCTGATTTGCCTTTCCAGGTTGCTTGGTTGGCCAAAAAGGGCGTATGCGTTTTTTCCTGAATATATTCAGGAAAAAACGCATACGCCCTTTTTGGCCAAGGGCATCATTGTCAACGTTTTGCCGCTTTTCATGTGCTTTAAAGGCGATTCGAATCTACCTCCTGAAATCTGTTTCCTGCAATTCTGCCTTGATTTCAAATCCTCTTCTTTGCCTTCCCTCAATATATTTGTGGACGAGAGTTATCATTTATAACTCTGCAGGTTTTTGAATTGCAGTGCCCTGAAGCTCCATTTTACAAGTCGCTTTTTTGGGAGCTGGCCGCAAAAGCACAGGATGGCTTCAGGCCCTGTTCTGGTTCCGGGGGGCAGGCTGAGCCTGTGGTTAATTCTTCTTCCTGATGGGAAAATAGAGTGACCTGTGCCTGTCCCAACACCAAGAGCTAGTCTCTCATTGGTTCCCCGTCTTCCCGTTCATCCTCAGGACAAATTGCAACCTGTACGGAACAGGAGGTTAAAGGTGCTGATGCTCCAAGTAGGGAGATTGCTAGTAAAGTGGCTGGAATGGCGAACCCGAGCACAAGGAGATGAGAAATGAGGTGCGTTTTAGAAACCTTTCCCCATCACACGGTGTACCATCTTCTGGGTTTCTCATGCATGTTTTCGATGTAGGAAGATGCCCTTGAACCTGGAGATTTGGGACACATGCGATGGGTAGCACGCAGGATTACTTTAAAGGGTCTGTGTTTGCTCACCCAACCTCACGAAACCTCTCAGCCCCAAGAGTGTCCACCCTTATGTCTCATACAGCTGTGGGTCTAGATATGGTCAATCCAGGTTGCATCACAGCCCCTGAACGAATTGTGTAAGAATTTCTCTCTCTTTCCCTGTCTTTGTTTCATGGGTTTTTAAAAGTAATTTATTGTTATAATGGGGTTTAGCTGCTTTTCACGGCTGTGTTTATGCCACTTTACACCCACTTGACACACTAACAGAGAGATATCAATACATAGGTTTTAAGATTATTACTAGTCAGATATATTCTTGTGCGGTGAATCGGGCGTGTTGAGTCCAGTTCTCTGAGCAAGGAGTAGGTCTTGTCTATTCCATATTGGGTTTATGGAACGGTATCTGAGCTAATTTGAAACTCTTGTTTTATGTATCACCCCACCTCACCTTTCCCGTTAAGCAGCCATAGTGTGTTTTCTGCATGTGTGACTCTGTTCTGTTTTGTAATTCAGTTCAAGTGTAACGGTTTTTACTTTCCCTCTATAAGTGACACCTTATGAGAAGTGTCCTTTTCTGTGTGACTTATTTCACTTAGAATCGTCTTACCTAAATCCACTCATCATGCTGCTACTAGCCTTATGACATTGATTTCATGGCTGAGTGATATTCCATTGTACATAAGGACCACAACTTTTTTATCCATTTTTCGCTTTCCTGGGATATTTAAGGTGGAAGGAAGTGGAGGTCCTTGTCAACAGAGCAGCCCTAAACTTTGGGGTGCTTGTGTCTTGCTGATTTTCAATTTTCCCACTTTATCCCCCCATGCGTGGAAGTGCCCTATGCTCTCTAAGCTGTGTTTTTTAGATGTTTCAGGACACACCGTACACTTCTCCAGAGTGGCTGTTGGCAATTTACATCCCGCCATCAGTGTAGCAAGGCTCCCATTTCTCCATGGCCTGTCCTGCATTTCTGGTTTTGACACTTTTTTCAGCATGGCCCTTTTGACCGATGGGAAGCGAGACTTCTTTGTAGCGCTGATTTGCCTTTCCAGGTAGCTTGGTTGGCCAAAAAGGGCGTATGCGTTTTTTCCTGAATATATTCAGGAAAAAACGCATACGCCCTTTTTGGCCAAGGGCATCATTGTCAACGTTTTGCCGCTTTTCATGTGCTTTAAAGGCGATTCGAATCTACCTCCTGAAATCTGTTTCCTGCAATTCTGCCTTGATTTCAAATCCTCTTCTTTGCCTTCCCTCAATATATTTGTGGACGAGAGTTATCATTTATAACTCTGCAGGTTTGTGAATTGCAGTGCCCTGAAGCTCCATTTTACAAGTCGCTTTTTTGGGAGCCGGCCGCAAAAGCGCAGGATGGATTCAGATCCTGTTCTGGTTCAGGGGGGCAGGCTGAGCCTGTGGTTAATTCTTCTTCCTGATGGGAAAATAGAGTGACCTGTGCCTGTCCCAACACCAAGAGCTAGTCTCTCATTGGTTCCCCGTCTTCCCGTTCATCCTCAGGACAAATTGCAACCTGTACGGAACAGGAGGTTAAAGGTGCTGATGCTCCAAGTAGGGAGATTGCTAGTAAAGTGGCTGGAATGGCGAACCCGAGCACAAGGAGATGAGAAATGAGGTGCGTTTTAGAAACGTTTCCCCATCACACGGTGTACCATCTTCTGGGTTTCTCATGCATGTTTTCGATGTAGGAAGATGCCCTTGAACCTGGAGATTTGGGACCCATGCGATGGGTAGCACGCAGTATTACTTTAAAGGGTCTGCGTTTCTCACCCAACCTCACCAGACCTCTCAGCCCCAAGAGTGTCCACCCTTATGTCTCATCCAGCTGTGGGTCTAGATATGGTCAATCCAGGTTGCATCACAGCCCCTGAACGAATTGTGTAAGAATTTCTCTCTCTTTCCCTGTCTTTGTTTCATGGGTTTTTAAAAGTAATTTATTTTTATAATGGGGTTTAGCTGCTTTTCACGGCTGTGTTTATGCCGCTTTACACCCACTTGACACACTAACAGAGAGATATCAATACATAGGTTTTAAGATTATTACTAGTCAGATATATTCTTGTGCGGTGAATCGGGCGTGTTGAGTCCAGTTCTCTGAGCAAGGAGTAGGTCTTGTCTATTCCATATTGGGTTTATGGAACGGTATCTGAGCTAATTTGAAACTCTTGTTTTATGTATCACCCCACCTCACCTTTCCCGTTAAGCAGCCATAGTGTGTTTTCTGCATGTGTGACTCTGTTCTGTTTTGTAATTCAGTTCAAGTGTAACGGTTTTTACATTCCCTCTATAAGTGACACCTTATGAGAAGTGTCCTTTTCTGTGTGACTTATTTCACTTAGAATCGTCTTACCTAAATCCACTCATCATGCTGCTACTAGCCTTATGACATTGATTTCATGGCTGAGTGATATTCCATTGTACCTAAGGACCACAACTTTTTTATCCATTTTTCGCTTTCCTGGGATATTTAAGGTGGAAGGAAGTGGAGGTCCTTGTCAACAGAGCAGCCCTAAACTTTGGGGTGCTTGTGTCTTGCTGATTTTCAATTTTCCCACTTTATCCCCCCATGCGTGGAAGTGCCCTATGCTCTCTAAGCTGTGTTTTTTAGATGTTTCAGGACACACCGTACACTTCTCCAGAGTGGCTGTTGGCAATTTACATCCCGCCCATCAGTGTAGCAAGGCTCCCATTTCTCCATGGCCTGTCGTGCATTTCTGGTTTTGACACTTTTTTCAGCATGGCCCTTTTGACCGATGGGAAGCGAGACTTCTTTGTAGCGCTGATTTGCCTTTCCAGGTTGCTTGGTTGGCCAAAAAGGGCGTATGCGTTTTTTCCTGAATATATTCAGGAAAAAACGCATACGCCCTTTTTGGCCAAGGGCATCATTGTGAACGTTTTGCCGCTTTTCATGTGCTTTAAAGGCGATTCGAATCTACCTCCTGAAATCTGTTTCCTGCAATTCTGCCTTGATTTCAAATCCTCTTCTTTGCCTTCCCTCAATATATTTGTGGACGAGAGTTATCATTTATAACTCTGCAGGTTTGTGAATTGCAGTGCCCTGAAGCTCCATTTTACAAGTCGGTTTTTTGGGAGCTCTCCGCAAAAGCGCCGGATGGCTTCAGGCCCTGTTCTGGTTCAGGGGGGCAGGCTGAGCCTGTGGTTAATTCTTCTTCCTGATGGGAAAATAGAGTGACCTGTGCCTGTCCCAACACCAAGAGCTAGTCTCTCATTGGTTCCCCGTCTTCCCGTTCATCCTCAGGACAAATTGCAACCTGTACGGAACAGGAGGTTAAAGGTGCTGATGCTCCAAGTAGGGAGATTGCTAGTAAAGTGGCTGGAATGGCGAACCCGAGCACAAGGAGATGAGAAATGAGGTGCGTTTTAGAAACCTTTCCCCATCACACGGTGTACCATCTTCTGGGTTTCTCATGCATGTTTTCGATGTAGGAAGATGCCCTTGAACCTGGAGATTTGGGACCCATGCGATGGGTAGCACGCAGTATTACTTTAAAGGGTCTGCGTTTGCTCACCCAACCTCACCAAACCTCTCAGCCCCAAGAGTGTCCACCCTTATGTCTCATCCAGCTGTGGGTCTAGATATGGTCAATCCAGGTTGCATCACAGCCCCTGAACGAATTGTGTAAGAATTTCTCTCTCTTTCCCTGTCTTTGTTTCATGGGTTTTTAAAAGTAATTTATTTTTATAATGGGGTTTAGCTGCTTTTCACGGCTGTGTTTAGGCCGCTTTACACCCACTTGACCCACTAACAGAGAGATATCAATACATAGGTTTTAAGATTATTACTAGTCAGATATATTCTTGTGCGGTGAATCGGGCGTGTTGAGTCCAGTTCTCTGAGCAAGGAGTAGGTCTTGTCTATTCCATATTGGGTTTATGGAACGGTATCTGAGCTAATTTGAAACTCTTGTTTTATGTATCACCCCACCTCACCTTTCCCGTTAAGCAGCCATAGTGTGTTTTCTGCATGTGTGACTCTGTTCTGTTTTGTAATTCAGTTCAAGTGTAACGGTTTTTACTTTCCCTCTATAAGTGACACCTTATGAGAAGTGTCCTTTTCTGTGTGACTTATTTCACTTAGAATCGTCTTACCTAAATCCACTCATCATGCTGCTACTAGCCTTATGACATTGATTTCATGGCTGAGTGATATTCCATTGTACATAAGGACCACAACTTTTTTATCCATTTTTCGCTTTCCTGGGATATTTAAGGTGGAAGGAAGTGGAGGTCCTTGTCAACAGAGCAGCCCTAAACTTTGGGGTGCTTGTGTCTTGCTGATTTTCAATTTTCCCACTTTATCCCCCCATGCGTGGAAGTGCCCTATGCTCTCTAAGCTGTGTTTTTTAGATGTTTCAGGACACACCGTACACTTCTCCAGAGTGGCTGTTGGCAATTTACATCCCGCCATCAGTGTAGCAAGGCTCCCATTTCTCCATGGCCTGTCCTGCATTTCTGGTTTTGACACTTTTTTCAGCATGGCCCTTTTGACCGATGGGAAGCGAGACTTCTTTGTAGCGCTGATTTGCCTTTCCAGGTAGCTTGGTTGGCCAAAAAGGGCGTATGCGTTTTTTCCTGAATATATTCAGGAAAAAACGCATACGCCCTTTTTGGCCAAGGGCATCATTGTCAACGTTTTGCCGCTTTTCATGTGCTTTAAAGGCGATTCGAATCTACCTCCTGAAATCTGTTTCCTGCAATTCTGCCTTGATTTCAAATCCTCTTCTTTGCCTTCCCTCAATATATTTGTGGACGAGAGTTATCATTTATAACTCTGCAGGTTTGTGAATTGCAGTGCCCTGAAGCTCCATTTTACAAGTCGCTTTTTTGGGAGCCGGCCGCAAAAGCGCAGGATGGATTCAGATCCTGTTCTGGTTCAGGGGGGCAGGCTGAGCCTGTGGTTAATTCTTCTTCCTGATGGGAAAATAGAGTGACCTGTGCCTGTCCCAACACCAAGAGCTAGTCTCTCATTGGTTCCCCGTCTTCCCGTTCATCCTCAGGACAAATTGCAACCTGTACGGAACAGGAGGTTAAAGGTGCTGATGCTCCAAGTAGGGAGATTGCTAGTAAAGTGGCTGGAATGGCGAACCCGAGCACAAGGAGATGAGAAATGAGGTGCGTTTTAGAAACGTTTCCCCATCACACGGTGTACCATCTTCTGGGTTTCTCATGCATGTTTTCGATGTAGGAAGATGCCCTTGAACCTGGAGATTTGGGACCCATGCGATGGGTAGCACGCAGTATTACTTTAAAGGGTCTGCGTTTCTCACCCAACCTCACCAGACCTCTCAGCCCCAAGAGTGTCCACCCTTATGTCTCATCCAGCTGTGGGTCTAGATATGGTCAATCCAGGTTGCATCACAGCCCCTGAACGAATTGTGTAAGAATTTCTCTCTCTTTCCCTGTCTTTGTTTCATGGGTTTTTAAAAGTAATTTATTTTTATAATGGGGTTTAGCTGCTTTTCACGGCTGTGTTTAGGCCGCTTTACACCCACTTGACACACTAACAGAGAGATATCAATACATAGGTTTTAAGATTATTACTAGTCAGATATATTCTTGTGCGGTGAATCGGGCGTGTTGAGTCCAGTTCTCTGAGCAAGGAGTAGGTCTTGTCTATTCCATATTGGGTTTATGGAACGGTATCTGAGCTAATTTGAAACTCTTGTTTTATGTATCACCCCACCTCACCTTTCCCGTTAAGCAGCCATAGTGTGTTTTCTGCATGTGTGACTCTGTTCTGTTTTGTAATTCAGTTCAAGTGTAACGGTTTTTACATTCCCTCTATAAGTGACACCTTATGAGAAGTGTCCTTTTCTGTGTGACTTATTTCACTTAGAATCGTCTTACCTAAATCCACTCATCATGCTGCTACTAGCCTTATGACATTGATTTCATGGCTGAGTGATATTCCATTGTACCTAAGGACCACAACTTTTTTATCCATTTTTCGCTTTCCTGGGATATTTAAGGTGGAAGGAAGTGGAGGTCCTTGTCAACAGAGCAGCCCTAAACTTTGGGGTGCTTGTGTCTTGCTGATTTTCAATTTTCCCACTTTATCCCCCCATGCGTGGAAGTGCCCTATGCTCTCTAAGCTGTGTTTTTTAGATGTTTCAGGACACACCGTACACTTCTCCAGAGTGGCTGTTGGCAATTTACATCCCGCCCATCAGTGTAGCAAGGCTCCCATTTCTCCATGGCCTGTCGTGCATTTCTGGTTTTGACACTTTTTTCAGCATGGCCCTTTTGACCGATGGGAAGCGAGACTTCTTTGTAGCGCTGATTTGCCTTTCCAGGTTGCTTGGTTGGCCAAAAAGGGCGTATGCGTTTTTTCCTGAATATATTCAGGAAAAAACGCATACGCCCTTTTTGGCCAAGGGCATCATTGTGAACGTTTTGCCGCTTTTCATGTGCTTTAAAGGCGATTCGAATCTACCTCCTGAAATCTGTTTCCTGCAATTCTGCCTTGATTTCAAATCCTCTTCTTTGCCTTCCCTCAATATATTTGTGGACGAGAGTTATCATTTATAACTCTGCAGGTTTGTGAATTGCAGTGCCCTGAAGCTCCATTTTACAAGTCGGTTTTTTGGGAGCTCTCCGCAAAAGCGCCGGATGGCTTCAGGCCCTGTTCTGGTTCAGGGGGGCAGGCTGAGCCTGTGGTTAATTCTTCTTCCTGATGGGAAAATAGAGTGACCTGTGCCTGTCCCAACACCAAGAGCTAGTCTCTCATTGGTTCCCCGTCTTCCCGTTCATCCTCAGGACAAATTGCAACCTGTACGGAACAGGAGGTTAAAGGTGCTGATGCTCCAAGTAGGGAGATTGCTAGTAAAGTGGCTGGAATGGCGAACCCGAGCACAAGGAGATGAGAAATGAGGTGCGTTTTAGAAACCTTTCCCCATCACACGGTGTACCATCTTCTGGGTTTCTCATGCATGTTTTCGATGTAGGAAGATGCCCTTGAACCTGGAGATTTGGGACCCATGCGATGGGTAGCACGCAGTATTACTTTAAAGGGTCTGCGTTTGCTCACCCAACCTCACCAGACCTCTCAGCCCCAAGAGTGTCCACCCTTATGTCTCATCCAGCTGTGGGTCTAGATATGGTCAATCCAGGTTGCATCACAGCCCCTGAACGAATTGTGTAAGAATTTCTCTCTCTTTCCCTGTCTTTGTTTCATGGGTTTTTAAAAGTAATTTATTGTTATAATGGGGTTTAGCTGCTTTTCACGGCTGTGTTTATGCCGCTTTACACCCACTTGACACACTAACAGAGAGATATCAATACATAGGTTTTAAGATTATTACTAGTCAGATATATTCTTGTGCGGTGAATCGGGCATGTTGAGTCCAGTTCTCTGAGCAAGGAGTAGGTCTTGTCTATTCCATATTGGGTTTATGGAACGGTATCTGAGCTAATTTGAAACTCTTGTTTTATGTATCACCCCACCTCACCTTTCCCGTTAAGCAGCCATAGTGTGTTTTCTGCATGTGTGACTCTGTTCTGTTTTGTAATTCAGTTCAAGTGTAACGGTTTTTACATTCCCTCTATAAGTGACACCTTATGAGAAGTGTCCTTTTCTGTGTGACTTATTTCACTTAGAATCGTCTTACCTAAATCCACTCATCATGCTGCTACTAGCCTTATGACATTGATTTCATGGCTGAGTGATATTCCATTGTACCTAAGGACCACAACTTTTTTATCCATTTTTCGCTTTCCTGGGATATTTAAGGTGGAAGGAAGTGGAGGTCCTTGTCAACAGAGCAGCCCTAAACTTTGGGGTGCTTGTGTCTTGCTGATTTTCAATTTTCCCACTTTATCCCCCCATGCGTGGAAGTGCCCTATGCTCTCTAAGCTGTGTTTTTTAGATGTTTCAGGACACACCGTACACTTCTCCAGAGTGGCTGTTGGCAATTTACATCCCGCCCATCAGTGTAGCAAGGCTCCCATTTCTCCATGGCCTGTCCTGCATTTCTGGTTTTGACACTTTTTTCAGCATGGCCCTTTTGACCGATGGGAAGCGAGACTTCTTTGTAGCGCTGATTTGGCTTTCCAGGTTGCTTGGTTGGCCAAAAAGGGCGTATGCGTTTTTTCCTGAATATATTCAGGAAAAAACGCATACGCCCTTTTTGGCCAAGGGCATCATTGTCAACGTTTTGCCGCTTTTCATATGCTTTAAAGGCGATTCGAATCTACCTCCTGAAATCTGTTTCCTGCAATTCTGCCTTGATTTCAAATCCTCTTCTTTGCCTTCCCTCAATATATTTGTGGACGAGAGTTATCATTTATAACTCTGCAGGTTTGTGAATTGCAGTGCCCTGAAGCTCCATTTTACAAGTCGGTTTTTTGGGAGCCGGCCGCAAAAGCGCCGGATGGCTTCAGGCCCTGTTCTGGTTCTGGGGGGCAGGCTGAGCCTGTGGTTAATTCTTCTTCCTGATGGGAAAATAGAGTGACCTGTGCCTGTCCCAACACCAAGAGCTAGTCTCTCATTGGTTCCCCGTCTTCCCGTTCATCCTCAGGACAAATTGCAACCTGTACGGAACAGGAGGTTAAAGGTGCTGATGCTCCAAGTAGGGAGATTGCTAGTAAAGTGGCTGGAATGGCGAACCCGAGCACAAGGAGATGAGAAATGAGGTGCGTTTTAGAAACCTTTCCCCATCACACGGTGTACCATCTTCTGGGTTTCTCATGCATGTTTTCGATGTAGGAAGATGCCCTTGAACCTGGAGATTTGGGACCCATGCGATGGGTAGCACGCAGTATTACTTTAAAGGGTCTGCGTTTGCTCACCCAACCTCACCAGACCTCTCAGCCCCAAGAGTGTCCACCCTTATGTCTCATCCAGCTGTGGGTCTAGATATGGTCAATCCAGGTTGCATCACAGCCCCTGAACGAATTGTGTAAGAATTTCTCTCTCTTTCCCTGTCTTTGTTTCATGGGTTTTTAAAAGTAATTTATTTTTATAATGGGGTTTAGCTGCTTTTCACGGCTGTGTTTAGGCCGCTTTACACCCACTTGACACACTAACAGAGAGATATCAATACATAGGTTTTAAGATTATTTCTAGTCAGATATATTCTTGTGCGGTGAATCGGGCGTGTTGAGTCCAGTTCTCTGAGCAAGGAGTAGGTCTTGTCTATTCCATATTGGGTTTATGGAACGGTATCTGAGCTAATTTGAAACTCTTGTTTTATGTATCACCCCACCTCACCTTTCCCGTTAAGCAGCCATAGTGTGTTTTCTGCATGTGTGACTCTATTCTGTTTTGTAATTCAGTTCAAGTGTAACGGTTTTTACATTCCCTCTATAAGTGACACCTTATGAGAAGTGTCCTTTTCTGTGTGACTTATTTCACTTAGAATCGTCTTACCTAAATCCACTCATCATGCTGCTACTAGCCTTATGACATTGATTTCATGGCTGAGTGATATTCCATTGTACATAAGGACCACAACTTTTTTATCCATTTTTCG
This sequence comes from Balaenoptera physalus, assembly GCF_965194825.1. NCBI lineage: Eukaryota > Metazoa > Chordata > Mammalia > Artiodactyla > Balaenopteridae > Balaenoptera > Balaenoptera physalus. Next base: position 100,878 of record NW_028126045.1, read on the forward strand.
CTTTCCTGGGATATTTAAGGTGGAAGGAAGTGGAGGTCCTTGTCAACAGAGCAGCCCTAAACTTTGGGGTGCTTGTGTCTTGCTGATTTTCAATTTTCCCACTTTATCCCCCCATGCGTGGAAGTGCCCTATGCTCTCTAAGCTGTGTTTTTTAGATGTTTCAGGACACACCGTACACTTCTCCAGAGTGGCTGTTGGCAATTTACATCCCGCCCATCAGTGTAGCAAGGCTCCCATTTCTCCATGGCCTGTCCTGCATTTCTGGTTTTGACACTTTTTTCAGCATGGCCCTTTTGACCGATGGGAAGCGAGACTTCTTTGTAGCGCTGATTTGCCTTTCCAGGTTGCTTGGTTGGCCAAAAAGGGCGTATGCGTTTTTTCCTGAATATATTCAGGAAAAAACGCATACGCCCTTTTTGGCCAAGGGCATCATTGTCAACGTTTTGCCGCTTTTCATGTGCTTTAAAGGCGATTCGAATCTACCTCCTGAAATCTGTTTCCTGCAATTCTGCCTTGATTTCAAATCCTCTTCTTTGCCTTCCCTCAATATATTTGTGGACGAGAGTTATCATTTATAACTCTGCAGGTTTTTGAATTGCAGTGCCCTGAAGCTCCATTTTACAAGTCGCTTTTTTGGGAGCTGGCCGCAAAAGCACAGGATGGCTTCAGGCCCTGTTCTGGTTCCGGGGGGCAGGCTGAGCCTGTGGTTAATTCTTCTTCCTGATGGGAAAATAGAGTGACCTGTGCCTGTCCCAACACCAAGAGCTAGTCTCTCATTGGTTCCCCGTCTTCCCGTTCATCCTCAGGACAAATTGCAACCTGTACGGAACAGGAGGTTAAAGGTGCTGATGCTCCAAGTAGGGAGATTGCTAGTAAAGTGGCTGGAATGGCGAACCCGAGCACAAGGAGATGAGAAATGAGGTGCGTTTTAGAAACCTTTCCCCATCACACGGTGTACCATCTTCTGGGTTTCTCATGCATGTTTTCGATGTAGGAAGATGCCCTTGAACCTGGAGATTTGGGACCCATGCGATGGGTAGCACGCAGTATTACTTTAAAGGGTCTGCGTTTCTCACCCAACCTCACCAGACCTCTCAGCCCCAAGAGTGTCCACCCTTATGTCTCATCCAGCTGTGGGTCTAGATATGGTCAATCCAGGTTGCATCACAGCCCCTGAACGAATTGTGTAAGAATTTCTCTCTCTTTCCCTGTCTTTGTTTCATGGGTTTTTAAAAGTAATTTATTGTTATAATGGGGTTTAGCTGCTTTTCACGGCTGTGTTTATGCCGCTTTACACCCACTTGACACACTAACAGAGAGATATCAATACATAGGTTTTAAGATTATTACTAGTCAGATATATTCTTGTGCGGTGAATCGGGCGTGTTGAGTCCAGTTCTCTGAGCAAGGAGTAGGTCTTGTCTATTCCATATTGGGTTTATGGAACGGTATCTGAGCTAATTTGAAACTCTTGTTTTATGTATCACCCCACCTCACCTTTCCCGTTAAGCAGCCATAGTGTGTTTTCTGCATGTGTGACTCTGTTCTGTTTTGTAATTCAGTTCAAGTGTAACGGTTTTTACATTCCCTCTATAAGTGACACCTTATGAGAAGTGTCCTTTTCTGTGTGACTTATTTCACTTAGAATCGTCTTACCTAAATCCACTCATCATGCTGCTACTAGCCTTATGACATTGATTTCATGGCTGAGTGATATTCCATTGTACATAAGGACCACAACTTTTTTATCCATTTTTCGCTTTCCTGGGATATTTAAGGTGGAAGGAAGTGGAGGTCCTTGTCAACAGAGCAGCCGTAAACTTTGGGGTGCTTGTGTCTTGCTGATTTTCAATTTTCCCACTTTATCCCCCCATGCGTGGAAGTGCCCTATGCTCTCTAAGCTGTGTTTTTTAGATGTTTCAGGACACACCGTACACTTCTCCAGAGTGGCTGTTGGCAATTTACATCCCGCCCATCAGTGTAGCAAGGCTCCCATTTCTCCATGGCCTGTCCTGCATTTCTGGTTTTGACACTTTTTTCAGCATGGCCCTTTTGACCGATGGGAAGCGAGACTTCTTTGTAGCGCTGATTTGCCTTTCCAGGTTGCTTGGTTGGCCAAAAAGGGCGTATGCGTTTTTTCCTGAATATATTCAGGAAAAAACGCATACGCCCTTTTTGGCCAAGGGCATCATTGTCAACGTTTTGCCGCTTTTCATGTGCTTTAAAGGCGATTCGAATCTACCTCCTGAAATCTGTTTCCTGCAATTCTGCCTTGATTTCAAATCCTCTTCTTTGCCTTCCCTCAATATATTTGTGGACGAGAGTTATCATTTATAACTCTGCAGGTTTGTGAATTGCAGTGCCCTGAAGCTCCATTTTACAAGTCGGTTTTTTGGGAGCTCTCCGCAAAAGCGCCGGATGGCTTCAGGCCCTCTTCTGGTTCCGGGGGGCAGGCTGAGCCTGTGGTTAATTCTTCTTCCTGATGGGAAAATAGAGTGACCTGTGCCTGTCCCAACACCAAGAGCTAGTCTCTCATTGGTTCCCCGTCTTCCCGTTCATCCTCAGGACAAATTGCAACCTGTACGGAACAGGAGGTTAAAGGAGCTGATGCTCCAAGTAGGGAGATTGCTAGTAAAGTGGCTGGAATGGCGAACCTGAGCACAAGGAGATGAGAAATGAGGTGCGTTTTAGAAACCTTTCCCCATCACACGGTGTACCATCTTCTGGGTTTCTCATGCATGTTTTCGATGTAGGAAGATGCCCTTGAACCTGGAGATTTGGGACCCATGCGATGGGTAGCACGCAGTATTACTTTAAAGGGTCTGCGTTTGCTCACCCAACCTCACCAGACCTCTCATCCCCAAGAGTGTCCACCCTTATGTCTCATCCAGCTGTGGGTCTAGATATGGTCAATCCAGGTTGAATCACAGCCCCTGAACGAATTGTGTAAGAATTTCTCTCTCTTTCCCTGTCTTTGTTTCATGGGTTTTTAAAAGTAATTTATTTTTATAATGGGGTTTAGCTGCTTTTCACGGCTGTGTTTAGGCCGCTTTACACCCACTTGACACACTAACAGAGAGATATCAATACATAGGTTTTAAGATTATTACTAGTCAGATATATTCTTGTGCGGTGAATCGGGCGTGTTGTGTCCAGTTCTCTGAGCAAGGAGTAGGTCTTGTCTATTCCATATTGGGTTTATGGAACGGTATCTGAGCTAATTTGAAACTCTTGTTTTATGTATCACCCCACCTCACCTTTCCCGTTAAGCAGCCATAGTGTGTTTTCTGCATGTGTGACTCTGTTCTGTTTTGTAATTCAGTTCAAGTGTAACGGTTTTTACATTCCCTCTATAAGTGACACCTTATGAGAAGTGTCCTTTTCTGTGTGACTTATTTCACTTAGAATCGTCTTACCTAAATCCACTCATCATGCTGCTACTAGCCTTATGACATTGATTTCATGGCTGAGTGATATTCCATTGTACATAAGGACCACAACTTTTTTATCCATTTTTCGCTTTCCTGGGATATTTAAGGTGGAAGGAAGTGGAGGTCCTTGTCAACAGAGCAGCCCTAAACTTTGGGGTGCTTGTGTCTTGCTGATTTTCAATTTTCCCACTTTATCCCCCCATGCGTGGAAGTGCCCTATGCTCTCTAAGCTGTGTTTTTTAGATGTTTCAGGACACACCGTACACTTCTCCAGAGTGGCTGTTGGCAATTTACATCCCGCCCATCAGTGTAGCAAGGCTCCCATTTCTCCATGGCCTGTCCTGCATTTCTGGTTTTGACACTTTTTTCAGCATGGCCCTTTTGACCGATGGGAAGCGAGACTTCTTTGTAGCGCTGATTTGCCTTTCCAGGTTGCTTGGTTGGCCAAAAAGGGCGTATGCGTTTTTTCCTGAATATATTCAGGAAAAAACGCATACGCCCTTTTTGGCCAAGGGCATCATTGTCAACGTTTTGCCGCTTTTCATGTGCTTTAAAGGCGATTCGAATCTACCTCCTGAAATCTGTTTCCTGCAATTCTGCCTTGATTTCAAATCCTCTTCTTTGCCTTCCCTCAATATATTTGTGGACGAGAGTTATCATTTATAACTCTGCAGGTTTGTGAATTGCAGTGCCCTGAAGCTCCATTTTACAAGTCGGTTTTTTGGGAGCTCTCCGCAAAAGCGCCGGATGGCTTCAGGCCCTCTTCTGGTTCCGGGGGGCAGGCTGAGCCTGTGGTTAATTCTTCTTCCTGATGGGAAAATAGAGTGACCTGTGCCTGTCCCAACACCAAGAGCTAGTCTCTCATTGGTTCCCCGTCTTCCCGTTCATCCTCAGGACAAATTGCAACCTGTACGGAACAGGAGGTTAAAGGAGCTGATGCTCCAAGTAGGGAGATTGCTAGTAAAGTGGCTGGAATGGCGAACCTGAGCACAAGGAGATGAGAAATGAGGTGCGTTTTAGAAACCTTTCCCCATCACACGGTGTACCATCTTCTGGGTTTCTCATGCATGTTTTCGATGTAGGAAGATGCCCTTGAACCTGGAGATTTGGGACCCATGCGATGGGTAGCACGCAGTATTACTTTAAAGGGTCTGCGTTTGCTCACCCAACCTCACCAGACCTCTCATCCCCAAGAGTGTCCACCCTTATGTCTCATCCAGCTGTGGGTCTAGATATGGTCAATCCAGGTTGAATCACAGCCCCTGAACGAATTGTGTAAGAATTTCTCTCTCTTTCCCTGTCTTTGTTTCATGGGTTTTTAAAAGTAATTTATTTTTATAATGGGGTTTAGCTGCTTTTCACGGCTGTGTTTAGGCCGCTTTACACCCACTTGACACACTAACAGAGAGATATCAATACATAGGTTTTAAGATTATTACTAGTCAGATATATTCTTGTGCGGTGAATCGGGCGTGTTGTGTCCAGTTCTCTGAGCAAGGAGTAGGTCTTGTCTATTCCATATTGGGTTTATGGAACGGTATCTGAGCTAATTTGAAACTCTTGTTTTATGTATCACCCCACCTCACCTTTCCCGTTAAGCAGCCATAGTGTGTTTTCTGCATGTGTGACTCTGTTCTGTTTTGTAATTCAGTTCAAGTGTAACGGTTTTTACATTCCCTCTATAAGTGACACCTTATGAGAAGTGTCCTTTTCTGTGTGACTTATTTCACTTAGAATCGTCTTACCTAAATCCACTCATCATGCTGCTACTAGCCTTATGACATTGATTTCATGGCTGAGTGATATTCCATTGTACATAAGGACCACAACTTTTTTATCCATTTTTCGCTTTCCTGGGATATTTAAGGTGGAAGGAAGTGGAGGTCCTTGTCAACAGAGCAGCCCTAAACTTTGGGGTGCTTGTGTCTTGCTGATTTTCAATTTTCCCACTTTATCCCCCCATGCGTGGAAGTGCCCTATGCTCTCTAAGCTGTGTTTTTTAGATGTTTCAGGACACACCGTACACTTCTCCAGAGTGGCTGTTGGCAATTTACATCCCGCCCATCAGTGTAGCAAGGCTCCCATTTCTCCATGGCCTGTCCTGCATTTCTGGTTTTGACACTTTTTTCAGCATGGCCCTTTTGACCGATGGGAAGCGAGACTTCTTTGTAGCGCTGATTTGCCTTTCCAGGTTGCTTGCTTGGCCAAAAAGGGCGTATGCGTTTTTTCCTGAATATATTCACTAAAAAACGCATACGCCCTTTTTGGCCAAGGGCATCATTGTCAACGTTTTGCCGCTTTTCATGTGCTTTAAAGGCGATTCGAATCTACCTCCTGAAATCTGTTTCCTGCAATTCTGCCTTGATTTCAAATCCTCTTCTTTGCCTTCCCTCAATATATTTGTGGACGAGAGTTATCATTTATAACTCTGCAGGTTTGTGAATTGCAGTGCCCTGAAGCTCCATTTTACAAGTCGGTTTTTTGGGAGCTGGCCGCAAAAGCGCAGGATGGCTTCAGGCCCTGTTCTGGTTCAGGGGGGCAGGCTGAGCCTGCGGTTAATTCTTCTTCCTGATGGGAAAATAGAGTGGCCTGTGCCTGTCCCAACACCAAGAGCTAGTCTCTCATTGGTTCCCCGTCTTCCCGTTCATCCTCAGGACAAATTGCAACCTGTACGGAACAGGAGGTTAAAGGTGCTGATGCTCCAAGTAGGGAGATTGCTAGTAAAGTGGCTGGAATGGCGAACCCGAGCACAAGGAGATGAGAAATGAGGTGCGTTTTAGAAACCTTTCCCCATCACACGGTGTACCATCTTCTGGGTTTCTCATGCATGTTTTCGATGTAGGAAGATGCCCTTGAACCTGGAGATTTGGGACCCATGCGATGGGTAGCACGCAGTATTACTTTAAAGGGTCTGCGTTTCTCACCCAACCTCACCAGACCTCTCAGCCCCAAGAGTGTCCACCCTTATGTCTCATCCAGCTGTGGGTCTAGATATGGTCAATCCAGGTTGCATCACAGCCCCTGAACGAATTGTGTAAGAATTTCTCTCTCTTTCCCTGTCTTTGTTTCATGGGTTTTTAAAAGTAATTTATTGTTATAATGGGGTTTAGCTGCTTTTCACGGCTGTGTTTATGCCGCTTTACACCCACTTGACACACTAACAGAGAGATATCAATACATAGGTTTTAAGATTATTACTAGTCAGATATATTCTTGTGCGGTGAATCGGGCGTGTTGAGTCCAGTTCTCTGAGCAAGGAGTAGGTCTTGTCTATTCCATATTGGGTTTATGGAACGGTATCTGAGCTAATTTGAAACTCTTGTTTTATGTATCACCCCACCTCACCTTTCCCGTTAAGCAGCCATAGTGTGTTTTCTGCATGTGTGACTCTGTTCTGTTTTGTAATTCAGTTCAAGTGTAACGGTTTTTACATTCCCTCTATAAGTGACACCTTATGAGAAGTGTCCTTTTCTGTGTGACTTATTTCACTTAGAATCGTCTTACCTAAATCCACTCATCATGCTGCTACTAGCCTTATGACATTGATTTCATGGCTGAGTGATATTCCATTGTACATAAGGACCACAACTTTTTTATCCATTTTTCGCTTTCCTGGGATATTTAAGGTGGAAGGAAGTGGAGGTCCTTGTCAACAGAGCAGCCGTAAACTTTGGGGTGCTTGTGTCTTGCTGATTTTCAATTTTCCCACTTTATCCCCCCATGCGTGGAAGTGCCCTATGCTCTCTAAGCTGTGTTTTTTAGATGTTTCAGGACACACCGTACACTTCTCCAGAGTGGCTGTTGGCAATTTACATCCCGCCCATCAGTGTAGCAAGGCTCCCATTTCTCCATGGCCTGTCCTGCATTTCTGGTTTTGACACTTTTTTCAGCATGGCCCTTTTGACCGATGGGAAGCGAGACTTCTTTGTAGCGCTGATTTGCCTTTCCAGGTTGCTTGGTTGGCCAAAAAGGGCGTATGCGTTTTTTCCTGAATATATTCAGGAAAAAACGCATACGCCCTTTTTGGCCAAGGGCATCATTGTCAACGTTTTGCCGCTTTTCATGTGCTTTAAAGGCGATTCGAATCTACCTCCTGAAATCTGTTTCCTGCAATTCTGCCTTGATTTCAAATCCTCTTCTTTGCCTTCCCTCAATATATTTGTGGACGAGAGTTATCATTTATAACTCTGCAGGTTTGTGAATTGCAGTGCCCTGAAGCTCCATTTTACAAGTCGGTTTTTTGGGAGCTCTCCGCAAAAGCGCCGGATGGCTTCAGGCCCTGTTCTGGTTCAGGGGGGCAGGCTGAGCCTGTGGTTAATTCTTCTTCCTGATGGGAAAATAGAGTGACCTGTGCCTGTCCCAACACCAAGAGCTAGTCTCTCATTGGTTCCCCGTCTTCCCGTTCATCCTCAGGACAAATTGCAACCTGTACGGAACAGGAGGTTAAAGGAGCTGATGCTCCAAGTAGGGAGATTGCTAGTAAAGTGGCTGGAATGGCGAACCCGAGCACAAGGAGATGAGAAATGAGGTGCGTTTTAGAAACCTTTCCCCATCACACGGTGTACCATCTTCTGGGTTTCTCATGCATGTTTTCGATGTAGGAAGATGCCCTTGAACCTGGAGATTTGGGACCCATGCGATGGGTAGCACGCAGTATTACTTTAAAGGGTCTGCGTTTGCTCACCCAACCTCACCAGACCTCTCATCCCCAAGAGTGTCCACCCTTATGTCTCATCCAGCTGTGGGTCTAGATATGGTCAATCCAGGTTGAATCACAGCCCCTGAACGAATTGTGTAAGAATTTCTCTCTCTTTCCCTGTCTTTGTTTCATGGGTTTTTAAAAGTAATTTATTTTTATAATGGGGTTTAGCTGCTTTTCACGGCTGTGTTTAGGCCGCTTTACACCCACTTGACACACTAACAGAGAGATATCAATACATAGGTTTTAAGATTATTACTAGTCAGATATATTCTTGTGCGGTGAATCGGGCGTGTTGTGTCCAGTTCTCTGAGCAAGGAGTAGGTCTTGTCTATTCCATATTGGGTTTATGGAACGGTATCTGAGCTAATTTGAAACTCTTGTTTTATGTATCACCCCACCTCACCTTTCCCGTTAAGCAGCCATAGTGTGTTTTCTGCATGTGTGACTCTGTTCTGTTTTGTAATTCAGTTCAAGTGTAACGGTTTTTACATTCCCTCTATAAGTGACACCTTATGAGAAGTGTCCTTTTCTGTGTGACTTATTTCACTTAGAATCGTCTTACCTAAATCCACTCATCATGCTGCTACTAGCCTTATGACATTGATTTCATGGCTGAGTGATATTCCATTGTACATAAGGACCACAACTTTTTTATCCATTTTTCGCTTTCCTGGGATATTTAAGGTGGAAGGAAGTGGAGGTCCTTGTCAACAGAGCAGCCCTAAACTTTGGGGTGCTTGTGTCTTGCTGATTTTCAATTTTCCCACTTTATCCCCCCATGCGTGGAAGTGCCCTATGCTCTCTAAGCTGTGTTTTTTAGATGTTTCAGGACCCACCGTACACTTCTCCAGAGTGGCTGTTGGCAATTTACATCCCGCCCATCAGTGTAGCAAGGCTCCCATTTCTCCATGGCCTGTCCTGCATTTCTGGTTTTGACACTTTTTTCAGCATGGCCCTTTTGACCGATGGGAAGCGAGACTTCTTTGTAGCGCTGATTTGCCTTTCCAGGTTGCTTGGTTGGCCAAAAAGGGCGTATGCGTTTTTTCCTGAATATATTCAGGAAAAAACGCATACGCCCTTTTTGGCCAAGGGCATCATTGTCAACGTTTTGCCGCTTTTCATGTGCTTTAAAGGCGATTCGAATCTACCTCCTGAAATCTGTTTCCTGCAATTCTGCCTTGATTTCAAATCCTCTTCTTTGCCTTCCCTCAATATATTTGTGGACGAGAGTTATCATTTATAACTCTGCAGGTTTGTGAATTGCAGTGCCCTGAAGCTCCATTTTACAAGTCGGTTTTTTGGGAGCTCTCCGCAAAAGCGCCGGATGGCTTCAGGCCCTCTTCTGGTTCCGGGGGGCAGGCTGAGCCTGTGGTTAATTCTTCTTCCTGATGGGAAAATAGAGTGACCTGTGCCTGTCCCAACACCAAGAGCTAGTCTCTCATTGGTTCCCCGTCTTCCCGTTCATCCTCAGGACAAATTGCAACCTGTACGGAACAGGAGGTTAAAGGAGCTGATGCTCCAAGTAGGGAGATTGCTAGTAAAGTGGCTGGAATGGCGAACCCGAGCACAAGGAGATGAGAAATGAGGTGCGTTTTAGAAACCTTTCCCCATCACACGGTGTACCATCTTCTGGGTTTCTCATGCATGTTTTCGATGTAGGAAGATGCCCTTGAACCTGGAGATTTGGGACCCATGCGATGGGTAGCACGCAGTATTACTTTAAAGGGTCTGCGTTTGCTCACCCAACCTCACCAGACCTCTCATCCCCAAGAGTGTCCACCCTTATGTCTCATCCAGCTGTGGGTCTAGATATGGTCAATCCAGGTTGAATCACAGCCCCTGAACGAATTGTGTAAGAATTTCTCTCTCTTTCCCTGTCTTTGTTTCATGGGTTTTTAAAAGTAATTTATTTTTATAATGGCGTTTAGCTGCTTTTCACGGCTGTGTTTAGGCCGCTTTACACCCACTTGACACACTAACAGAGAGATATCAATACATAGGTTTTAAGATTATTACTAGTCAGATATATTCTTGTGCGGTGAATCGGGCGTGTTGTGTCCAGTTCTCTGAGCAAGGAGTAGGTCTTGTCTATTCCATATTGGGTTTATGGAACGGTATCTGAGCTAATTTGAAACTCTTGTTTTATGTATCACCCCACCTCACCTTTCCCGTTAAGCAGCCATAGTGTGTTTTCTGCATGTGTGACTCTGTTCTGTTTTGTAATTCAGTTCAAGTGTAACGGTTTTTACATTCCCTCTATAAGTGACACCTTATGAGAAGTGTCCTTTTCTGTGTGACTTATTTCACTTAGAATCGTCTTACCTAAATCCACTCATCATGCTGCTACTAGCCTTATGACATTGATTTCATGGCTGAGTGATATTCCATTGTACATAAGGACCACAACTTTTTTATCCATTTTTCGCTTTCCTGGGATATTTAAGGTGGAAGGAAGTGGAGGTCCTTGTCAACAGAGCAGCCCTAAACTTTGGGGTGCTTGTGTCTTGCTGATTTTCAATTTTCCCACTTTATCCCCCCATGCGTGGAAGTGCCCTATGCTCTCTAAGCTGTGTTTTTTAGATGTTTCAGGACACACCGTACACTTCTCCAGAGTGGCTGTTGGCAATTTACATCCCGCCCATCAGTGTAGCAAGGCTCCCATTTCTCCATGGCCTGTCCTGCATTTCTGGTTTTGACACTTTTTTCAGCATGGCCCTTTTGACCGATGGGAAGCGAGACTTCTTTGTAGCGCTGATTTGCCTTTCCAGGTTGCTTGCTTGGCCAAAAAGGGCGTATGCGTTTTTTCCTGAATATATTCACTAAAAAACGCATACGCCCTTTTTGGCCAAGGGCATCATTGTCAACGTTTTGCCGCTTTTCATGTGCTTTAAAGGCGATTCGAATCTACCTCCTGAAATCTGTTTCCTGCAATTCTGCCTTGATTTCAAATCCTCTTCTTTGCCTTCCCTCAATATATTTGTGGACGAGAGTTATCATTTATAACTCTGCAGGTTTGTGAATTGCAGTGCCCTGAAGCTCCATTTTACAAGTCGGTTTTTTGGGAGCTGGCCGCAAAAGCGCAGGATGGCTTCAGGCCCTGTTCTGGTTCAGGGGGGCAGGCTGAGCCTGCGGTTAATTCTTCTTCCTGATGGGAAAATAGAGTGGCCTGTGCCTGTCCCAACACCAAGAGCTAGTCTCTCATTGGTTCCCCGTCTTCCCGTTCATCCTCAGGACAAATTGCAACCTGTACGGAACAGGAGGTTAAAGGTGCTGATGCTCCAAGTAGGGAGATTGCTAGTAAAGTGGCTGGAATGGCGAACCCGAGCACAAGGAGATGAGAAATGAGGTGCGTTTTAGAAACCTTTCCCCATCACACAGTGTACCATCTTCTGGGTTTCTCATGCATGTTTTCGATGTAGGAAGATGCCCTTGAACCTGGAGATTTGGGACCCATGCGATGGGTAGCACGCAGTATTACTTTAAAGGGTCTGCGTTTGCTCACCCAACCTCACCAAACCTCTCAGCCCCAAGAGTGTCCACCCTTATGTCTCATCCAGCTGTGGGTCTAGATATGGTCAATCCAGGTTGCATCACAGCCCCTGAACGAATTGTGTAAGAATTTCTCTCTCTTTCCCTGTCTTTGTTTCATGGGTTTTTAAAAGTAATTTATTTTTATAATGGGGTTTAGCTGCTTTTCACGGCTGTGTTTATGCCGCTTTACACCCACTTGACACACTAACAGAGAGATATCAATACATAGGTTTTAAGATTATTACTAGTCAGATATATTCTTGTGCGGTGAATCGGGCGTGTTGAGTCCAGTTCTCTGAGCAAGGAGTAGGTCTTGTCTATTCCATATTGGGTTTATGGAACAGTATCTGAGCTAATTTGAAACTCTTGTTTTATGTATCACCCCACCTCACCTTTCCCGTTAAGCAGCCATAGTGTGTTTTCTGCATGTGTGACTCTGTTCTGTTTTGTAATTCAGTTCAAGTGTAACGGTTTTTACATTCCCTCTATAAGTGACACCTTATGAGAAGTGTCCTTTTCTGTGTGACTTATTTCACTTAGAATCGTCTTACCTAAATCCACTCATCATGCTGCTACTAGCCTTATGACATTGATTTCATGGCTGAGTGATATTCCATTGTACATAAGGACCACAACTTTTTTATCCATTTTTCGCTTTCCTGGGATATTTAAGGTGGAAGGAAGTGGAGGTCCTTGTCAACAGAGCAGCCCTAAACTTTGGGGTGCTTGTGTCTTGCTGATTTTCAATTTTCCCACTTTATCCCCCCATGCGTGGAAGTGCCCTATGCTCTCTAAGCTGTGTTTTTTAGATGTTTCAGGACACACCGTACACTTCTCCAGAGTGGCTGTTGGCAATTTACATCCCGCCCATCAGTGTAGCAAGGCTCCCATTTCTCCATGGCCTGTCCTGCATTTCTGGTTTTGACACTTTTTTCAGCATGGCCCTTTTGACCGATGGGAAACGAGACTTCTTTGTAGCGCTGATTTGCCTTTCCAGGTTGCTTGGTTGGCCAAAAAGGGCGTATGCGTTTTTTCCTGAATATATTCAGGAAAAAACGCATACGCCCTTTTTGGCCAAGGGCATCATTGTCAACGTTTTGCCGCTTTTCATGTGCTTTAAAGGCGATTCGAATCTACCTCCTGAAATCTGTTTCCTGCAATTCTGCCTTGATTTCAAATCCTCTTCTTTGCCTTCCCTCAATATATTTGTGGACGAGAGTTATCATTTATAACTCTGCAGGTTTGTGAATTGCAGTGCCCTGAAGCTCCATTTTACAAGTCGGTTTTTTGGGAGCTGGCCGCAAAAGCGCAGGATGGCTTCAGGCCCTGTTCTGGTTCAGGGGGGCAGGCTGAGCCTGTGGTTAATTCTTCTTCCTGATGGGAAAATAGAGTGGCCTGTGCCTGTCCCAACACCAAGAGCTAGTCTCTCATTGGTTCCCCGTCTTCCCGTTCATCCTCAGGACAAATTGCAACCTGTACGGAACAGGAGGTTAAAGGTGCTGATGCTCCAAGTAGGGAGATTGCTAGTAAAGTGGCTGGAATGGCGAACCCGAGCACAAGGAGATGAGAAATGAGGTGCGTTTTAGAAACCTTTCCCCATCACACGGTGTACCACCTTCTGGGTTTCTCATGCATGTTTTCGATGTAGGAAGATGCCCTTGAACCTGGAGATTTGGGACCCATGCGATGGGTAGCACGCAGTATTACTTTAAAGGGTCTGCGTTTGCTCACCCAACCTCACCAAACCTCTCAGCCCCAAGAGTGTCCACCCTTATGTCTCATCCAGCTGTGGGTCTAGATATGGTCAATCCAGGTTGCATCACAGCCCCTGAACGAATTGTGTAAGAATTTCTCTCTCTTTCCCTGTCTTTGTTTCATGGGTTTTTAAAAGTAATTTATTTTTATAATGGGGTTTAGCTGCTTTTCACGGCTGTGTTTAGGCCGCTTTACACCCACTTGACACACTAACAGAGAGATATCAATACATAGGTTTTAAGATTATTACTAGTCAGATATATTCTTGTGCGGTGAATCGGGCGTGTTGTGTCCAGTTCTCTGAGCAAGGAGTAGGTCTTGTCTATTCCATATTGGGTTTATGGAACGGTATCTGAGCTAATTTGAAACTCTTGTTTTATGTATCACCCCACCTCACCTTTCCCGTTAAGCAGCCATAGTGTGTTTTCTGCATGTGTGACTCTGTTCTGTTTTGTAATTCAGTTCAAGTGTAACGGTTTTTACATTCCCTCTATAAGTGACACCTTATGAGAAGTGTCCTTTTCTGTGTGACTTATTTCACTTAGAATCGTCTTACCTAAATCCACTCATCATGCTGCTACTAGCCTTATGACATTGATTTCATGGCTGAGTGATATTCCATTGTACATAAGGACCACAACTTTTTTATCCATTTTTCGCTTTCCTGGGATATTTAAGGTGGAAGGAAGTGGAGGTCCTTGTCAACAGAGCAGCCCTAAACTTTGGGGTGCTTGTGTCTTGCTGATTTTCAATTTTCCCACTTTATCCCCCCATGCGTGGAAGTGCCCTATGCTCTCTAAGCTGTGTTTTTTAGATGTTTCAGGACACACCGTACACTTCTCCAGAGTGGCTGTTGGCAATTTACATCCCGCCCATCAGTGTAGCAAGGCTCCCATTTCTCCATGGCCTGTCCTGCATTTCTGGTTTTGACACTTTTTTCAGCATGGCCCTTTTGACCGATGGGAAGCGAGACTTCTTTGTAGCGCTGATTTGCCTTTCCAGGTTGCTTGCTTGGCCAAAAAGGGCGTATGCGTTTTTTCCTGAATATATTCACTAAAAAACGCATACGCCCTTTTTGGCCAAGGGCATCATTGTCAACGTTTTGCCGCTTTTCATGTGCTTTAAAGGCGATTCGAATCTACCTCCTGAAATCTGTTTCCTGCAATTCTGCCTTGATTTCAAATCCTCTTTTTTGCCTTCCCTCAATATATTTGTGGACGAGAGTTATCATTTATAACTCTGCAGGTTTGTGAATTGCAGTGCCCTGAAGCTCCATTTTACAAGTCGGTTTTTTGGGAGCTGGCCGCAAAAGCGCAGGATGGCTTCAGGCCCTGTTCTGGTTCAGGGGGGCAGGCTGAGCCTGCGGTTAATTCTTCTTCCTGATGGGAAAATAGAGTGGCCTGTGCCTGTCCCAACACCAAGAGCTAGTCTCTCATTGGTTCCCCGTCTTCCCGTTCATCCTCAGGACAAATTGCAACCTGTACGGAACAGGAGGTTAAAGGTGCTGATGCTCCAAGTAGGGAGATTGCTAGTAAAGTGGCTGGAATGGCGAACCCGAGCACAAGGAGATGAGAAATGAGGTGCGTTTTAGAAACCTTTCCCCATCACACGGTGTACCATCTTCTGGGTTTCTCATGCATGTTTTCGATGTAGGAAGATGCCCTTGAACCTGGAGATTTGGGACCCATGCGATGGGTAGCACGCAGTATTACTTTAAAGGGTCTGCGTTTGCTCACCCAACCTCACCAAACCTCTCAGCCCCAAGAGTGTCCACCCTTATGTCTCATCCAGCTGTGGGTCTAGATATGGTCAATCCAGGTTGCATCACAGCCCCTGAACGAATTGTGTAAGAATTTCTCTCTCTTTCCCTGTCTTTGTTTCATGGGTTTTTAAAAGTAATTTATTTTTATAATGGGGTTTAGCTGCTTTTCACGGCTGTGTTTATGCCGCTTTACACCCACTTGACACACTAACAGAGAGATATCAATACATAGGTTTTAAGATTATTACTAGTCAGATATATTCTTGTGCGGTGAATCGGGCGTGTTGAGTCCAGTTCTCTGAGCAAGGAGTAGGTCTTGTCTATTCCATATTGGGTTTATGGAACAGTATCTGAGCTAATTTGAAACTCTTGTTTTATGTATCACCCCACCTCACCTTTCCCGTTAAGCAGCCATAGTGTGTTTTCTGCATGTGTGACTCTGTTCTGTTTTGTAATTCAGTTCAAGTGTAACGGTTTTTACATTCCCTCTATAAGTGACACCTTATGAGAAGTGTCCTTTTCTGTGTGACTTATTTCACTTAGAATCGTCTTACCTAAATCCACTCATCATGCTGCTACTAGCCTTATGACATTGATTTCATGGCTGAGTGATATTCCATTGTACATAAGGACCACAACTTTTTTATCCATTTTTCGCTTTCCTGGGATATTTAAGGTGGAAGGAAGTGGAGGTCCTTGTCAACAGAGCAGCCCTAAACTTTGGGGTGCTTGTGTCTTGCTGATTTTCAATTTTCCCACTTTATCCCCCCATGCGTGGAAGTGCCCTATGCTCTCTAAGCTGTGTTTTTTAGATGTTTCAGGACACACCGTACACTTCTCCAGAGTGGCTGTTGGCAATTTACATCCCGCCCATCAGTGTAGCAAGGCTCCCATTTCTCCATGGCCTGTCCTGCATTTCTGGTTTTGACACTTTTTTCAGCATGGCCCTTTTGACCGATGGGA
Organism: Balaenoptera physalus; assembly: GCF_965194825.1. Taxonomy (NCBI): domain Eukaryota; kingdom Metazoa; phylum Chordata; class Mammalia; order Artiodactyla; family Balaenopteridae; genus Balaenoptera; species Balaenoptera physalus. The sequence continues at coordinate 117,022 of NW_028126045.1, forward strand.
AGCGAGACTTCTTTGTAGCGCTGATTTGCCTTTCCAGGTTGCTTGCTTGGCCAAAAAGGGCGTATGCGTTTTTTCCTGAATATATTCAGGAAAAAACGCATACGCCCTTTTTGGCCAAGGGCATCATTGTCAACGTTTTGCCGCTTTTCATGTGCTTTAAAGGCGATTCGAATCTACCTCCTGAAATCTGTTTCCTGCAATTCTGCCTTGATTTCAAATCCTCTTCTTTGCCTTCCCTCAATATATTTGTGGACGAGAGTTATCATTTATAACTCTGCAGGTTTGTGAATTGCAGTGCCCTGAAGCTCCATTTTACAAGTCGGTTTTTTGGGAGCTGGCCGCAAAAGCGCAGGATGGCTTCAGGCCCTGTTCTGGTTCAGGGGGGCAGGCTGAGCCTGTGGTTAATTCTTCTTCCTGATGGGAAAATAGAGTGGCCTGTGCCTGTCCCAACACCAAGAGCTAGTCTCTCATTGGTTCCCCGTCTTCCCGTTCATCCTCAGGACAAATTGCAACCTGTACGGAACAGGAGGTTAAAGGTGCTGATGCTCCAAGTAGGGAGATTGCTAGTAAAGTGGCTGGAATGGCGAACCCGAGCACAAGGAGATGAGAAATGAGGTGCGTTTTAGAAACCTTTCCCCATCACACGGTGTACCACCTTCTGGGTTTCTCATGCATGTTTTCGATGTAGGAAGATGCCCTTGAACCTGGAGATTTGGGACCCATGCGATGGGTAGCACGCAGTATTACTTTAAAGGGTCTGCGTTTGCTCACCCATCCTCACCAAACCTCTCAGCCCCAAGAGTGTCCACCCTTATGTCTCATCCAGCTGTGGGTCTAGATATGGTCAATCCAGGTTGCATCACAGCCCCTGAACGAATTGTGTAAGAATTTCTCTCTCTTTCCCTGTCTTTGTTTCATGGGTTTTTAAAAGTAATTTATTTTTATAATGGGGTTTAGCTGCTTTTCACGGCTGTGTTTATGCCGCTTTACACCCACTTGACACACTAACAGAGAGATATCAATACATAGGTTTTAAGATTATTACTAGTCAGATATATTCTTGTGCGGTGAATCGGGCGTGTTGAGTCCAGTTCTCTGAGCAAGGAGTAGGTCTTGTCTATTCCATATTGGGTTTATGGAACGGTATCTGAGCTAATTTGAAACTCTTGTTTTATGTATCACCCCACCTCACCTTTCCCGTTAAGCAGCCATAGTGTGTTTTCTGCATGTGTGACTCTGTTCTGTTTTGTAATTCAGTTCAAGTGTAACGGTTTTTACATTCCCTCTATAAGTGACACCTTATGAGAAGTGTCCTTTTCTGTGTGACTTATTTCACTTAGAATCGTCTTACCTAAATCCACTCATCATGCTGCTACTAGCCTTATGACATTGATTTCATGGCTGAGTGATATTCCATTGTACATAAGGACCACAACTTTTTTATCCATTTTTCGCTTTCCTGGGATATTTAAGGTGGAAGGAAGTGGAGGTCCTTGTCAACAGAGCAGCCCTAAACTTTGGGGTGCTTGTGTCTTGCTGATTTTCAATTTTCCCACTTTATCCCCCCATGCGTGGAAGTGCCCTATGCTCTCTAAGCTGTGTTTTTTAGATGTTTCAGGACACACCGTACACTTCTCCAGAGTGGCTGTTGGCAATTTACATCCCGCCCATCAGTGTAGCAAGGCTCCCATTTCTCCATGGCCTGTCCTGCATTTCTGGTTTTGACACTTTTTTCAGCATGGCCCTTTTGACCGATGGGAAGCGAGACTTCTTTGTAGCGCTGATTTGCCTTTCCAGGTTGCTTGGTTGGCCAAAAAGGGCGTATGCGTTTTTTCCTGAATATATTCAGGAAAAAACGCATACGCCCTTTTTGGCCAAGGGCATCATTGTCAACGTTTTGCCGCTTTTCATGTGCTTTAAAAGCGATTCGAATCTACCTCCTGAAATCTGTTTCCTGCAATTCTGCCTTGATTTCAAATCCTCTTCTTTGCCTTCCCTCAATATATTTGTGGACGAGAGTTATCATTTATAACTCTGCAGGTTTGTGAATTGCAGTGCCCTGAAGCTCCATTTTACAAGTCGCTTTTTTGGGAGCTGGCCGCAAAAGCGCCGGATGGCTTCAGGCCCTGTTCTGGTTCAGGGGGGCAGGCTGAGCCTGTGGTTGATTCTTCTTCCTGATGGGAAAATAGAGTGACCTGTGCCTGTCCCAACACCAAGAGCTAGTCTCTCATTGGTTCCCCGTCTTCCCGTTCATCCTCAGGACAAATTGCAACCTGTACGGAACAGGAGGTTAAAGGTGCTGATGCTCCAAGTAGGGAGATTGCTAGTAAAGTGGCTGGAATGGCGAACCCGAACACAAGGAGATGAGAAATGAGGTGCGTTTTAGAAACCTTTCCCCATCACACGGTGTACCATCTTCTGGGTTTCTCATGCATGTTTTCGATGTAGGAAGATGCCCTTGAACCTGGAGATTTGGGACCCATGCGATGGGTAGCACGCAGTATTACTTTAAAGGGTCTGCGTTTGCTCACCCAACCTCACCAAACCTCTCAGCCCCAAGAGTGTCCACCCTTATGTCTCATCCAGGTGTGGGTCTAGATATGGTCAATCCAGGTTGCATCACAGCCCCTGAACGAATTGTGTGAGAATTTCTCTCTCTTTCCCTGTCTTTGTTTCATGGGTTTTTAAAAGTAATTTATTTTTATAATGGGGTTTAGCTGCTTTTCACGGCTGTGTTTATGCTGCTTTACACCCACTTGACACACTAACAGAGAGATATCAATACATAGGTTTTAAGATTATTACTAGTCAGATATATTCTTGTGCGGTGAATCGGGCGTGTTGAGTCCAGTTCTCTGAGCAAGGAGTAGGTCTTGTCTATTCCATATTGGGTTTATGGAACTGTATCTGAGCTAATTTGAAACTCTTGTTTTATGTATCACCCCACCTCACCTTTCCCGTTAAGCAGCCATAGTGTGTTTTCTGCATGTGTGACTCTGTTCTGTTTTGTAATTCAGTTCAAGTGTAACGGTTTTTACATTCCCTCTATAAGTGACACCTTATGAGAAGTGTCCTTTTCTGTGTGACTTATTTCACTTAGAATCGTCTTACCTAAATCCACTCATCATGCTGCTACTAGCCTTATGACATTGATTTCATGGCTGAGTGATATTCCATTGTACATAAGGACCACAACTTTTTTATCCATTTTTCGCTTTCCTGGGATATTTAAGGTGGAAGGAAGTGGAGGTCCTTGTCAACAGAGCAGCCCTAAACTTTGGGGTGCTTGTGTCTTGCTGATTTTCAATGTTCCCACTTTATCCCCCCATGCGTGGAAGTGCCCTATGCTCTCTAAGCTGTGTTTTTTAGATGTTTCAGGACACACCGTACACTTCTCCAGAGTGGCTGTTGGCAATTTACATCCCGCCCATCAGTGTAGCAAGGCTCCCATTTCTCCATGGCCTGTCCTGCATTTCTGGTTTTGACACTTTTTTCAGCATGGCCCTTTTGACCGATGGGAAGCGAGACTTCTTTGTAGCGCTGATTTGCCTTTCCAGGTTGCTTGCTTGGCCAAAAAGGGCGTATGCGTTTTTTCCTGAATATATTCACTAAAAAACGCATACGCCCTTTTTGGCCAAGGGCATCATTGTCAACGTTTTGCCGCTTTTCATGTGCTTTAAAGGCGATTCGAATCTACCTCCTGAAATCTGTTTCCTGCAATTCTGCCTTGATTTCAAATCCTCTTCTTTGCCTTCCCTCAATATATTTGTGGACGAGAGTTATCATTTATAACTCTGCAGGTTTGTGAATTGCAGTGCCCTGAAGCTCCATTTTACAAGTCGGTTTTTTGGGAGCTGGCCGCAAAAGCGCAGGATGGCTTCAGGCCCTGTTCTGGTTCAGGGGGGCAGGCTGAGCCTGCGGTTAATTCTTCTTCCTGATGGGAAAATAGAGTGGCCTGTGCCTGTCCCAACACCAAGAGCTAGTCTCTCATTGGTTCCCCGTCTTCCCGTTCATCCTCAGGACAAATTGCAACCTGTACGGAACAGGAGGTTAAAGGTGCTGATGCTCCAAGTAGGGAGATTGCTAGTAAAGTGGCTGGAATGGCGAACCCGAGCACAAGGAGATGAGAAATGAGGTGCGTTTTAGAAACCTTTCCCCATCACACGGTGTACCATCTTCTGGGTTTCTCATGCATGTTTTCGATGTAGGAAGATGCCCTTGAACCTGGAGATTTGGGACCCATGCGATGGGTAGCACTCAGTATTACTTTAAAGGGTCTGCGTTTGCTCACCCAACCTCACCAAACCTCTCAGCCCCAAGAGTGTCCACCCTTATGTCTCATCCAGCTGTGGGTCTAGATATGGTCAATCCAGGTTGCATCACAGCCCCTGAACGAATTGTGTAAGAATTTCTCTCTCTTTCCCTGTCTTTGTTTCATGGGTTTTTAAAAGTAATTTATTTTTATAATGGGGTTTAGCTGCTTTTCACGGCTGTGTTTATGCCGCTTTACACCCACTTGACACACTAACAGAGAGATATCAATACATAGGTTTTAAGATTATTACTAGTCAGATATATTCTTGTGCGGTGAATCGGGCGTGTTGAGTCCAGTTCTCTGAGCAAGGAGTAGGTCTTGTCTATTCCATATTGGGTTTATGGAACAGTATCTGAGCTAATTTGAAACTCTTGTTTTATGTATCACCCCACCTCACCTTTCCCGTTAAGCAGCCATAGTGTGTTTTCTGCATGTGTGACTCTGTTCTGTTTTGTAATTCAGTTCAAGTGTAACGGTTTTTACATTCCCTCTATAAGTGACACCTTATGAGAAGTGTCCTTTTCTGTGTGACTTATTTCACTTAGAATCGTCTTACCTAAATCCACTCATCATGCTGCTACTAGCCTTATGACATTGATTTCATGGCTGAGTGATATTCCATTGTACATAAGGACCACAACTTTTTGATCCATTTTTCGCTTTCCTGGGATATTTAAGGTGGAAGGAAGTGGAGGTCCTTGTCAACAGAGCAGCCCTAAACTTTGGGGTGCTTGTGTCTTGCTGATTTTCAATTTTCCCACTTTATCCCCCCATGCGTGGAAGTGCCCTATGCTCTCTAAGCTGTGTTTTTTAGATGTTTCAGGACACACCGTACACTTCTCCAGAGTGGCTGTTGGCAATTTACATCCCGCCCATCAGTGTAGCAAGGCTCCCATTTCTCCATGGCCTGTCCTGCATTTCTGGTTTTGACACTTTTTTCAGCATGGCCCTTTTGACCGATGGGAAGCGAGACTTCTTTGTAGCGCTGATTTGCCTTTCCAGGTTGCTTGGTTGGCCAAAAAGGGCGTATGCGTTTTTTCCTGAATATATTCAGGAAAAAACGCATACGCCCTTTTTGGCCAAGGGCATCATTGTCAACGTTTTGCCGCTTTTCATGTGCTTTAAAGGCGATTCGAATCTACCTCCTGAAATCTGTTTCCTGCAATTCTGCCTTGATTTCAAATCCTCTTCTTTGCCTTCCCTCAATATATTTGTGGACGAGAGTTATCATTTATAACTCTGCAGGTTTGTGAATTGCAGTGCCCTGAAGCTCCATTTTACAAGTCGGTTTTTGGGAGCTGGCCGCAAAAGCGCAGGATGGCTTCAGGCCCTGTTCTGGTTCAGGGGGGCAGGCTGAGCCTGTGGTTAATTCTTCTTCCTGATGGGAAAATAGAGTGGCCTGTGCCTGTCCCAACACCAAGAGCTAGTCTCTCATTGGTTCCCCGTCTTCCCGTTCATCCTCAGGACAAATTGCAACCTGTACGGAACAGGAGGTTAAAGGTGCTGATGCTCCAAGTAGGGAGATTGCTAGTAAAGTGGCTGGAATGGCGAACCCGAGCACAAGGAGATGAGAAATGAGGTGCGTTTTAGAAACCTTTCCCCATCACACGGTGTACCACCTTCTGGGTTTCTCATGCATGTTTTCGATGTAGGAAGATGCCCTTGAACCTGGAGATTTGGGACCCATGCGATGGGTAGCACGCAGTATTACTTTAAAGGGTCTGCGTTTGCTCACCCAACCTCACCAAACCTCTCAGCCCCAAGAGTGTCCACCCTTATGTCTCATCCAGCTGTGGGTCTAGATATGGTCAATCCAGGTTGCATCACAGCCCCTGAACGAATTGTGTAAGAATTTCTCTCTCTTTCCCTGTCTTTGTTTCATGGGTTTTTAAAAGTAATTTATTTTTATAATGGGGTTTAGCTGCTTTTCACGGCTGTGTTTATGCCGCTTTACACCCACTTGACACACTAACAGAGAGATATCAATACATAGGTTTTAAGATTATTACTAGTCAGATATATTCTTGTGCGGTGAATCGGGCGTGTTGAGTCCAGTTCTCTGAGCAAGGAGTAGGTCTTGTCTATTCCATATTGGGTTTATGGAACGGTATCTGAGCTAATTTGAAACTCTTGTTTTATGTATCACCCCACCTCACCTTTCCCGTTAAGCAGCCATAGTGTGTTTTCTGCATGTGTGACTCTGTTCTGTTTTGTAATTCAGTTCAAGTGTAACGGTTTTTACATTCCCTCTATAAGTGACACCTTATGAGAAGTGTCCTTTTCTGTGTGACTTATTTCACTTAGAATCGTCTTACCTAAATCCACTCATCATGCTGCTACTAGCCTTATGACATTGATTTCATGGCTGAGTGATATTCCATTGTACATAAGGACCACAACTTTTTTATCCATTTTTCGCTTTCCTGGGATATTTAAGGTGGAAGGAAGTGGAGGTCCTTGTCAACAGAGCAGCCCTAAACTTTGGGGTGCTTGTGTCTTGCTGATTTTCAATTTTCCCACTTTATCCCCCCATGCGTGGAAGTGCCCTATGCTCTCTAAGCTGTGTTTTTTAGATGTTTCAGGACACACCGTACACTTCTCCAGAGTGGCTGTTGGCAATTTACATCCCGCCCATCAGTGTAGCAAGGCTCCCATTTCTCCATGGCCTGTCCTGCATTTCTGGTTTTGACACTTTTTTCAGCATGGCCCTTTTGACCGATGGGAAGCGAGACTTCTTTGTAGCGCTGATTTGCCTTTCCAGGTTGCTTGGTTGGCCAAAAAGGGCGTATGCGTTTTTTCCTGAATATATTCAGGAAAAAACGCATACGCCCTTTTTGGCCAAGGGCATCATTGTCAACGTTTTGCCGCTTTTCATGTGCTTTAAAAGCGATTCGAATCTACCTCCTGAAATCTGTTTCCTGCAATTCTGCCTTGATTTCAAATCCTCTTCTTTGCCTTCCCTCAATATATTTGTGGACGAGAGTTATCATTTATAACTCTGCAGGTTTGTGAATTGCAGTGCCCTGAAGCTCCATTTTACAAGTCGCTTTTTTGGGAGCTGGCCGCAAAAGCGCCGGATGGCTTCAGGCCCTGTTCTGGTTCAGGGGGGCAGGCTGAGCCTGTGGTTGATTCTTCTTCCTGATGGGAAAATAGAGTGACCTGTGCCTGTCCCAACACCAAGAGCTAGTCTCTCATTGGTTCCCCGTCTTCCCGTTCATCCTCAGGACAAATTGCAACCTGTACGGAACAGGAGGTTAAAGGTGCTGATGCTCCAAGTAGGGAGATTGCTAGTAAAGTGGCTGGAATGGCGAACCCGAACACAAGGAGATGAGAAATGAGGTGCGTTTTAGAAACCTTTCCCCATCACACGGTGTACCATCTTCTGGGTTTCTCATGCATGTTTTCGATGTAGGAAGATGCCCTTGAACCTGGAGATTTGGGACCCATGCGATGGGTAGCACGCAGTATTACTTTAAAGGGTCTGCGTTTGCTCACCCAACCTCACCAAACCTCTCAGCCCCAAGAGTGTCCACCCTTATGTCTCATCCATCTGTGGGTCTAGATATGGTCAATCCAGGTTGCATCACAGCCCCTGAACGAATTGTGTGAGAATTTCTCTCTCTTTCCCTGTCTTTGTTTCATGGGTTTTTAAAAGTAATTTATTTTTATAATGGGGTTTAGCTGCTTTTCACGGCTGTGTTTATGCTGCTTTACACCCACTTGACACACTAACAGAGAGATATCAATACATAGGTTTTAAGATTATTACTAGTCAGATATATTCTTGTGCGGTGAATCGGGCGTGTTGAGTCCAGTTCTCTGAGCAAGGAGTAGGTCTTGTCTATTCCATATTGGGTTTATGGAACGGTATCTGAGCTAATTTGAAACTCTTGTTTTATGTATCACCCCACCTCACCTTTCCCGTTAAGCAGCCATAGTGTGTTTTCTGCATGTGTGACTCTGTTCTGTTTTGTAATTCAGTTCAAGTGTAACGGTTTTTACATTCCCTCTATAAGTGACACCTTATGAGAAGTGTCCTTTTCTGTGTGACTTATTTCACTTAGAATCGTCTTACCTAAATCCACTCATCATGCTGCTACTAGCCTTATGACATTGATTTCATGGCTGAGTGATATTCCATTGTACATAAGGACCACAACTTTTTTATCCATTTTTCGCTTTCCTGGGATATTTAAGGTGGAATGAAGTGGAGGTCCTTGTCAACAGAGCAGCCCTAAACTTTGGGGTGCTTGTGTCTTGCTGATTTTCAATTTTCCCACTTTATCCCCCCATGCGTGGAAGTGCCCTATGCTCTCTAAGCTGTGTTTTTTAGATGTTTCAGGACACACCGTACACTTCTCCAGGGTGGCTGTTGGCAATTTACATCCCGCCCATCAGTGTAGCAAGGCTCCCATTTCTCCATGGCCTGTCCTGCATTTCTGGTTTTGACACTTTTTTCAGCATGGCCCTTTTGACCGATGGGAAGCGAGACTTCTTTGTAGCGCTGATTTGCCTTTCCAGGTTGCTTGGTTGGCCAAAAAGGGCGTATGCGTTTTTTCCTGAATATATTCAGGAAAAAACGCATACGCCCTTTTTGGCCAAGGGCATCATTGTCAACGTTTTGCCGCTTTTCATGTGCTTTAAAGGCGATTCGAATCTACCTCCTGAAATCTGTTTCCTGCAATTCTGCCTTGATTTCAAATCCTCTTCTTTGCCTTCCCTCAATATATTTGTGGACGAGAGTTATCATTTATAACTCTGCAGGTTTGTGAATTGCAGTGCCCTGAAGCTCCATTTTACAAGTCGGTTTTTTGGGAGCTCTCCGCAAAAGCGCCGGATGGCTTCAGGCCCTGTTCTGGTTCAGGGGGGCAGGCTGAGCCTGTGGTTAATTCTTCTTCCTGATGGGAAAATAGAGTGACCTGTGCCTGTCCCAACACCAAGAGCTAGTCTCTCATTGGTTCCCCGTTTTCCCGTTCATCCTCAGGACAAATTGCAACCTGTATGGAACAGGAGGTTAAAGGTGCTGATGCTCCAAGTAGGGAGATTGCTAGTAAAGTGGCTGGAATGGCGAACCCGAGCACAAGGAGATGAGAAATGCGGTGCGTTTTAGAAACCTTTCCCCATCACACGGTGTACCATCTTCTGGGTTTCTCATGCATGTTTTCGATGTAGGAAGATGCCCTTGAACCTGGAGATTTGGGACCCATGCGATGGGTAGCACGCAGTATTACTTTAAAGGGTCTGCGTTTGCTCACCCAACCTCACCAGACCTCTCAGCTCCAAGAGTGTCCACCCTTATGTCTCATCCAGCTGTGGGTCTAGATATGGTCAATCCAGGTTGCATCACAGCCCCTGAACGAATTGTGTAAGAATTTCTCTCTCTTTCCCTGTCTTTGTTTCATGGGTTTTTAAAAGTAATTTATTTTTATAATGGGGTTTAGCTGCTTTTCACGGCTGTGTTTAGGCCGCTTTACACCCACTTGACAAACTAACAGAGAGATATCAATACATAGGTTTTAAGATTATTATTAGTCAGATATATTCTTGTGCGGTGAATCGGGCGTGTTGTGTCCAGTTCTCTGAGCAAGGAGTAGGTCTTGTCTATTCCATATTGGGTTTATGGAACGGTATCTGAGCTAATTTGAAACTCTTGTTTTATGTATCACCCCACCTCACCTTTCCCGTTAAGCAGCCATAGTGTGTTTTCTGCATGTGTGACTCTGTTCTGTTTTGTAATTCAGTTCAAGTGTAACGGTTTTTACATTCCCTCTATAAGTGACACCTTATGAGAAGTGTCCTTTTCTGTGTGACTTATTTCACTTAGAATCGTCTTACCTAAATCCACTCATCATGCTGCTACTAGCCTTATGACATTGATTTCATGGCTGAGTGATATTCCATTGTACATAAGGACCACAACTTTTTTATCCATTTTTCGCTTTCCTGGGATATTTAAGGTGGAAGGAAGTGGAGGTCCTTGTCAACAGAGCAGCCCTAAACTTTGGGGTGCTTGTGTCTTGCTGATTTTCAATTTTCCCACTTTATCCCCCCATGCGTGGAAGTGCCCTATGCTCTCTAAGCTGTGTTTTTTAGATGTTTCAGGACACACCGTACACTTCTCCAGAGTGGCTGTTGGCAATTTACATCCCGCCCATCAGTGTAGCAAGGCTCCCATTTCTCCATGGCCTGTCCTGCATTTCTGGTTTTGACACTTTTTTCAGCATGGCCCTTTTGACCGATGGGAAGCGAGACTTCTTTGTAGCGCTGATTTGCCTTTCCAGGTTGCTTGGTTGGCCAAAAAGGGCGTATGCGTTTTTTCCTGAATATATTCAGGAAAAAACGCATACGCCCTTTTTGGCCAAGGGCATCATTGTCAACGTTTTGCCACTTTTCATGTGCTTTAAAGGCGATTCGAATCTACCTCCTGAAATCTGTTTCCTGCAATTCTGCCTTGATTTCAAATCCTCTTCTTTGCCTTCCCTCAATATATTTGTGGACGAGAGTTATCATTTATAACTCTGCAGGTTTGTGAATTGCAGTGCCCTGAAGCTCCATTTTACAAGTCGTTTTTTTGGGAGCTGGCCGCAAAAGCGCAGGATGGCTTCAGGCCCTGTTCTGGTTCAGGGGGGCAGGCTGAGCCTGTGGTTAATTCTTCTTCCTGATGGGAAAATAGAGTGGCCTGTGCCTGTCCCAACACCAAGAGCTAGTCTCTCATTGGTTCCCCGTCTTCCCGTTCATCCTCAGGACAAATTGCAACCTGTACGGAACAGGAGGTTAAAGGTGCTGATGCTCCAAGTAGGGAGATTGCTAGTAAAGTGGCTGGAATGGCGAACCCGAGCACAAGGAGATGAGAAATGAGGTGCGTTTTAGAAACCTTTCCCCATCACACGGTGTACCATCTTCTGGGTTTCTCATGCATGTTTTCGATGTAGGAAGATGCCCTTGAACCTGGAGATTTGGGACCCATGCGATGGGTAGCACGCAGTATTACTTTAAAGGGTCTGCGTTTGCTCAGCCAACCTCACCAAACCTCTCAGCCCCAAGAGTTTCCACCCTTATGTCTCATCCAGCTGTGGGTCTAGATATGGTCAATCCAGGTTGCATCACAGCCCCTGAACGAATTGTGTAAGAATTTCTCTCTCTTTCCCTGTCTTTGTTTCATGGGTTTTTAAAAGTAATTTATTTTTATAATGGGGTTTAGCTGCTTTTCACGGCTGTGTTTATGCCGCTTTACACCCACTTGACACACTAACAGAGAGATATCAATACATAGGTTTTAAGATTATTACTAGTCAGATATATTCTTGTGCGGTGAATCGGGCGTGTTGAGTCCAGTTCTCTGAGCAAGGAGTAGGTCTTGTCTATTCCATATTGGGTTTATGGAACGGTATCTGAGCTAATTTGAAACTCTTGTTTTATGTATCACCCCACCTCACCTTTCCCGTTAAGCAGCCATAGTGTGTTTTCTGCATGTGTGACTCTGTTCTGTTTTGTAATTCAGTTCAAGTGTAACGGTTTTTACATTCCCTCTATAAGTGACACCTTATGAGAAGTGTCCTTTTCTGTGTGACTTATTTCACTTAGAATCGTCTTACCTAAATCCACTCATCATGCTGCTACTAGCCTTATGACATTGATTTCATGGCTGAGTGATATTCCATTGTACATAAGGACCACAACTTTTTTATCCATTTTTCGCTTTCCTGGGATATTTAAGGTGGAAGGAAGTGGAGGTCCTTGTCAACAGAGCAGCCCTAAACTTTGGGGTGCTTGTGTCTTGCTGATTTTCAATTTTCCCACTTTATCCCCCCATGCGTGGAAGTGCCCTATGCTCTCTAAGCTGTGTTTTTTAGATGTTTCAGGACACACCGTACACTTCTCCAGAGTGGCTGTTGGCAATTTACATCCCGCCCATCAGTGTAGCAAGGCTCCCATTTCTCCATGGCCTGTCCTGCATTTCTGGTTTTGACACTTTTTTCAGCATGGCCCTTTTGACCGATGGGAAGCGAGACTTCTTTGTAGCGCTGATTTGCCTTTCCAGGTTGCTTGGTTGGCCAAAAAGGGCGTATGCGTTTTTTCCTGAATATATTCAGGAAAAAACGCATACGCCCTTTTTGGCCAAGGGCATCATTGTCAACGTTTTGCCGCTTTTCATGTGCTTTAAAGGCGATTCGAATCTACCTCCTGAAATCTGTTTCCTGCAATTCTGCCTTGATTTCAAATCCTCTTCTTTGCCTTCCCTCAATATATTTGTGGACGAGAGTTATGATTTATAACTCTGCAGGTTTGTGAATTGCAGTGCCCTGAAGCTCCATTTTACAAGTCGGTTTTTTGGGAGCTGGCCGCAAAAGCGCAGGATGGCTTCAGGCCCTGTTCTGGTTCAGGGGGGCAGGCTGAGCCTGTGGTTAATTCTTCTTCCTGATGGGAAAATAGAGTGGCCTGTGCCTGTCCCAACACCAAGAGCTAGTCTCTCATTGGTTCCCCGTCTTCCCGTTCATCCTCAGGACAAATTGCAACCTGTACGGAACAGGAGGTTAAAGGTGCTGATGCTCCAAGTAGGGAGATTGCTAGTAAAGTGGCTGGAATGGCGAACCCGAGCACAAGGAGATGAGAAATGAGGTGCGTTTTAGAAACCTTTCCCCATCACACGGTGTACCATCTTCTGGGTTTCTCATGCATGTTTTCGATGTAGGAAGATGCCCTTGAACCTGGAGATTTGGGACCCATGCGATGGGTAGCACGCAGTATTACTTTAAAGGGTCTGCGTTTGCTCACCCAACCTCACCGAACCTCTCAGCCCCAAGAGTGTCCACCCTTATGTCTCATCCAGCTGTGGGTCTAGATATGGTCAATCCAGGTTGCATCACAGCCCCTGAACGAATTGTGTAAGAATTTCTCTCTCTTTCCCTGTCTTTGTTTCATGGGTTTTTAAAAGTAATTTATTTTTATAATGGGGTTTAGCTGCTTTTCACGGCTGTGTTTAGGCCGCTTTACACCCACTTGACACACTAACAGAGAGATATCAATACATAGGTTTTAAGATTATTACTAGTCAGATATATTCTTGTGCGGTGAATCGGGCGTGTTGAGTCCAGTTCTCTGAGCAAGGAGTAGGTCTTGTCTATTCCATATTGGGTTTATGGAACGGTATCTGAGCTAATTTGAAACTCTTGTTTTATGTATCACCCCACCTCACCTTTCCCGTTAAGCAGCCATAGTGTGTTTTCTGCATGTGTGACTCTGTTCTGTTTTGTAATTCAGATCAAGTGTAACGGTTTTTACATTCCCTCTATAAGTGACACCTTATGAGAAGTGTCCTTTTCTGTGTGACTTATTTCACTTAGAATCGTCTTACCTAAATCCACTCATCATGCTGCTACTAGCCTTATGACATTGATTTCATGGCTGAGTGATATTCCATTGTACATAAGGACCACAACTTTTTTATCCATTTTTCGCTTTCCTGGGATATTTAAGGTGGAAGGAAGTGGAGGTCCTTGTCAACAGAGCAGCCCTAAACTTTGGGGTGCTTGTATCTTGCTGATTTTCAATTTTCCCACTTTATCCCCCCATGCGTGGAAGTGCCCTATGCTCTCTAAGCTGTGTTTTTTAGATGTTTCAGGACACACCGTACACTTCTCCAGAGTGGCTGTTGGCAATTTACATCCCGCCCATCAGTGTAGCAAGGCTCCCATTTCTCCATGGCCTGTCCTGCATTTCTGGTTTTGACACTTTTTTCAGCATGGCCCTTTGGACCGATGGGAAGCGAGACTTCTTTGTAGCGCTGATTTGCCTTTCCAGGTTGCTTGGTTGGCCAAAAAGGGCGTATGCGTTTTTTCCTGAATATATTCAGGAAAAAACGCATACGCCCTTTTTGGCCAAGGGCATCATTGTCAACGTTTTGCCGCTTTTCATGTGCTTTAAAGGCGATTCGCATCTTCCTCCTGAAATCTGTTTCCTGCAATTCTGCCTTGATTTCAAATCCTCTTCTTTGCCTTCCCTCAATATATTTGTGGACGAGAGTTATCATTTATAACTCTGCAGGTTTGTGAATTGCAGTGCCCTGAAGCTCCATTTTACAAGTCGCTTTTTTGGGAGCCGGCCGCAAAAGCGCAGGATGGCTTCAGGCCCTGTTCTGGTTCCGGGGGGCAGGCTGAGCCTGTGGTTAATTCTTCTTCCTGATGGGAAAATAGAGTGACCTGTGCCTGTCCCAACACCAAGAGCTAGTCTCTCATTGGTTCCCCGTCTTCCCGTTCATCCTCAGGACAAATTGCAACCTGTACGGAACAGGAGGTTAAAGGTGCTGATGCTCCAAGTAGGGAGATTGCTAATAAAGTGGCTGGAATGGCGAACCCGAGCACAAGGAGATGAGAAATGAGGTGCGTTTTAGAAACCTTTCCCCATCACACGGTGTACCATCTTCTGGGTTTCTCATGCATGTTTTCGATGTAGGAAGATGCCCTTGAACCTGGAGATTTGGGACCCATGCGATGGGTAGCACGCAGTATTACTTTAAAGGGTCTGCGTTTGCTCACCCAACCTCACCGAACCTCTCAGCCCCAAGAGTGTCCACCCTTATGTCTCATCCAGCTGTGGGTCTAGATATGGTCAATCCAGGTTGCATCACAGCCCCCGAACGAATTGTGTAAGAATTTCTCTCTCTTTCCCTGTCTTTGTTTCATGGGTTTTTAAAAGTAATTTATTTTTATAATGGGGTTTAGCTGCTTTTCACGGCTGTGTTTAGGCCGCTTTACACCCACTTGACACACTAACAGAGAGATATCAATACATAGGTTTTAAGATTATTACTAGTCAGATATATTCTTGTGCGGTGAATCGGGCGTGTTGAGTCCAGTTCTCTGAGCAAGGAGTAGGTCTTGTCTATTCCATATTGGGTTTATGGAACGGTATCTGAGCTAATTTGAAACTCTTGTTTTATGTATCACCCCACCTCACCTTTCCCGTTAAGCAGCCATAGTGTGTTTTCTGCATGTGTGACTCTGTTCTGTTTTGTAATTCAGTTCAAGTGTAACGGTTTTAACATTCCCTCTATAAGTGACACCTTATGAGAAGTGTCCTTTTCTGTGTGACTTATTTCACTTAGAATCGTCTTACCTAAATCCACTCATCATGCTGCTACTAGCCTTATGACATTGATTTCATGGCTGAGTGATATTCCATTGTACATAAGGACCACAACTTTTTTATCCATTTTTCGCTTTCCTGGGATATTTAAGGTGGAAGGAAGTGGAGGTCCTTGTCAACAGAGCAGCCCTAACCTTTGGGGTGTTTGTGTCTTGCTGATTTTCAATTTTCCCACTTTATCCCCCCATGCGTAGAAGTGCCCTATGCTCTCTAAGCTGTGTTTTTTAGATGTTTCAGGACACACCGTACACTTCTCCAGAGTGGCTGTTGGCAATTTTCATCCCGCCCATCAGTGTAGCAAGGCTCCCATTTCTCCATGGCCTGTCCTGCATTTCTGGTTTTGACAGTTTTTTCAGCATGGCCCTTTTGACCGATGGGAAGCGAGACTTCTTTGTAGCGCTGATTTGCCTTTCAGGTTGCTTGGTTGGCCAAAAAGGGCGTATGCGTTTTCTCCTGAATATATTCAGGAAAAAACGCATACGCCCTTTTTGGCCAAGGGCATCATTGTCAACGTTTTGCCGCTTTTCATGTGCTTTAAAGGCGATTCGCATCTTCCTCCTGAAATCTGTTTCCTGCAATTCTGCCTTGATTTCAAATCCTCTTCTTTGCCTTCCCTCAATATATTTGTGGACGAGAGTTATCATTTATAACTCTGCAGGTTTGTGAATTGCAGTGCCCTGAAGCTCCATTTTACAAGTCGCTTTTTTGGGAGCCGGCCGCAAAAGGGCAGGATGGCTTCAGGCCCTGTTCTGGTTCCGGGGGGCAGGCTGAGCCTGTGGTTAATTCTTCTTCCTGATGGGAAAATAGAGTGACCTGTGCCTGTCCCAACACCAAGAGCTAGTCTCTCATTGGTTCCCCGTCTTCCCGTTCATCCTCAGGACAAATTGCAACCTGTACGGAACAGGAGGTTAAAGGTGCTGATGCTCCAAGTAGGGAGATTGCTAGTAAAGTGGCTGGAATGGCGAACCCGAGCACAAGGAGATGAGAAATGAGGTGCGTTTTAGAAACCTTTCCCCATCACACGGTGTACCATCTTCTGGGTTTCTCATGCATGTTTTCGATGTAGGAAGATGCCCTTGAACCTGGAGATTTGGGACCCATGCGATGGGTAGCACGCAGTATTACTTTAAAGGGTCTGCGTTTGCTCACCCAACCTCACCGAACCTCTCAGCCCCAAGAGTGTCCACCCTTATGTCTCATCCAGCTGTGGGTCTAGATATGGTCAATCCAGGTTGCATCACAGCCCCTGAACGAATTGTGTAAGAATTTCTCTCTCTTTCCCTGTCTTTGTTTCATGGGTTTTTAAAAGTAATTTATTTTTATAATGGGGTTTAGCTGCTTTTCACGGCTGTGTTTAGGCCGCTTTACACCCACTTGACACACTAACAGAGAGATATCAATACATAGGTTTTAAGATTATTACTAGTCAGATATATTCTTGTGCGGTGAATCGGGCGTGTTGAGTCCAGTTCTCTGAGCAAGGAGTAGGTCTTGTCTATTCCATATTGGGTTTATGGAACGGTATCTGAGCTAATTTGAAAATCTTGTTTTATGTATCACCCCACCTCACCTTTCCCGTTAAGCAGCCATAGTGTGTTTTCTGCATGTGTGACTCTGCTCTGTTTTGTAATTCAGTTCAAGTGTAACGGTTTTTACATTCCCTCTATAAGTGACACCTTATGAGAAGTGTCCTTTTCTGTGTGACTTATTTCACTTAGAATCGTCTTACCTAAATCCACTCATCATGCTGCTACTAGCCTTATGACATTGATTTCATGGCTGAGTGATATTCCATTGTACATAAGGACCACAACTTTTTTATCCATTTTTCGCTTTCCTGGGATATTTAAGGTGGAAGGAAGTGGAGGTCCTTGTCAACAGAGCAGCCCTAAACTTTGGGGTGCTTGTGTCTTGCTGATTTTCAATTTTCCCACTTTATCCGCCCATGCGTGGAAGTGCCCTATGCTCTCTAAGCTGTGTTTTTTAGATGTTTCAGGACACACCGTACACTTCTCCAGAGTGGCTGTTGGCAATTTACATCCCGCCCATCAGTGTAGCAAGGCTCCCATTTCTCCATGGCCTGTCCTGCATTTCTGGTTTTGACACTTTTTTCAGCATGGCCCTTTTGACCGATGGGAAGCGAGACTTCTTTGTAGCGCTGATTTGCCTTTCCAGGTTGCTTGGTTGGCCAAAAAGGGCGTATGCGTTTTTTCCTGAATATATTCAGGAAAAAACGCATACGCCCTTTTTGGCCAAGGGCATCATTGTCAACGTTTTGCCACTTTTCATGTGCTTTAAAGGCGCTTCGCATCTTCCTCCTGAAATCTGTTTCCTGCAATTCTGCCTTGATTTCAAATCCTCTTCTTTGCCTTCCCTCAATATATTTGTGGACGAGAGTTATCATTTGTAACTCTGCAGGTTTGTGAATTGCAGTGCCCTGAAGCTCCATTTTACAAGTCGGTTTTTTGGGAGCCGGCCGCAAAAGCGCAGGATGGCTTCAGGCCCTGTTCTGGTTCCGGGGGGCAGGCTGAGCCTGTGGTTAATTCTTCTTCCTGATGGGAAAATAGAGTGACCTGTGCCTGTCCCAACACCAAGAGCTAGTCTCTCATTGGTTCCCCGTCTTCCCGTTCATCCTCAGGACAAATTGCAACCTGTACGGAACAGGAGGTTAAAGGTGCTGATGCTCCAAGTAGGGAGATTGCTAGTAAAGTGGCTGGAATGGCGAACCCGAGCACAAGGAGATGAGAAATGAGGTGCGTTTTAGAAACCTTTCCCCATCACACGGTGTACCATCTTCTGGGTTTCTCATGCATGTTTTCGATGTAGGAAGATGCCCTTGAACCTGGAGATTTGGGACCCATGCGATGGGTAGCAGGCAGTATCACTTTAAAGGGTCTGCGTTTGCTCACCCAACCTCACCGAACCTCTCAGCCCCAAGAGTGTCCACCCTTTTGTCTCATCCAGCTGTGGGTCTAGATATGGTCAATCCAGGTTGCATCACAGCCCCTGAACGAATTGTGTAAGAATTTCTCTCTCTTTCCCTGTCTTTGTTTCATGGGTTTTTAAAAGTAATTTATTTTTATAATGGGGTTTAGCTGCATTTCACGGCTGTGTTTAGGCCGCTTTACACCCACTTGACACACTAACAGAGAGATATCAATACATAGGTTTTAAGATTATTACTAGTCAGATATATTCTTGTGCGGTGAATCGGGCGTGTTGAGTCCAGTTCTCTGAGCAAGGAGTAGGTCTTGTCTATTCCATATTGGGTTTATGGAACGGTATCTGAGCTAATTTGAAAATCTTGTTTTATGTATCACCCCACCTCACCTTTCCCGTTAAGCAGCCATAGTGTGTTTTCTGCATGTGTGACTCTGTTCTGTTTTGTACTTCAGTTCAAGTGTAACGGTTTTTACATTCCCTCTATAAGTGACACCTTATGAGAAGTGTCCTTTTCTGTGTGACTTATTTCACTTAGAATCGTCTTACCTAAATCCACTCATCATGCTGCTACTAGCCTTATGACATTGATTTCATGGCTGAGTGATATTCCATTGTACATAAGGACCACAACTTTTTTATCCATTTTTCGCTTTCCTGGGATATTTAAGGTGGAAGGAAGTGGAGGTCCTTGTCAACAGAGCAGCCCTAAACTTTGGGGTGCTTGTGTCTTGCTGATTTTCAATGTTCCCACTTTATCCCCCCATGCGTGGAAGTGCCCTATGCTCTCTAAGCTGTGTTTTTTAGATGTTTCAGGACACACCGTACACTTCTCCAGAGTGGCTGTTGGCAATTTACATCCCGCCCATCAGTGTAGCAAGGCTCCCATTTCTACATGGCCTGTCCTGCATTTCTGGTTTTGACACTTTTTTCAGCATGGCCCTTTTGACCGATGGGAAGCGAGACTTCTTTGTAGCGCTGATTTGCCTTTCCAGGTTGCTTGGTTGGCCAAAAAGGGCGTATGCGTTTTTTCCTGAATATATTCAGGAAAAAACGCATACGCCCTTTTTGGCCAAGGGCATCATTGTCAACGTTTTGCCACTTTTCATGTGCTTTAAAGGCGATTCGCATCTTCCTCCTGAAATCTGTTTCCTGCAATTCTGCCTTGATTTCAAATCCTCTTCTTTGCCTTCCCTCAATATATTTGTGGACGAGAGTTATCATTTGTAACTCTGCAGGTTTGTGAATTGCAGTGCCCTGAAGCTCCATTTTACAAGTCGCTTTTTTGGGAGCCGGCCGCAAAAGCGCAGGATGGCTTCAGGCCCTGTTCTGGTTCCGGGGGGCAGGCTGAGCCTGTGGTTAATTCTTCTTCCTGATGGGAAAATAGAGTGACCTGTGCCTGTCCCAACACCAAGAGCTAGTCTCTCATTGGTTCCCCGTCTTCCCGTTCATCCTCAGGACAAATTGCAACCTGTACGGAACAGGAGGTTAAAGGTGCTGATGCTCCAAGTAGGGAGATTGCTAGTAAAGTGGCTGGAATGGCGAACCCGAGCACAAGGAGATGAGAAATGAGGTGCGTTTTAGAAACCTTTCCCCATCACACGGTGTACCATCTTCTGGGTTTCTCATGCATGTTTTCGATGTAGGAAGATGCCCTTGAACCTGGAGATTTGGGACCCATGCGATGGGTAGCACGCAGTATCACTTTAAAGGGTCTGCGTTTGCTCACCCAACCTCACCGAACCTCTCAGCCCCAAGAGTGTCCACCCTTATGTCTCATCCAGCTGTGGGTCTAGATATGGTCAATCCAGGTTGCATCACAGCCCCTGAACGAATTGTGTAAGAATTTCTCTCTCTTTCCCTGTCTTTGTTTCATGGGTTTTTAAAAGTAATTTATTTTTATAATGGGGTTTAGCTGCTTTTCACGGCTGTGTTTAGGCCGCTTTACACCCACTTGACACACTAACAGAGAGATATCAATACATAGGTTTTAAGATTATTACTAGTCAGATATATTCTTGTGCGGTGAATCGGGCGTGTTGAGTCCAGTTCTCTGAGCAAGGAGTAGGTGTTGTCTATTCCATATTGGGTTTATGGAACGGTATCTGAGCTAATTTGAAACTCTTGTTTTATGTATCACCCCACCTCACCTTTCCCGTTAAGCAGCCATAGTGTGTTTTCTGCATGTGTGACTCTGTTCTGTTTTGTAATTCAGTTCACGTGTAACGGTTTTAACATTCCCTCTATAAGTGACACCTTATGAGAAGTGTCCTTTTCTGTGTGACTTATTTCACTTAGAATCGTCTTACCTAAATCCACTCATCATGCTGCTACTAGCCTTATGACATTGATTTCATGGCTGAGTGATATTCCATTGTACATAAGGACCACAACTTTTTTATCCATTTTTCGCTTTCCTGGGATATTTAAGGTGGAAGGAAGTGGAGGTCCTTGTCAACAGAGCAGCCCTAACCTTTGGGGTGCTTGTGTCTTGCTGATTTTCAATGTTCCCACTTTATCCCCCCATGCGTGAAAGTGCCCTATGCTCTCTAAGCTGTGTTTTTTAGATGTTTCAGGACACACCGTACACTTCTCCAGAGTGGCTGTTGGCAATTTACATCCCGCCCATCAGTGTAGCAAGGCTCCCATTTCTCCATGGCCTGTCCTGCATTTCTGGTTTTGACACTTTTTTCAGCATGGCCCTTTTGACCGATGGGAAGCGAGACTTCTTTGTAGCGCTGATTTGCCTTTCCAGGTTGCTTGGTTGGCCAAAAAGGGCGTATGCGTTTTCTCCTGAATATATTCAGGAAAAAACGCATACGCCCTTTTTGGCCAAGGGCATCATTGTCAACGTTTTGCCGCTTTTCATGTGCTTTAAAGGCGATTCGCATCTTCCTCCTGAAATCTGTTTCCTGCAATTCTGCCTTGATTTCAAATCCTCTTCTTTGCCTTCCCTCAATATATTTGTGGACGAGAGTTATCATTTATAACTCTGCAGGTTTGTGAATTGCAGTGCCCTGAAGCTCCATTTTACAAGTCGCTTTTTTGGGAGCCGGCCGCAAAAGCGCAGGATGGCTTCAGGCCCTGTTCTGGTTCCGGGGGGCAGGGTGAGCCTGTGGTTAATTCTTCTTCCTGATGGGAAAATAGAGTGACCTCTGCCTGTCCCAACACCAAGAGCTAGTCTCTCATTGGTTCCCCGTCTTCCCGTTCATCCTCAGGACAAATTGCAACCTGTACGGAACAGGAGGTTAACGGTGCTGATGCTCCAAGTAGGGAGATTGCTAGTAAAGTGGCTGGAATTGCGAACCCGAGCACAAGGAGATGAGAAATGAGGTGCGTTTTAGAAACCTTTCCCCATCACACGGTGTACCATCTTCTGGGTTTCTCATGCATGTTTTCGATGTAGGAAGATGCCCTTGAACCTGGAGATTTGGGACCCATGCGATGGGTAGCACGCAGTATTACTTTAAAGGGTCTGCGTTTGCTCACCCAACCTCACCGAACCTCTCAGCCCCAAGAGTGTCCACCCTTATGTCTCATCCAGCTGTGGGTCTAGATATGGTCAATCCAGGTTGCATCACAGCCCCTGAACGAATTGTGTAAGAATTTCTCTCTCTTTCCCTGTCTTTGTTTCATGGGTTTTTAAAAGTAATTTATTTTTATAATGGGGTTTAGCTGCTTTTCACGGCTGTGTTTAGGCCGCTTTACACCCACTTGACACACTAACAGAGAGATATCAATACATAGGTTTTAAGATTATTACTAGTCAGATATATTCTTGTGCGGTGAATCGGGCGTGTTGAGTCCAGTTCTCTGAGCAAGGAGTAGGTCTTGTCTATTCCATATTGGGTTTATGGAATGGTATCTGAGCTAATTTGAAAATCTTTTTTTATGTATCACCCCACCTCACCTTTCCCGTTAAGCAGCCATAGTGTGTTTTCTGCATGTGTGACTCTGCTCTGTTTTGTAATTCAGTTCAAGTGTAACGGTTTTTACATTCCCTCTATAAGTGACACCTTATGAGAAGTGTCCTTTTCTGTGTGACTTATTTCACTTAGAATCGTCTTACCTAAATCCACTCATCATGCTGCTACTAGCCTTATGACATTGATTTCATGGCTGAGTGATATTCCATTGTACATAAGGACCACAACTTTTTTATCCATTTTTCGCTTTCCTGGGATATTTAAGGTGGAAGGAAGTGGAGGTCCTTGTCAACAGAGCAGCCCTAAACTTTGGGGTGCTTGTGTCTTGCTGATTTTCAATGTTCCCACTTTATCCCCCCATGCGTGGAAGTGCCCTATGCTCTCTAAGCTGTGTTTTTTAGATGTTTCAGGACACACCGTACACTTCTCCAGAGTGGCTGTTGGCAATTTACATCCCGCCCATCAGTGTAGCAAGGCTCCCATTTCTCCATGGCCTGTCCTGCATTTCTGGTTTTGACACTTTTTTCAGCATGGCCCTTTTGACCGATGGGAAGCGAGACTTCTTTGTAGCGCTGATTTTCCTTTCCAGGTTGCTTGGTTGGCCAAAAAGGGCGTATGCGTTTTTTCCTGAATATATTCAGGAAAAAACGCATACGCCCTTTTTGGCCAAGGGCATCATTGTCAACGTTTTGCCAATTTTCATGTGCTTTAAAGGCGCTTCGCATCTTCCTCCTGAAATCTGTTTCCTGCAATTCTGCCTTGATTTCAAATCCTCTTCTTTGCATTCCCTCAATATATTTGTGGACGAGAGTTATCATTTGTAACTCTGCAGGTTTGTGAATTGCAGTGCCCTGAAGCTCCATTTTACAAGTCGCTTTTTTGGGAGCCGGCCGCAAAAGCGCAGGATGGCTTCAGGCCCTGTTCTGGTTCCGGGGGGCAGGCTGAGCCTGTGGTTAATTCTTCTTCCTGATGGGAAAATAGAGTGACCTGTGCCTGTCCCAACACCAAGAGCTAGTCTCTCATTGGTTCCCCGTCTTCCCGTTCATCCTCAGGACAAATTGCAACCTGTACGGAACAGGAGGTTAACGGTGCTGATGCTCCAAGTAGGGAGATTGCTAGTAAAGTGGCTGGAATGGCGAACCCGAGCACAAGGAGATGAGAAATGAGGTGCGTTTTAGAAACCTTTCCCCATCACACGGTGTACCATCTTCTGGGTTTCTCATGCATGTTTTCGATGTAGGAAGATGCCCTTGAACCTGGAGATTTGGGACCCATGCGATGGGTAGCACGCAGTATTACTTTAAAGGGTCTGTGTTTGCTCACCCAACCTCACCGAACCTCTCAGCCCCAAGAGTGTCCACCCTTATGTCTCATCCAGCTGTGGGTCTAGATATGGTCAATCCAGGTTGCATCACAGCCCCTGAACGAATTGTGTAAGAATTTCTCTCTCTTTCCCTGTCTTTGTTTCATGGGTTTTTAAAAGTAATTTATTTTTATAATGGGGTTTAGCTGCTTTTCACGGCTGTGTTTAGGCCGCTTTACACCCACTTGACACACTAACAGAGAGATATCAATACATAGGTTTTAAGATTATTACTAGTCAGATATATTCTTGTGCGGTGAATCGGGCGTGTTGAGTCCAGTTCTCTGAGCAAGGAGTAGGTCTTGTCTATTCCATATTGGGTTTATGGAATGGTATCTGAGCTAATTTGAAAATCTTTTTTTATGTATCACCCCACCTCACCTTTCCCGTTAAGCAGCCATAGTGTGTTTTCTGCATGTGTGACTCTGCTCTGTTTTGTAATTCAGTTCAAGTGTAACGGTTTTTACATTCCCTCTATAAGTGACACCTTATGAGAAGTGTCCTTTTCTGTGTGACTTATTTCACTTAGAATCGTCTTACCTAAATCCACTCATCATGCTGCTACTAGCCTTATGACATTGATTTCATGGCTGAGTGATATTCCATTGTACATAAGGACCACAACTTTTTTATCCATTTTTCGCTTTCCTGGGATATTTAAGGTGGAAGGAAGTGGAGGTCCTTGTCAACAGAGCAGCCCTAAACTTTGGGGTGCTTGTGTCTTGCTGATTTTCAATGTTCCCACTTTATCCCCCCATGCGTGGAAGTGCCCTATGCTCTCTAAGCTGTGTTTTTTAGATGTTTCAGGACACACCGTACACTTCTCCAGAGTGGCTGTTGGCAATTTACATCCCGCCCATCAGTGTAGCAAGGCTCCCATTTCTCCATGGCCTGTCCTGCATTTCTGGTTTTGACACTTTTTTCAGCATGGCCCTTTTGACCGATGGGAAGCGAGACTTCTTTGTAGCGCTGATTTTCCTTTCCAGGTTGCTTGGTTGGCCAAAAAGGGCGTATGCGTTTTTTCCTGAATATATTCAGGAAAAAACGCATACGCCCTTTTTGGCCAAGGGCATCATTGTCAACGTTTTGCCAATTTTCATGTGCTTTAAAGGCGCTTCGCATCTTCCTCCTGAAATCTGTTTCCTGCAATTCTGCCTTGATTTCAAATCCTCTTCTTTGCATTCCCTCAATATATTTGTGGACGAGAGTTATCATTTGTAACTCTGCAGGTTTGTGAATTGCAGTGCCCTGAAGCTCCATTTTACAAGTCGCTTTTTTGGGAGCCGGCCGCAAAAGCGCAGGATGGCTTCAGGCCCTGTTCTGGTTCCGGGGGGCAGGCTGAGCCTGTGGTTAATTCTTCTTCCTGATGGGAAAATAGAGTGACCTGTGCCTGTCCCAACACCAAGAGCTAGTCTCTCATTGGTTCCCCGTCTTCCCGTTCATCCTCAGGACAAATTGCAACCTGTACGGAACAGGAGGTTAACGGTGCTGATGCTCCAAGTAGGGAGATTGCTAGTAAAGTGGCTGGAATGGCGAACCCGAGCACAAGGAGATGAGAAATGAGGTGCGTTTTAGAAACCTTTCCCCATCACACGGTGTACCATCTTCTGGGTTTCTCATGCATGTTTTCGATGTAGGAAGATGCCCTTGAACCTGGAGATTTGGGACCCATGCGATGGGTAGCACGCAGTATTACTTTAAAGGGTCTGCGTTTGCTCACCCAACCTCACCGAACCTCTCAGCCCCAAGAGTGTCCACCCTTATGTCTCATCCAGCTGTGGGTCTAGATATGGTCAATCCAGGTTGCATCACAGCCTCTGAACGAATTGTGTAAGAATTTCTCTCTCTTTCCCTGTCTTTGTTTCATGGGTTTTTAAAAGTAATTTATTTTTATAATGGGGTTTAGCTGCTTTTCACGGCTGTGTTTAGGCCGCTTTACACCCACTTGACACACTAACAGAGAGATATCAATACATAGGTTTTAAGATTATTACTAGTCAGATATATTCTTGTGCGGTGAATCGGGCGTGTTGAGTCCAGTTCTCTGAGCAAGGAGTAGGTCTTGTCTATTCCATATTGGGTTTATGGAACGGTATCTGAGCTAATTTGAAACTCTTGTTTTATGTATCACCCCACCTCACCTTTCCCGTTAAGCAGCCATAGTGTGTTTTCTGCATGTGTGACTCTGTTCTGTTTTGTACTTCAGTTCAAGTGTAACGGTTTTTACATTCCCTCTATAAGTGACACCTTATGAGAAGTGTCCTTTTCTGTGTGACTTATTTCACTTAGAATCGTCTTACATAAATCCACTCATCATGCTGCTACTAGCCTTATGACATTGATTTCATGGCTGAGTGATATTCCATTGTACATAAGGACCACAACTTTTTTATCCATTTTTCGCTTTCCTGGGATATTTAAGGTGGAAGGAAGTGGAGGTCCTTGTCAACAGAGCAGCCCTAAACTTTGGGGTGCTTGTGTCTTGCTGATTTTCAATGTTCCCACTTTATCCCCCCATGCGTGGAAGTGCCCTATGCTCTCTAAGCTGTGTTTTTTAGATGTTTCAGGACACACCGTACACTTCTCCAGAGTGGCTGTTGGCAATTTACATCCCGCCCATCAGTGTAGCAAGGCTCCCATTTCTCCATGGCCTGTCCTGCATTTCTGGTTTTGACACTTTTTTCAGCATGGCCCTTTTGACCGATGGGAAGCGAGACTTCTTTGTAGCACTGATTTGCCTTTCCAGGTTGCTTGGTTGGCCAAAAAGGGCGTATGCGTTTTTTCCTGAATATATTCAGGAAAAAACGCATACGCCCTTTTTGGCCAAGGGCATCATTGTCAACGTTTTGCCACTTTTCATGTGCTTTAAAGGCGATTCGCATCTTCCTCCTGAAATCTGTTTCCTGCAATTCTGCCTTGATTTCAAATCCTCTTCTTTGCCTTCCCTCAATATATTTGTGGACGAGAGTTATCATTTGTAACTCTGCAGGTTTGTGAATTGCAGTGCCCTGAAGCTCCATTTTACAAGTCGCTTTTTTGGGAGCCGGCCGCAAAAGCGCAGGATGGCTTCAGGCCCTGTTCTGGTTCCGGGGGGCAGGCTGAGCCTGTGGTTAATTCTTCTTCCTGATGGGAAAATAGAGTGACCTGTGCCTGTCCC
Organism: Balaenoptera physalus; assembly: GCF_965194825.1. Classification (NCBI taxonomy): domain Eukaryota; kingdom Metazoa; phylum Chordata; class Mammalia; order Artiodactyla; family Balaenopteridae; genus Balaenoptera; species Balaenoptera physalus. The sequence continues at coordinate 143,868 of NW_028126045.1, forward strand.
AACACCAAGAGCTAGTCTCTCATTGGTTCCCCGTCTTCCCGTTCATCCTCAGGACAAATTGCAACCTATACGGAACAGGAGGTTAAAGGTGCTGATGCTCCAAGTAGGGAGATTGCTACTAAAGTGGCTGGAATGGCGAACCCGAGCACAAGGAGATGAGAAATGAGGTGCGTTTTAGAAACCTTTCCCCATCACACGGTGTACCATCTTCTGGGTTTCTCATGCATGTTTTCGATGTAGGAAGATGCCCTTGAACCTGGAGATTTGGGACCCATGCGATGGGTAGCACGCAGTATCACTTTAAAGGGTCTGCGTTTGCTCACCCAACCTCACCGAATCTCTCAGCCCCAAGAGTGTCCACCCTTATGTCTCATCCAGCTGTGGGTCTAGATATGGTCAATCCAGGTTGCATCACAGCCCCTGAACGAATTGTGTAAGAATTTCTCTCTCTTTCCCTGTCTTTGTTTCATGGGTTTTTAAAAGTAATTTATTTTTATAATGGGGTTTAGCTGCTTTTCACGGCTGTGTTTAGGCCGCTTTACACCCACTTGACACACTAACAGAGAGATATCAATACATAGGTTTTAAGATTATTACTAGTCAGATATATTCTTGTGCGGTGAATCGGGCGTGTTGAGTCCAGTTCTCTGAGCAAGGAGTAGGTCTTGTCTATTCCATATTGGGTTTATGGAACGGTATCTGAGCTAATTTGAAACTCTTGTTTTATGTATCACCCCACCTCACCTTTCCCGTTAAGCAGCCATAGTGTGTTTTCTGCATGTGTGACTCTGTTCTGTTTTGTAATTCAGTTCAAGTGTAACGGTTTTTACATTCCCTCTATAAGTGACACCTTATGAGAAGTGTCCTTTTCTGTGTGACTTATTTCACTTAGAATCGTCTTACCAAATCCACTCATCATGCTGCTACTAGCCTTATGACATTGATTTCATGGCTGAGTGATATTCCATTGTACATAAGGACCACAACTTTTTTATCCATTTTTCGCTTTCCTGGGATATTTAAGGTGGAAGGAAGTGGAGGTCCTTGTCAACAGAGCAGCCCTAACCTTTGGGGTGCTTGTGTCTTGCTGATTTTCAATTTTCCCACTTTATCCCCCCATGCGTGGAAGTGCCCTATGCTCTCTAAGCTGTGTTTTTTAGATGTTTCAGGACACACCGTACACTTCTCCAGAGTGGCTGTTGGCAATTTACATCCCGCCCATCAGTGTAGCAAGGCTCCCATTTCTCCATGGCCTGTCCTGCATTTCTGGTTTTGACACTTTTTTCAGCATGGCCCTTTTGACCGATGGGAAGCGAGACTTCTTTGTAGCGCTGATTTGCCTTTCCAGGTTGCTTGGTTGGCCAAAAAGGGCGTATGCGTTTTCTCCTGAATATATTCAGGAAAAAACGCATACGCCCTTTTTGGCCAAGGGCATCATTGTCAACGTTTTGCCGCTTTTCATGTGCTTTAAAGGCGATTCGCATCTTCCTCCTGAAATCTGTTTCCTGCAATTCTGCCTTGATTTCAAATCCTCTTCTTTGCCTTCCCTCAATATATTTGTGGACGAGAGTTATCATTTATAACTCTGCAGGTTTGTGAATTGCAGTGCCCTGAAGCTCCATTTTACAAGTCGCTTTTTTGGGAGCCGGCCGCAAAAGCGCAGGATGGCTTCAGGCCCTGTTCTGGTTCCGGGGGGCAGGCTGAGCCTGTGGTTAATTCTTCTTCCTGATGGGAAAATAGAGTGACCTGTGCCTGTCCCAACACCAAGAGCTAGTCTCTCATTGGTTCCCCGTCTTCCCGTTCATCCTCAGGACAAATTGCAACCTGTACGGAACACGAGGTTAAAGGTGCTGATGCTCCAAGTAGGGAGATTGCTAGTAAAGTGGCTGGAATGGCGAACCCGAGCACAAGGAGATGAGAAATGAGGTGCGTTTTAGAAACCTTTCCCCATCACACGGTGTACCATCTTCTGGGTTTCTCATGCATGTTTTCGATGTAGGAAGATGCCCTTGAACCTGGAGATTTGGGACCCATGCGATGGGTAGCACGCAGTATTACTTTAAAGGGTCTGCGTTTGCTCACCCAACCTCACCGAACCTCTCAGCCCCAAGAGTGTCCACCCTTATGTCTCATCCAGCTGTGGGTCTAGATATGGTCAATCCAGGTTGCATCACAGCCCCTGAACGAATTGTGTAAGAATTTCTCTCTCTTTCCCTGTCTTTGTTTCATGGGTTTTTAAAAGTAATTTATTTTAATAATGGGGTTTAGCTGCTTTTCACGGCTGTGTTTAGGCCGCTTTACACCCACTTGACACACTAACAGAGAGATATCAATACATAGGTTTTAAGATTATTACTAGTCAGATATATTCTTGTGCAGTGAATCGGGCGTGTTGAGTCCAGTTCTCTGAGCAAGGAGTAGGTCTTGTCTATTCCATATTGGGTTTATGGAACGGTATCTGAGCTAATTTGAAACTCTTGTTTTATGTATCACCCCACCTCACCTTTCCCGTTAAGCAGCCATAGTGTGTTTTCTGCATGTGTGACTCTGTTCTGTTTTGTACTTCAGTTCAAGTGTAACGGTTTTTACATTCCCTCTATAAGTGACACCTTATGAGAAGTGTCCTTTTCTGTGTGACTTATTTCACTTAGAATCGTCTTACATAAATCCACTCATCATGCTGCTACTAGCCTTATGACATTGATTTCATGGCTGAGTGATATTCCATTGTACATAAGGACCACAACTTTTTTATCCATTTTTCGCTTTCCTGGGATATTTAAGGTGGAAGGAAGTGGAGGTCCTTGTCAACAGAGCAGCCCTAAACTTTGGGGTGCTTGTGTCTTGCTGATTTTCAATGTTCCCACTTTATCCCCCCATGCGTGGAAGTGCCCTATGCTCTCTAAGCTGTGTTTTTTAGATGTTTCAGGACACACCGTACACTTCTCCAGAGTGGCTGTTGGCAATTTACATCCCGCCCATCAGTGTAGCAAGGCTCCCATTTCTCCATGGCCTGTCCTGCATTTCTGGTTTTGACACTTTTTTCAGCATGGCCCTTTTGACCGATGGGAAGCGAGACTTCTTTGTAGCACTGATTTGCCTTTCCAGGTTGCTTGGTTGGCCAAAAAGGGCGTATGCGTTTTTTCCTGAATATATTCAGGAAAAAACGCATACGCCCTTTTTGGCCAAGGGCATCATTGTCAACGTTTTGCCACTTTTCATGTGCTTTAAAGGCGATTCGCATCTTCCTCCTGAAATCTGTTTCCTGCAATTCTGCCTTGATTTCAAATCCTCTTCTTTGCCTTCCCTCAATATATTTGTGGACGAGAGTTATCATTTGTAACTCTGCAGGTTTGTGAATTGCAGTGCCCTGAAGCTCCATTTTACAAGTCGCTTTTTTGGGAGCCGGCCGCAAAAGCGCAGGATGGCTTCAGGCCCTGTTCTGGTTCCGGGGGGCAGGCTGAGCCTGTGGTTAATTCTTCTTCCTGATGGGAAAATAGAGTGACCTGTGCCTGTCCCAACACCAAGAGCTAGTCTCTCATTGGTTCCCCGTCTTCCCGTTCATCCTCAGGACAAATTGCAACCTATACGGAACAGGAGGTTAAAGGTGCTGATGCTCCAAGTAGGGAGATTGCTACTAAAGTGGCTGGAATGGCGAACCCGAGCACAAGGAGATGAGAAATGAGGTGCGTTTTAGAAACCTTTCCCCATCACACGGTGTACCATCTTCTGGGTTTCTCATGCATGTTTTCGATGTAGGAAGATGCCCTTGAACCTGGAGATTTGGGACCCATGCGATGGGTAGCACGCAGTATCACTTTAAAGGGTCTGCGTTTGCTCACCCAACCTCACCGAATCTCTCAGCCCCAAGAGTGTCCACCCTTATGTCTCATCCAGCTGTGGGTCTAGATATGGTCAATCCAGGTTGCATCACAGCCCCTGAACGAATTGTGTAAGAATTTCTCTCTCTTTCCCTGTCTTTGTTTCATGGGTTTTTAAAAGTAATTTATTTTTATAATGGGGTTTAGCTGCTTTTCACGGCTGTGTTTAGGCCGCTTTACACCCACTTGACACACTAACAGAGAGATATCAATACATAGGTTTTAAGATTATTACTAGTCAGATATATTCTTGTGCGGTGAATCGGGCGTGTTGAGTCCAGTTCTCTGAGCAAGGAGTAGGTCTTGTCTATTCCATATTGGGTTTATGGAACGGTATCTGAGCTAATTTGAAACTCTTGTTTTATGTATCACCCCACCTCACCTTTCCCGTTAAGCAGCCATAGTGTGTTTTCTGCATGTGTGACTCTGTTCTGTTTTGTAATTCAGTTCAAGTGTAACGGTTTTTACATTCCCTCTATAAGTGACACCTTATGAGAAGTGTCCTTTTCTGTGTGACTTATTTCACTTAGAATCGTCTTACCAAATCCACTCATCATGCTGCTACTAGCCTTATGACATTGATTTCATGGCTGAGTGATATTCCATTGTACATAAGGACCACAACTTTTTTATCCATTTTTCGCTTTCCTGGGATATTTAAGGTGGAAGGAAGTGGAGGTCCTTGTCAACAGAGCAGCCCTAACCTTTGGGGTGCTTGTGTCTTGCTGATTTTCAATTTTCCCACTTTATCCCCCCATGCGTGGAAGTGCCCTATGCTCTCTAAGCTGTGTTTTTTAGATGTTTCAGGACACACCGTACACTTCTCCAGAGTGGCTGTTGGCAATTTACATCCCGCCCATCAGTGTAGCAAGGCTCCCATTTCTCCATGGCCTGTCCTGCATTTCTGGTTTTGACACTTTTTTCAGCATGGCCCTTTTGACCGATGGGAAGCGAGACTTCTTTGTAGCGCTGATTTGCCTTTCCAGGTTGCTTGGTTGGCCAAAAAGGGCGTATGCGTTTTCTCCTGAATATATTCAGGAAAAAACGCATACGCCCTTTTTGGCCAAGGGCATCATTGTCAACGTTTTGCCGCTTTTCATGTGCTTTAAAGGCGATTCGCATCTTCCTCCTGAAATCTGTTTCCTGCAATTCTGCCTTGATTTCAAATCCTCTTCTTTGCCTTCCCTCAATATATTTGTGGACGAGAGTTATCATTTATAACTCTGCAGGTTTGTGAATTGCAGTGCCCTGAAGCTCCATTTTACAAGTCGCTTTTTTGGGAGCCGGCCGCAAAAGCGCAGGATGGCTTCAGGCCCTGTTCTGGTTCCGGGGGGCAGGCTGAGCCTGTGGTTAATTCTTCTTCCTGATGGGAAAATAGAGTGACCTGTGCCTGTCCCAACACCAAGAGCTAGTCTCTCATTGGTTCCCCGTCTTCCCGTTCATCCTCAGGACAAATTGCAACCTGTACGGAACACGAGGTTAAAGGTGCTGATGCTCCAAGTAGGGAGATTGCTAGTAAAGTGGCTGGAATGGCGAACCCGAGCACAAGGAGATGAGAAATGAGGTGCGTTTTAGAAACCTTTCCCCATCACACGGTGTACCATCTTCTGGGTTTCTCATGCATGTTTTCGATGTAGGAAGATGCCCTTGAACCTGGAGATTTGGGACCCATGCGATGGGTAGCACGCAGTATTACTTTAAAGGGTCTGCGTTTGCTCACCCAACCTCACCGAACCTCTCAGCCCCAAGAGTGTCCACCCTTATGTCTCATCCAGCTGTGGGTCTAGATATGGTCAATCCAGGTTGCATCACAGCCCCTGAACGAATTGTGTAAGAATTTCTCTCTCTTTCCCTGTCTTTGTTTCATGGGTTTTTAAAAGTAATTTATTTTAATAATGGGGTTTAGCTGCTTTTCACGGCTGTGTTTAGGCCGCTTTACACCCACTTGACACACTAACAGAGAGATATCAATACATAGGTTTTAAGATTATTACTAGTCAGATATATTCTTGTGCAGTGAATCGGGCGTGTTGAGTCCAGTTCTCTGAGCAAGGAGTAGGTCTTGTCTATTCCATATTGGGTTTATGGAACGGTATCTGAGCTAATTTGAAACTCTTGTTTTATGTATCACCCCACCTCACCTTTCCCGTTAAGCAGCCATAGTGTGTTTTCTGCATGTGTGACTCTGTTCTGTTTTGTAATTCAGTTCAAGTGTAACGGTTTTTACATTCCCTCTATAAGTGACACCTTATGAGAAGTGTCCTTTTCTGTGTGACTTATTTCACTTAGAATCGTCTTACCTAAATCCACTCATCATGCTGCTACTAGCCTTATGACATTGATTTCATGGCTGAGTGATATTCCATTGTACATAAGGACCACAACTTTTTTATCCATTTTTCGCTTTCCTGGGATATTTAAGGTGGAAGGAAGTGGAGGTCCTTGTCAACAGAGCAGCCCTAAACTTTGGGGTGCTTGTGTCTTGCTGATTTTCAATTTTCCCACTTTATCCCCCCATGCGTGGAAGTGCCCTATGCTCTCTAAGCTGTGTTTTTTAGATGTTTCAGGACACACCGTACACTTCTCCAGAGTGGCTGTTGGCAATTTACATCCCGCCCATCAGTGTAGCAAGGCTCCCATTTCTCCATGGCCTGTCCTGCATTTCTGGTTTTGACACCTTTTTCAGCATGTCCCTTTTGACCGATGGGAAGCGAGACTTCTTTGTAGCGCTGATTTGCCTTTCCAGGTTGCTTGGTTGGCCAAAAAGGGCGTATGCGTTTTTTCCTGAATATATTCAGGAAAAAACGCATACGCCCTTTTTGGCCAAGGGCATCATTGTCAACGTTTTGCCGCTTTTCATGTGCTTTAAAGGCGATTCGAATCTACCTCCTGAAATCTGTTTCCTGCAATTCTGCCTTGATTTCAAATCCTCTTCTTTGCCTTCCCTCAATATATTTGTGGACGAGAGTTATCATTTATAATTCTGCAGTTTTGTGAATTGCAGTGCCCTGAAGCTCCATTTTACAAGTCGCTTTTTTGGGAGTCGGCCGCAAAAGCGCAGGATGGCTTCAGGCCCTGTTCTGGTTCCGGGGGGCAGGCTGAGCCTGTGGTTAATTCTTCTTCCTGATGGGAAAATTGAGTGACCTGTGCCTGTCCCAACACCAAGAGCTAGTCTCTCATTGGTTCCCAGTCTTCCCGTTCATCCTCAGGACAAATTGCAACCTGTACGGAACAGGAGGTTAAAGGTGCTGATGCTCCAAGTAGGGAGATTGCTAGTAAAGTGGCTGGAATGGCGAATCCGAGCACAAGGAGATGAGAAATGCGGTGCGTTTTAGAAACGTTTCCCCATCACACGGTGTACCATCTTCTGGGTTTCTCATGCATGTTTTCGATGTAGGAAGATGCCCTTGAACCTGGAGATTTGGGACCCATGCGATGGGTAGCACGCAGTATTACTTTAAAGGGTCTGCGTTTGCTCACCCAACCTCACCAAACCTCTCAGCCCCAAGAGTGTCCACCCTTATGTCTCATCCAGCTGTGGGTCTAGATATGGTCAATGCAGGTTGCATCACAGCCCCTGAACGAATTGTGTAAGAATTTCTCTCTCTTTCCCTGTCTTTGTTTCATGGGTTTTTAAAAGTAATTTATTTTTATAATGGGGTTTAGCTGCTTTTCACGGCTGTGTTTAGGCCGCTTTACACCCACTTGACACACTAACAGAGAGATATCAATACATAGGTTTTAAGATTATTACTAGTCAGATATATTCTTGTGCGGTGAATCGGGCGTGTTGAGTCCAGTTCTCTGAGCAAGGAGTAGGTCTTGTCTATTCCATATTGGGTTTATGGAACGGTATCTGAGCTAATTTGAAACTCTTGTTTTATGTATCACCCCACCTCACCTTTCCCGTTAAGCAGCCATAGTGTGTTTTCTGCATGTGTGACTCTGTTCTGTTTTGTAATTCAGTTCAAGTGTAACGGTTTTTACATTCCCTCTATAAGTGACACCTTATGAGAAGTGTCCTTTTCTGTGTGACTTATTTCACTTAGAATCGTCTTACCAAATCCACTCATCATGCTGCTACTAGCCTTATGACATTGATTTCATGGCTGAGTGATATTCCATTGTACATAAGGACCACAACTTTTTTATCCATTTTTCGCTTTCCTGGGATATTTAAGGTGGAAGGAAGTGGAGGTCCTTGTCAACAGAGCAGCCCTAACCTTTGGGGTGCTTGTGTCTTGCTGATTTTCAATTTTCCCACTTTATCCCCCCATGCGTGGAAGTGCCCTATGCTCTCTAAGCTGTGTTTTTTAGATGTTTCAGGACACACCGTACACTTCTCCAGAGTGGCTGTTGGCAATTTACATCCCGCCCATCAGTGTAGCAAGGCTCCCATTTCTCCATGGCCTGTCCTGCATTTCTGGTTTTGACACTTTTTTCAGCATGGCCCTTTTGACCGATGGGAAGCGAGACTTCTTTGTAGCGCTGATTTGCCTTTCCAGGTTGCTTGGTTGGCCAAAAAGGGCGTATGCGTTTTCTCCTGAATATATTCAGGAAAAAACGCATACGCCCTTTTTGGCCAAGGACATCATTGTCAACGTTTTGCCGCTTTTCATGTGCTTTAAAGGCGATTCGCATCTTCCTCCTGAAATCTGTTTCCTGCAATTCTGCCTTGATTTCAAATCCTCTTCTTTGCCTTCCCTCAATATATTTGTGGACGAGAGTTATCATTTATAACTCTGCAGGTTTGTGAATTGCAGTGCCCTGAAGCTCCATTTTACAAGTCGCTTTTTTGGGAGCCGGCCGCAAAAGCGCAGGATGGCTTCAGGCCCTGTTCTGGTTCCGGGGGGCAGGCTGAGCCTGTGGTTAATTCTTCTTCCTGATGGGAAAATAGAGTGACCTGTGCCTGTCCCAACACCAAGAGCTAGTCTCTCATTGGTTCCCCGTCTTCCCGTTCATCCTCAGGACAAATTGCAACCTGTACGGAACAGGAGGTTAAAGGTGCTGATGCTCCAAGTAGGGAGATTGCTAGTAAAGTGGCTGGAATGGCGAACCCGAGCACAAGGAGATGAGAAATGAGGTGCGTTTTAGAAACCTTTCCCCATCACACGGTGTACCATCTTCTGGGTTTCTCATGCATGTTTTCGATGTAGGAAGATGCCCTTGAACCTGGAGATTTGGGACCCATGCGATGGGTAGCACGCAGTATTACTTTAAAGGGTCTGCGTTTGCTCACCCAACCTCACCGAACCTCTCAGCCCCAAGAGTGTCCACCCTTATGTCTCATCCAGCTGTGGGTCTAGATATGGTCAATCCAGGTTGCATCACAGCCCCTGAACGAATTGTGTAAGAATTTCTCTCTCTTTCCCTGTCTTTGTTTCATGGGTTTTTAAAAGTAATTTATTTTTATAATGGGGTTTAGCTGCTTTTCACGGCTGTGTTTAGGCCGCTTTACACCCACTTGACACACTAACAGAGAGATATCAATACATAGGTTTTAAGATTATTACTAGTCAGATATATTCTTGTGCGGTGAATCGGGCGTGTTGAGTCCAGTTCTCTGAGCAAGGAGTAGGTCTTGTCTATTCCATATTGGGTTTATGGAACGGTATCTGAGCTAATTTGAAACTCTTGTTTTATGTATCACCCCACCTCACCTTTCCCGTTAAGCAGCCATAGTGTGTTTTCTGCATGTGTGACTCTGTTCTGTTTTGTAATTCAGTTCAAGTGTAACGGTTTTTACATTCCCTCTATAAGTGACACCTTATGAGAAGTGTCCTTTTCTGTGTGACTTATTTCACTTAGAATCGTCTTACCTAAATCCACTCATCATGCTGCTACTAGCCTTATGACATTGATTTCATGGCTGAGTGATATTCCATTGTACATAAGGACCACAACTTTTTTATCCATTTTTCGCTTTCCTGGGATATTTAAGGTGGAAGGAAGTGGAGGTCCTTGTCAACAGAGCAGCCCTAAACTTTGGGGTGCTTGTGTCTTGCTGATTTTCAATTTTCCCACTTTATCCCCCCATGCGTGGAAGTGCCCTATGCTCTCTAAGCTGTGTTTTTTAGATGTTTCAGGACACACCGTACACTTCTCCAGAGTGGCTGTTGGCAATTTACATCCCGCCCATCAGTGTAGCAAGGCTCCCATTTCTCCATGGCCTGTCCTGCATTTCTGGTTTTGACACTTTTTTCAGCATGGCCCTTTTGACCGATGGGAAGCGAGACTTCTTTGTAGCGCTGATTTGCCTTTCCAGGTTGCTTGGTTGGCCAAAAAGGGCGTATGCGTTTTCTCCTGAATATATTCAGGAAAAAACGCATACGCCCTTTTTGGCCAAGGGCATCATTGTCAACGTTTTGCCGCTTTTCATGTGCTTTAAAGGCGATTCGCATCTTCCTCCTGAAATCTGTTTCCTGCAATTCTGCCTTGATTTCAAATCCTCTTCTTTGCCTTCCCTCAATATATTTGTGGACGAGAGTTATCATTTATAACTCTGCAGGTTTGTGAATTGCAGTGCCCTGAAGCTCCATTTTACAAGTCGCTTTTTTGGGAGCCGGCCGCAAAAGCGCAGGATGGCTTCAGGCCCTGTTCTGGTTCCGGGGGGCAGGCTGAGCCTGTGGTTAATTCTTCTTCCTGATGGGAAAATAGAGTGACCTGTGCCTGTCCCAACACCAAGAGCTAGTCTCTCATTGGTTCCCCGTCTTCCCGTTCATCCTCAGGACAAATTGCAACCTGTACGGAACAGGAGGTTAAAGGTGCTGATGCTCCAAGTAGGGAGATTGCTAGTATAGTGGCTGGAATGGCAAACCCGAGCACAAGGAGATGATAAATGAGGTGCGTTTTAGAAACCTTTCCCCATCACACGGTGTACCATCTTCTGGGTTTCTCATGCATGTTTTCGATGTAGGAAGATGCCCTTGAACCTGGAGATTTGGGACCCATGCGATGGGTAGCACGCAGTATTACTTTAAAGGGTCTGCGTTTGCTCACCCAACCTCGCCGAACCTCTCAGCCACAAGAGTGTCCACCCTTATGTCTCATCCAGCTGTGGGTCTAGATATGGTCAATCCAGGTTGCATCACAGCCCCTGAACGAATTGTGTAAGAATTTCTCTCTCTTTCCCTGTCTTTGTTTCATGGGTTTTTAAAAGTAATTTATTTTTATAATGGGGTTTAGCTGCTTTTCACGGCTGTGTTTAGGCCGCTTTACACCCACTTGACACACTAACAGAGAGATATCAATACATAGGTTTTAAGATTATTACTAGTCAGATATATTCTTGTGCAGTGAATCGGGCGTGTTGAGTCCAGTTCTCTGAGCAAGGAGTAGGTCTTGTCTATTCCATATTGGGTTTATGGAACGGTATCTGAGCTAATTTGAAACTCTTGTTTTATGTATCACCCCACCTCACCTTTCCCGTTAAGCAGCCATAGTGTGTTTTCTGCATGTGTGACTCTGTTCTGTTTTGTAATTCAGTTCAAGTGTAACGGTTTTTACATTCCCTCTATAAGTGACACCTTATGAGAAGTGTCCTTTTCTGTGTGACTTATTTCACTTAGAATCGTCTTACCTAAATCCACTCATCATGCTGCTACTAGCCTTATGACATTGATTTCATGGCTGAGTGATATTCCATTGTACATAAGGACCACAACTTTTTTATCCATTTTTCGCTTTCCTGGGATATTTAAGGTGGAAGGAAGTGGAGGTCCTTGTCAACAGAGCAGCCCTAAACTTTGGGGTGCTTGTGTCTTGCTGATTTTCAATTTTCCCACTTTATCCCCCCATGCGTGGAAGTGCCCTATGCTCTCTAAGCTGTGTTTTTTAGATGTTTCAGGACACACCGTACACTTCTCCAGAGTGGCTGTTGGCAATTTACATCCCGCCCATCAGTGTAGCAAGGCTCCCATTTCTCCATGGCCTGTCCTGCATTTCTGGTTTTGACACCTTTTTCAGCATGTCCCTTTTGACCGATGGGAAGCGAGACTTCTTTGTAGCGCTGATTTGCCTTTCCAGGTTGCTTGGTTGGCCAAAAAGGGCGTATGCGTTTTTTCCTGAATATATTCAGGAAAAAACGCATACGCCCTTTTTGGCCAAGGGCATCATTGTCAACGTTTTGCCGCTTTTCATGTGCTTTAAAGGCGATTCGAATCTACCTCCTGAAATCTGTTTCCTGCAATTCTGCCTTGATTTCAAATCCTCTTCTTTGCCTTCCCTCAATATATTTGTGGACGAGAGTTATCATTTATAATTCTGCAGGTTTGTGAATTGCAGTGCCCTGAAGCTCCATTTTACAAGTCGCTTTTTTGGGAGTCGGCCGCAAAAGCGCAGGATGGCTTCAGGCCCTGTTCTGGTTCCGGGGGGCAGGCTGAGCCTGTGGTTAATTCTTCTTCCTGATGGGAAAATTGAGTGACCTGTGCCTGTCCCAACACCAAGAGCTAGTCTCTCATTGGTTCCCAGTCTTCCCGTTCATCCTCAGGACAAATTGCAACCTGTACGGAACAGGAGGTTAAAGGTGCTGATGCTCCAAGTAGGGAGATTGCTAGTAAAGTGGCTGGAATGGCGAATCCGAGCACAAGGAGATGAGAAATGCGGTGCGTTTTAGAAACGTTTCCCCATCACACGGTGTACCATCTTCTGGGTTTCTCATGCATGTTTTCGATGTAGGAAGATGCCCTTGAACCTGGAGATTTGGGACCCATGCGATGGGTAGCACGCAGTATTACTTTAAAGGGTCTGCGTTTGCTCACCCAACCTCACCAAACCTCTCAGCCCCAAGAGTGTCCACCCTTATGTCTCATCCAGCTGTGGGTCTAGATATGGTCAATGCAGGTTGCATCACAGCCCCTGAACGAATTGTGTAAGAATTTCTCTCTCTTTCCCTGTCTTTGTTTCATGGGTTTTTAAAAGTAATTTATTTTTATAATGGGGTTTAGCTGCTTTTCACGGCTGTGTTTATGCCGCCTTACACACACTTGACACACTAACAGAGAGATATCAATACATAGGTTTTAAGATTATTACTAGTCAGATATATTCTTGTGCGGTGAATCGGGCGTGTTGAGTCCAGTTCTCTGAGCAAGGAGTAGGTCTTGTCTATTCCATATTGGGTTTATGGAACGGTATCTGAGCTAATTTGAAACTCTTGTTTTATGTATCACCCCACCTCACCTTTCCCGTTAAGCAGCCATAGTGTGTTTTCTGCATGTGTGACTCTGTTCTGTTTTGTAATTCAGTTCAAGTGTAACGGTTTTTACATTCTCTCTATAAGTGACACCTTATGAGAAGTGTCCTTTTCTGTGTGACTTATTTCACTTAGAATCGTCTTACCTAAATCCACTCATCATGCTGCTACTAGCCTTATGACATTGATTTCATGGCTGAGTGATATTCCATTGTACATAAGGACCACAACTTTTTTATCCATTTTTCGCTTTCCTGGGATATTTAAGGTGGAAGGAAGTGGAGGTCCTTGTCAACAGAGCAGCCCTAAACTTTGGGGTGCTTGTGTCTTGCTGATTTTCAATTTTCCCACTTTATCCCCCCATGCGTGGAAGTGCCCTATGCTCTCTAAGCTGTGTTTTTTAGATGTTTCAGGACACACCGTACACTTCTCCAGAGTGGCTGTTGGCAATTTACATCCCGCCCATCAGTGTAGCAAGGCTCCCATTTCTCCATGGCCTGTCCTGCATTTCTGGTTTTGACACTTTTTTCAGCATGGCCCTTTTGACCGATGGGAAGCGAGACTTCTTTGTAGCGCTGATTTGCCTTTCCAGGTTGCTTGGTTGGCCAAAAAGGGCGTATGCGTTTTCTCCTGAATATATTCAGGAAAAAACGCATACGCCCTTTTTGGCCAAGGGCATCATTGTCAACGTTTTGCCGCTTTTCATGTGCTTTAAAGGCGATTCGCATCTTCCTCCTGAAATCTGTTTCCTGCAATTCTGCCTTGATTTCAAATCCTCTTCTTTGCCTTCCCTCAATATATTTGTGGACGAGAGTTATCATTTATAACTCTGCAGGTTTGTGAATTGCAGTGCCCTGAAGCTCCATTTTACAAGTCGCTTTTTTGGGAGCCGGCCGCAAAAGCGCAGGATGGCTTCAGGCCCTGTTCTGGTTCCGGGGGGCAGGCTGAGCCTGTGGTTAATTCTTCTTCCTGATGGGAAAATAGAGTGACCTGTGCCTGTCCCAACACCAAGAGCTAGTCTCTCATTGGTTCCCCGTCTTCCCGTTCATCCTCAGGACAAATTGCAACCTGTACGGAACAGGAGGTTAAAGGTGCTGATGCTCCAAGTAGGGAGATTGCTAGTATAGTGGCTGGAATGGCAAACCCGAGCACAAGGAGATGATAAATGAGGTGCGTTTTAGAAACCTTTCCCCATCACACGGTGTACCATCTTCTGGGTTTCTCATGCATGTTTTCGATGTAGGAAGATGCCCTTGAACCTGGAGATTTGGGACCCATGCGATGGGTAGCACGCAGTATTACTTTAAAGGGTCTGCGTTTGCTCACCCAACCTCGCCGAACCTCTCAGCCACAAGAGTGTCCACCCTTATGTCTCATCCAGCTGTGGGTCTAGATATGGTCAATCCAGGTTGCATCACAGCCCCTGAACGAATTGTGTAAGAATTTCTCTCTCTTTCCCTGTCTTTGTTTCATGGGTTTTTAAAAGTAATTTATTTTTATAATGGGGTTTAGCTGCTTTTCACGGCTGTGTTTAGGCCGCTTTACACCCACTTGACACACTAACAGAGAGATATCAATACATAGGTTTTAAGATTATTACTAGTCAGATATATTCTTGTGCAGTGAATCGGGCGTGTTGAGTCCAGTTCTCTGAGCAAGGAGTAGGTCTTGTCTATTCCATATTGGGTTTATGGAACGGTATCTGAGCTAATTTGAAACTCTTGTTTTATGTATCACCCCACCTCACCTTTCCCGTTAAGCAGCCATAGTGTGTTTTCTGCATGTGTGACTCTGTTCTGTTTTGTAATTCAGTTCAAGTGTAACGGTTTTTACATTCCCTCTATAAGTGACACCTTATGAGAAGTGTCCTTTTCTGTGTGACTTATTTCACTTAGAATCGTCTTACCTAAATCCACTCATCATGCTGCTACTAGCCTTATGACATTGATTTCATGGCTGAGTGATATTCCATTGTACATAAGGACCACAACTTTTTTATCCATTTTTCGCTTTCCTGGGATATTTAAGGTGGAAGGAAGTGGAGGTCCTTGTCAACAGAGCAGCCCTAAACTTTGGGGTGCTTGTGTCTTGCTGATTTTCAATTTTCCCACTTTATCCCCCCATGCGTGGAAGTGCCCTATGCTCTCTAAGCTGTGTTTTTTAGATGTTTCAGGACACACCGTACACTTCTCCAGAGTGGCTGTTGGCAATTTACATCCCGCCCATCAGTGTAGCAAGGCTCCCATTTCTCCATGGCCTGTCCTGCATTTCTGGTTTTGACACCTTTTTCAGCATGTCCCTTTTGACCGATGGGAAGCGAGACTTCTTTGTAGCGCTGATTTGCCTTTCCAGGTTGCTTGGTTGGCCAAAAAGGGCGTATGCGTTTTTTCCTGAATATATTCAGGAAAAAACGCATACGCCCTTTTTGGCCAAGGGCATCATTGTCAACGTTTTGCCGCTTTTCATGTGCTTTAAAGGCGATTCGAATCTACCTCCTGAAATCTGTTTCCTGCAATTCTGCCTTGATTTCAAATCCTCTTCTTTGCCTTCCCTCAATATATTTGTGGACGAGAGTTATCATTTATAATTCTGCAGGTTTGTGAATTGCAGTGCCCTGAAGCTCCATTTTACAAGTCGCTTTTTTGGGAGTCGGCCGCAAAAGCGCAGGATGGCTTCAGGCCCTGTTCTGGTTCCGGGGGGCAGGCTGAGCCTGTGGTTAATTCTTCTTCCTGATGGGAAAATTGAGTGACCTGTGCCTGTCCCAACACCAAGAGCTAGTCTCTCATTGGTTCCCAGTCTTCCCGTTCATCCTCAGGACAAATTGCAACCTGTACGGAACAGGAGGTTAAAGGTGCTGATGCTCCAAGTAGGGAGATTGCTAGTAAAGTGGCTGGAATGGCGAATCCGAGCACAAGGAGATGAGAAATGCGGTGCGTTTTAGAAACGTTTCCCCATCACACGGTGTACCATCTTCTGGGTTTCTCATGCATGTTTTCGATGTAGGAAGATGCCCTTGAACCTGGAGATTTGGGACCCATGCGATGGGTAGCACGCAGTATTACTTTAAAGGGTCTGCGTTTGCTCACCCAACCTCACCAAACCTCTCAGCCCCAAGAGTGTCCACCCTTATGTCTCATCCAGCTGTGGGTCTAGATATGGTCAATGCAGGTTGCATCACAGCCCCTGAACGAATTGTGTAAGAATTTCTCTCTCTTTCCCTGTCTTTGTTTCATGGGTTTTTAAAAGTAATTTATTTTTATAATGGGGTTTAGCTGCTTTTCACGGCTGTGTTTATGCCGCCTTACACACACTTGACACACTAACAGAGAGATATCAATACATAGGTTTTAAGATTATTACTAGTCAGATATATTCTTG
Organism: Balaenoptera physalus; assembly: GCF_965194825.1. Classification (NCBI taxonomy): domain Eukaryota; kingdom Metazoa; phylum Chordata; class Mammalia; order Artiodactyla; family Balaenopteridae; genus Balaenoptera; species Balaenoptera physalus. The sequence continues at coordinate 160,320 of NW_028126045.1, forward strand.
TGCGGTGAATCGGGCGTGTTGAGTCCAGTTCTCTGAGCAAGGAGTAGGTCTTGTCTATTCCATATTGGGTTTATGGAACGGTATCTGAGCTAATTTGAAACTCTTGTTTTATGTATCACCCCACCTCACCTTTCCCGTTAAGCAGCCATAGTGTGTTTTCTGCATGTGTGACTCTGTTCTGTTTTGTAATTCAGTTCAAGTGTAACGGTTTTTACATTCTCTCTATAAGTGACACCTTATGAGAAGTGTCCTTTTCTGTGTGACTTATTTCACTTAGAATCGTCTTACCTAAATCCACTCATCATGCTGCTACTAGCCTTATGACATTGATTTCATGGCTGAGTGATATTCCATTGTACATAAGGACCACAACTTTTTTATCCATTTTTCGCTTTCCTGGGATATTTAAGGTGGAAGGAAGTGGAGGTCCTTGTCAACAGAGCAGCCCTAAACTTTGGGGTGCTTGTGTCTTGCTGATTTTCAATGTTCCCACTTTATCCCCCCATGCGTGGAAGTGCCCTATGCTCTCTAAGCTGTGTTTTTTAGATGTTTCAGGACACACCGTACACTTCTCCAGAGTGGCTGTTGGCAATTTACATCCCGCCCATCAGTGTAGCAAGGCTCCCATTTCTCCATGGCCTGTCCTGCATTTCTGGTTTTGAAGCTTTTTTCAGCATGGCCCTTTTGACCGATGGGAAGCGAGACTTCTTTGTAGCACTGATTTGCCTTTCCAGGTTGCTTGGTTGGCCAAAAAGGGCGTATGCGTTTTTTCCTGAATATATTCAGGAAAAAACGCATACGCCCTTTTTGGCCAAGGGCATCATTGTCAACGTTTTGCCACTTTTCATGTGCTTTAAAGGCGATTCGCATCTTCCTCCTGAAATCTGTTTCCTGCAATTCTGCCTTGATTTCAAATCCTCTTCTTTGCCTTCCCTCAATATATTTGTGGACGAGAGTTATCAATTGTAACTCTGCAGGTTTGTGAATTGCAGTGCCCTGAAGCTCCATTTTACAAGTCGCTTTTTTGGGAGCCGGCCGCAAAAGCGCAGGATGGCTTCAGGCCCTGTTCTGGTTCCGGGGGGCAGGCTGAGCCTGTGGTTAATTCTTCTTCCTGATGGGAAAATAGAGTGACCTGTGCCTGTCCCAACACCAAGAGCTAGTCTCTCATTGGTTCCCCGTCTTCCCGTTCATCCTCAGGACAAATTGCAACCTATACGGAACAGGAGGTTAAAGGTGCTGATGCTCCAAGTAGGGAGATTGCTACTAAAGTGGCTGGAATGGCGAACCCGAGCACAAGGAGATGAGAAATGAGGTGCGTTTTAGAAACCTTTCCCCATCACACGGTGTACCATCTTCTGGGTTTCTCATGCATGTTTTCGATGTAGGAAGATGCCCTTGAACCTGGAGATTTGGGACCCATGCGATGGGTAGCAGGCAGTATCACTTTAAAGGGTCTGCGTTTGCTCACCCAACCTCACCGAACCTCTCAGCCCCAAGAGTGTCCACCCTTATGTCTCATCCAGCTGTGGGTCTAGATATGGTCAATCCAGGTTGCATCACAGCCCCTGAACGAATTGTGTAAGAATTTCTCTCTCTTTCCCTGTCTTTGTTTCATGGGTTTTTAAAAGTAATTTATTTTTATAATGGGGTTTAGCTGCTTTTCACGGCTGTGTTTAGGCCGCTTTACACCCACTTGACACACTAACAGAGAGATATCAATACATAGGTTTTAAGATTATTACTAGTCGGATATATTCTTGTGCGGTGAATCGGGCGTGTTGAGTCCAGTTCTCTGAGCAAGGAGTAGGTCTTGTCTATTCCATATTGGGTTTATGGAACGGTATCTGAGCTAATTTGAAACTCTTGTTTTATGTATCACCCCACCTCACCTTTCCCGTTAAGCAGCCATAGTGTGTTTTCTGCATGTGTGACTCTGTTCTGTTTTGTAATTCAGTTCACGTGTAACGGTTTTAACATTCCCTCTATAAGTGACACCTTATGAGAAGTGTCCTTTTCTGTGTGACTTATTTCACTTAGAATCGTCTTACCTAAATCCACTCATCATGCTGCTACTAGCCTTATGACATTGATTTCATGGCTGAGTGATATTCCATTGTACATAAGGACCACAACTTTTTTTATCCATTTTTCGCTTTCCTGGGATATTTAAGGTGGAAGGAAGTGGAGGTCCTTGTCAACAGAGCAGCCCTAACCTTTGGGGTGCTTGTGTCTTGCTGATTTTCAATTTTCCCACTTTATCCCCCCATGCGTGGAAGTGCCCTATGCTCTCTAAGCTGTGTTTTTTAGATGTTTCAGGACACACCGTACACTTCTCCAGAGTGGCTGTTGGCAATTTACATCCCGCCCATCAGTGTAGCAAGGCTCCCATTTCTCCATGGCCTGTCCTGCATTTCTGGTTTTGACACTTTTTTCAGCATGGCCCTTTTGACCGATGGGAAGCGAGACTTCTTTGTAGCGCTGATTTGCCTTTCCAGGTTGCTTGGTTGGCCAAAAAGGGCGTATGCGTTTTCTCCTGAATATATTCAGGAAAAAATGCATACGCCATTTTTGGCCAAGGGCATCATTGTCAACGTTTTGCCGCTTTTCATGTGCTTTAAAGGCGATTCGCATCTTCCTCCTGAAATCTGTTTCCTGCAATTCTGCCTTGATTTCAAATCCTCTTCTTTGCCTTCCCTCAATATATTTGTGGACGAGAGTTATCATTTATAACTCTGCAGGTTTGTGAATTGCAGTGCCCTGAAGCTCCATTTTACAAGTCGCTTTTTTGGGAGCCGGCCGCAAAAGCGCAGGATGGCTTCAGGCCCTGTTCTGGTTCCGGGGGGCAGGCTGAGCCTGTGGTTAATTCTTCTTTCTGATGGGAAAATAGAGTGACCTCTGCCTGTCCCAACACCAAGAGCTAGTCTCTCATTGGTTCCCCGTCTTCCCGTTCATCCTCAGGACAAATTGCAACCTGTACGGAACAGGAGGTTAAAGGTGCTGATGCTCCAAGTAGGGAGATTGCTACTAAAGTGGCTGGAATGGCGAACCCGAGCACAAGGAGATGAGAAATGAGGTGCGTTTTAGAAACCTTTCCCCATCACACGGTGTACCATCTTCTGGGTTTCTCATGCATGTTTTCGATGTAGGAAGATGCCCTTGAACCTGGAGATTTGGGACCCATGCGATGGGTAGCACGCAGTATCACTTTAAAGGGTCTGCGTTTGCTCACCCAACCTCACCGAACCTCTCAGCCCCAAGAGTGTCCACCCTTATGTCTCATCCAGCTGTGGGTCTAGATATGGTCAATCCAGGTTGCATCACAGCCCCTGAACGAATTGTGTAAGAATTTCTCTCTCTTTCCCTGTCTTTGTTTCATGGGTTTTTAAAAGTAATTTATTTTTATAATGGGGTTTAGCTGCTTTTCACGGCTGTGTTTAGGCCGCTTTACACCCACTTGACACACTAACAGAGAGATATCAATACATAGGTTTTAAGATTATTACTAGTCAGATATATTCTTGTGCGGTGAATCGGGCGTGTTGAGTCCAGTTCTCTGAGCAAGGAGTAGGTCTTGTCTATTCCATATTGGGTTTATGGAACGGTATCTGAGCTAATTTGAAACTCTTGTTTTATGTATCACCCCACCTCACCTTTCCCGTTAAGCAGCCATAGTGTGTTTTCTGCATGTGTGACTCTGTTCTGTTTTGTAATTCAGTTCAAGTGTAACGGTTTTTACATTCCCTCTATAAGTGACACCTTATGAGAAGTGTCCTTTTCTGTGTGACTTATTTCACTTAGAATCGTCTTACCTAAATCCACTCATCATGCTGCTACTAGCCTTATGACATTGATTTCATGGCTGAGTGATATTCCATTGTACATAAGGACCACAACTTTTTTATCCATTTTTCGCTTTCCTGGGATATTTAAGGTGGAAGGAAGTGGAGGTCCTTGTCAACAGAGCAGCCCTAAACTTTGGGGTGCTTGTGTCTTGCTGATTTTCAATTTTCCCACTTTATCCCCCCATGCGTGGAAGTGCCCTATGCTCTCTAAGCTGTGTTTTTTAGATGTTTCAGGACACACCGTACACTTCTCCAGAGTGGCTGTTGGCAATTTACATCCCGCCCATCAGTGTAGCAAGGCTCCCATTTCTCCATGGCCTGTCCTGCATTTCTGGTTTTGACATTTTTTTCAGCATGGCCCTTTTGACCGATGGGAAGCGAGACTTCTTTGTAGCGCTGATTTGCCTTTCCAGGTTGCTTGGTTGGCCAAAAAGGGCGTATGCGTTTTCTCCTGAATATATTCAGGAAAAAACGCATACACCCTTTTTGGCCAAGGGCATCATTGTCAACGTTTTGCCGCTTTTCATGTGCTTTAAAGGCGATTCGCATCTTCCTCCTGAAATCTGTTTCCTGCAATTCTGCCTTGATTTCAAATCCTCTTCTTTGCCTTCCCTCAATATATTTGTGGACGAGAGTTATCATTTATAACTCTGCAGGTTTGTGAATTGCAGTGCACTGAAGCTCCATTTTACAAGTCGCTTTTTTGGGAGCCGGCCGCAAAAGCGCAGGATGGCTTCAGGCCCTGTTCTGGTTCAGGGGGGCAGGCTGAGCCTGTGGTTAATTCTTCTTCCTGATGGGAAAATAGAGTGACCTGTGCCTGTCCCAACACCAAGAGCTAGTCTCTCATTGGTTCCCCGTCTTCCCGTTCATCCTCAGGACAAATTGCAACCTGTACGGAACAGGAGGTTAAAGGTGCTGATGCTCCAAGTAGGGAGATTGCTAGTAAAGTGGCTGGAATGGCGAACCCGAGCACAAGGAGATGAGAAATGAGGTGCGTTTTAGAAACCTTTCCCCATCACACGGTGTACCATCTTCTGGGTTTCTCATGCATGTTTTCGATGTAGGAAGATGCCCTTGAACCTGGAGATTTGGGACCCATGCGATGGGAAGCACGCAGTATTACTTTAAAGGGTCTGCGTTTGCTCACCCAACCTCGCCGAACCTCTCAGCCCCAAGAGTGTCCACCCTTATGTCTCATCCAGCTGTGGGTCTAGATATGGTCAATCCAGGTTGCATCACAGCCCCTGAACGAATTGTGTAAGAATTTCTCTCTCTTTCCCTGTCTTTGTTTCATGGGTTTTTAAAAGTAATTTATTTTTATAATGGGGTTTAGCTGCTTTTCACGGCTGTGTTTAGGCCGCTTTACACCCACTTGACACACTAACAGAGAGATATCAATACATAGGTTTTAAGATTATTACTAGTCAGATATATTCTTGTGCGGTGAATCGGGCGTGTTGAGTCCAGTTCTCTGAGCAAGGAGTAGGTCTTGTCTATTCCATATTGGGTTTATGGAACGGTATCTGAGCTAATTTGAAACTCTTGTTTTATGTATCACCCCACCTCACCTTTCCCGTTAAGCAGCCATAGTGTGTTTTCTGCATGTGTGACTCTGTTCTGTTTTGTAATTCAGTTCAAGTGTAACGGTTTTTACATTCCCTCTATAAGTGACACCTTATGAGAAGTGTCCTTTTCTGTGTGACTTATTTCACTTAGAATCGTCTTACCTAAATCCACTCATCATGCTGCTACTAGCCTTATGACATTGATTTCATGGCTGAGTGATATTCCATTGTACATAAGGACCACAACTTTTTTATCCATTTTTCGCTTTCCTGGGATATTTAAGGTGGAAGGAAGTGGAGGTCCTTGTCAACAGAGCAGCCCTAAACTTTGGGGTGCTTGTGTCTTGCTGATTTTCAATTTTCCCACTTTATCCCCCCATGCGTGGAAGTGCCCTATGCTCTCTAAGCTGTGTTTTTTAGATGTTTCAGGACACACCGTACACTTCTCCAGAGTGGCTGTTGGCAATTTACATCCCGCCCATCAGTGTAGCAAGGCTCCCATTTCTCCATGGCCTGTCCTGCATTTCTGGTTTTGACACTTTTTTCAGCATGTCCCTTTTGACCGATGGGAAGCGAGACTTCTTTGTAGCGCTGATTTGCCTTTCCAGGTTGCTTGGTTGGCCAAAAAGGGCGTATGCGTTTTTTCCTGAATATATTCAGGAAAAAACGCATACGCCCTTTTTGGCCAAGGGCATCATTGTCAACATTTTGCCGCTTTTCATGTGCTTTAAAGGCGATTCGAATCTTCCTCCTGAAATCTGTTTCCTGCAATTCTGCCTTGATTTCAAATCCTCTTCTTTGCCTTCCCTCAATATATTTGTGGACGAGAGTTATCATTTATAACTCTGCAGGTTTGTGAATTGCAGTGCCCTGAAGCTCCATTTTACAAGTCGCTTTTTTGGGAGCCGGCCGCAAAAGCGCAGGATGGCTTCAGGTCCTGTTCTGGTTCCGGGGGGCAGGCTGAGCCTGTGGTTAATTCTTCTTCCTGATGGGAAAATAGAGTGACCTGTGCCTGTCCCAACACCAAGAGCTAGTCTCTCATTGGTTCCCCGTCTTCCCGTTCAATCTCAGGACAAATTGCAACCTGTACGGAACAGGAGGTTAAAGGTGCTGATGCTCCAAGTAGGGAGATTGCTAGTAAAGTGGCTGGAATGGCGAACCCGAGCACAAGGAGATGAGAAATTAGATGCGTTTTAGAAACCTTTCCCCATCACACGGTGTACCATCTTCTGGGTTTCTCATGCATGTTTTCGATGTAGGAAGATGCCCTTGAACCTGGAGATTTGGGACCCATGCGATGGGTAGCACGCAGTATTACTTTAAAGGGTCTGCGTTTGCTCACCCAACCTCGCCGAACCTCTCAGCCCCAAGAGTGTCCACCCTTATGTCTCATCCAGCTGTGGGTCTAGATATGGTCAATCCAGGTTGCATCACAGCCCCTGAACGAATTGTGTAAGAATTTCTCTCTCTTTCCCTGTCTTTGTTTCATGGGTTTTTAAAAGTAATTTATTTTTATAAGGGGTTTAGCTGCTTTTCACGGCTGTGTTTAGGCCGCTTTACACCCACTTGACACACTAACAGAGAGATATCAATACATAGGTTTTAAGATTATTACTAGTCAGATATATTCTTGTGCGGTGAATCGGGCGTGTTGAGTCCAGTTCTCTGAGCAAGGAGTAGGTCTTGTCTATTCCATATTGGGTTTATGGAACGGTATCTGAGCTAATTTGAAACTCTTGTTTTATGTATCACCCCACCTCACCTTTCCCGTTAAGCAGCCATAGTGTGTTTTCTGCATGTGTGACTCTGTTCTGTTTTGTAATTCAGTTCAAGTGTAACGGTTTTTACATTCCCTCTATAAGTGACACCTTATGAGAAGTGTCCTTTTCTGTGTGACTTATTTCACTTAGAATCGTCTTACCTAAATCCACTCATCATGCTGCTACTAGCCTTATGACATTGATTTCATGGCTGAGTGATATTCCATTGTACATAAGGACCACAACATTTTTATCCATTTTTCGCTTTCCTGGGATATTTAAGGTGGAAGGAAGTGGAGGTCCTTGTCAACAGAGCAGCCCTAAACTTTGGGGTGCTTGTGTCTTGCTGATTTTCAATTTTCCCACTTTATCCCCCCATGCGTGGAAGTGCCCTATGCTCTCTAAGCTGTGTTTTTTAGATGTTTCAGGACACACCGTACACTTCTCCAGAGTGGCTGTTGGCAATTTACATCCCGCCCATCAGTGTAGCAAGGCTCCCATTTCTCCATGGCCTGTCCTGCATTTCTGGTTTTGACACTTTTTTCAGCATGGCCCTTTTGACCGATGGGAAGCGAGACTTCTTTGTAGCGCTGATTTGCCTTTCCAGGTTGCTTGGTTGGCCAAAAAGGGCGTATGCGTTTTCTCCTGAATATATTCAGGAAAAAACGCATACGCCCTTTTTGGCCAAGGGCATCATTGTCAACGTTTTGCCGCTTTTCATGTGCTTTAAAGGCGATTCGCATCTTCCTCCTGAAATCTGTTTCCTGCAATTCTGCCTTGATTTCAAATCCTCTTCTTTGCCTTCCCTCAATATATTTGTGGACGAGAGTTATCATTTATAACTCTGCAGGTTTGTGAATTGCAGTGCCCTGAAGCTCCATTTTACAAGTCGCTTTTTTGGGAGCCGGCCGCAAAAGCGCAGGATGGCTTCAGGCCCTGTTCTGGTTCCGGGGGGCAGGCTGAGCCTGTGGTTAATTCTTCTTCCTGATGGGAAAATAGAGTGACCTGTGCCTGTCCCAACACCAAGAGCTAGTCTCTCATTGGTTCCCCGTCTTCCCGTTCATCCTCAGGACAAATTGCAACCTGTACGGAACAGGAGGTTAAAGGTGCTGATGCTCCAAGTAGGGAGATTGCTAGTATAGTGGCTGGAATGGCAAACCCGAGCACAAGGAGATGATAAATGAGGTGCGTTTTAGAAACCTTTCCCCATCACACGGTGTACCATCTTCTGGGTTTCTCATGCATGTTTTCGATGTAGGAAGATGCCCTTGAACCTGGAGATTTGGGACCCATGCGATGGGTAGCACGCAGTATTACTTTAAAGGGTCTGCGTTTGCTCACCCAACCTCGCCGAACCTCTCAGCCACAAGAGTGTCCACCCTTATGTCTCATCCAGCTGTGGGTCTAGATATGGTCAATCCAGGTTGCATCACAGCCCCTGAACGAATTGTGTAAGAATTTCTCTCTCTTTCCCTGTCTTTGTTTCATGGGTTTTTAAAAGTAATTTATTTTTATAATGGGGTTTAGCTGCTTTTCACGGCTGTGTTTAGGCCGCTTTACACCCACTTGACACACTAACAGAGAGATATCAATACATAAGTTTTAAGATTATTACTAGTCAGATATATTCTTGTGCAGTGAATCGGGCGTGTTGAGTCCAGTTCTCTGAGCAAGGAGTAGGTCTTGTCTATTCCATATTGGGTTTATGGAACGGTATCTGAGCTAATTTGAAACTCTTGTTTTATGTATCACCCCACCTCACCTTTCCCGTTAAGCAGCCATAGTGTGTTTTCTGCATGTGTGACTCTGTTCTGTTTTGTAATTCAGTTCAAGTGTAACGGTTTTTACATTCCCTCTATAAGTGACACCTTATGAGAAGTGTCCTTTTCTGTGTGACTTATTTCACTTAGAATCGTCTTACCTAAATCCACTCATCATGCTGCTACTAGCCTTATGACATTGATTTCATGGCTGAGTGATATTCCATTGTACATAAGGACCACAACTTTTTTATCCATTTTTCGCTTTCCTGGGATATTTAAGGTGGAAGGAAGTGGAGGTCCTTGTCAACAGAGCAGCCCTAAACTTTGGGGTGCTTGTGTCTTGCTGATTTTCAATTTTCCCACTTTATCCCCCCATGCGTGGAAGTGCCCGATGCTCTCTAAGCTGTGTTTTTTAGATGTTTCAGGACACACCCACCGTACACTTCTCCAGAGTGGCTGTTGGCAATTTACATCCCGCCCATCAGTGTAGCAAGGCTCCCATTTCTCCATGGCCTGTCCTGCATTTCTGGTTTTGACACTTTTTTCAGCATGGCCCTTTTGACCGATGGGAAGCGAGACTTCTTTGTAGCGCTGATTTGCCTTTCCAGGTTGCTTGGTTGGCCAAAAAGGGCGTATGCGTTTTCTCCTGAATATATTCAGGAAAAAACGCATACGCCCTTTTTGGCCAAGGGCATCATTGTCAACGTTTTGCCGCTTTTCATGTGCTTTAAAGGCGATTCGCATCTTCCTCCTGAAATCTGTTTCCTGCAATTCTGCCTTGATTTCAAATCCTCTTCTTTGCCTTCCCTCAATATATTTGTGGACGAGAGTTATCATTTATAACTCTGCAGGTTTGTGAATTGCAGTGCCCTGAAGCTCCATTTTACAAGTCGCTTTTTTGGGAGCCGGCCGCAAAAGCGCAGGATGGCTTCAGGTCCTGTTCTGGTTCCGGGGGGCAGGCTGAGCCTGTGGTTAATTCTTCTTCCTGATGGGAAAATAGAGTGACCTGTGCCTGTCCCAACACCAAGAGCTAGTCTCTCATTGGTTCCCCGTCTTCCCGTTCAATCTCAGGACAAATTGCAACCTGTACGGAACAGGAGGTTAAAGGTGCTGATGCTCCAAGTAGGGAGATTGCTAGTAAAGTGGCTGGAATGGCGAACCCGAGCACAAGGAGATGAGAAATTAGATGCGTTTTAGAAACCTTTCCCCATCACACGGTGTACCATCTTCTGGGTTTCTCATGCATGTTTTCGATGTAGGAAGATGCCCTTGAACCTGGAGATTTGGGACCCATGCGATGGGTAGCACGCAGTATTACTTTAAAGGGTCTGCGTTTGCTCACCCAACCTCGCCGAACCTCTCAGCCCCAAGAGTGTCCACCCTTATGTCTCATCCAGCTGTGGGTCTAGATATGGTCAATCCAGGTTGCATCACAGCCCCTGAACGAATTGTGTAAGAATTTCTCTCTCTTTCCCTGTCTTTGTTTCATGGGTTTTTAAAAGTAATTTATTTTTATAAGGGGTTTAGCTGCTTTTCACGGCTGTGTTTAGGCCGCTTTACACCCACTTGACACACTAACAGAGAGATATCAATACATAGGTTTTAAGATTATTACTAGTCAGATATATTCTTGTGCGGTGAATCGGGCGTGTTGAGTCCAGTTCTCTGAGCAAGGAGTAGGTCTTGTCTATTCCATATTGGGTTTATGGAACGGTATCTGAGCTCATTTGAAACTCTTGTTTTATGTATCACCCCACCTCACCTTTCCCGTTAAGCAGCCATAGTGTGTTTTCTGCATGTGTGACTCTGTTCTGTTTTGTAATTCAGTTCAAGTGTAACGGTTTTTACATTCCCTCTATAAGTGACACCTTATGAGAAGTGTCCTTTTCTGTGTGACTTATTTCACTTAGAATCGTCTTACCTAAATCCACTCATCATGCTGCTACTAGCCTTATGACATTGATTTCATGGCTGAGTGATATTCCATTGTACATAAGGACCACAACTTTTTTATCCATTTTTCGCTTTCCTGGGATATTTAAGGTGGAAGGAAGTGGAGGTCCTTGTCAACAGAGCAGCCCTAAACTTTGGGGTGCTTGTGTCTTGCTGATTTTCAATTTTCCCACTTTATCCCCCCATGCGTGGAAGTGCCCTATGCTCTCTAAGCTGTGTTTTTTAGATGTTTCAGGACACACCGTACACTTCTCCAGAGTGGCTGTTGGCAATTTACATCCCGCCCATCAGTGTAGCAAGGCTCCCATTTCTCCATGGCCTGTCCTGCATTTCTGGTTTTGACACTTTTTTCAGCATGTCCCTTTTGACCGATGGGAAGCGAGACTTCTTTGTAGCGCTGATTTGCCTTTCCAGGTTGCTTGGTTGGCCAAAAAGGGCGTATGCGTTTTTTCCTGAATATATTCAGGAAAAAACGCATACGCCCTTTTTGGCCAAGGGCATCATTGTCAACATTTTGCCGCTTTTCATGTGCTTTAAAGGCGATTCGAATCTTCCTCCTGAAATCTGTTTCCTGCAATTCTGCCTTGATTTCAAATCCTCTTCTTTGCCTTCCCTCAATATATTTGTGGACGAGAGTTATCATTTATAACTCTGCAGGTTTGTGAATTGCAGTGCCCTGAAGCTCCATTTTACAAGTCGCTTTTTTGGGAGCCGGCCGCAAAAGCGCAGGATGGCTTCAGGTCCTGTTCTGGTTCCGGGGGGCAGGCTGAGCCTGTGGTTAATTCTTCTTCCTGATGGGAAAATAGAGTGACCTGTGCCTGTCCCAACACCAAGAGCTAGTCTCTCATTGGTTCCCCGTCTTCCCGTTCAATCTCAGGACAAATTGCAACCTGTACGGAACAGGAGGTTAAAGGTGCTGATGCTCCAAGTAGGGAGATTGCTAGTAAAGTGGCTGGAATGGCGAACCCGAGCACAAGGAGATGAGAAATTAGATGCGTTTTAGAAACCTTTCCCCATCACACGGTGTACCATCTTCTGGGTTTCTCATGCATGTTTTCGATGTAGGAAGATGCCCTTGAACCTGGAGATTTGGGACCCATGCGATGGGTAGCACGCAGTATTACTTTAAAGGGTCTGCGTTTGCTCACCCAACCTCGCCGAACCTCTCAGCCCCAAGAGTGTCCACCCTTATGTCTCATCCAGCTGTGGGTCTAGATATGGTCAATCCAGGTTGCATCACAGCCCCTGAACGAATTGTGTAAGAATTTCTCTCTCTTTCCCTGTCTTTGTTTCATGGGTTTTTAAAAGTAATTTATTTTTATAATGGGGTTTAGCTGCTTTTCACGGCTGTGTTTAGGCCGCTTTACACCCACTTGACACACTAACAGAGAGATATCAATACATAGGTTTTAAGATTATTACTAGTCAGATATATTCTTGTGCGGTGAATCGGGCGTGTTGAGTCCAGTTCTCTGAGCAAGGAGTAGGTCTTGTCTATTCCATATTGGGTTTATGGAACGGTATCTGAGCTAATTTGAAACTCTTGTTTTATGTATCACCCCACCTCACCTTTCCCGTTAAGCAGCCATAGTGTGTTTTCTGCATGTGTGACTCTGTTCTGTTTTGTAATTCAGTTCAAGTGTAACGGTTTTTACATTCCCTCTATAAGTGACACCTTATGAGAAGTGTCCTTTTCTGTGTGACTTATTTCACTTAGAATCGTCTTACCTAAATCCACTCATCATGCTGCTACTAGCCTTATGACATTGATTTCATGGCTGAGTGATATTCCATTGTACATAAGGACCACAACTTTTTTATCCATTTTTCGCTTTCCTGGGATATTTAAGGTGGAAGGAAGTGGAGGTCCTTGTCAACAGAGCAGCCCTAAACTTTGGGGTGCTTGTGTCTTGCTGATTTTCAATTTTCCCACTTTATCCCCCCATGCGTGGAAGTGCCCTATGCTCTCTAAGCTGTGTTTTTTAGATGTTTCAGGACACACCGTACACTTCTCCAGAGTGGCTGTTGGCAATTTACATCCCGCCCATCAGTGTAGCAAGGCTCCCATTTCTCCATGGCCTGTCCTGCATTTCTGGTTTTGACACTTTTTTCAGCATGGCCCTTTTGACCGATGGGAAGCGAGACTTCTTTGTAGCGCTGATTTGCCTTTCCAGGTTGCTTGGTTGGCCAAAAAGGGCGTATGCGTTTTCTCCTGAATATATTCAGGAAAAAACGCATACGCCCTTTTTGGCCAAGGGCATCATTGTCAACGTTTTGCCGCTTTTCATGTGCTTTAAAGGCGATTCGCATCTTCCTCCTGAAATCTGTTTCCTGCAATTCTGCCTTGATTTCAAATCCTCTTCTTTGCCTTCCCTCAATATATTTGTGGACGAGAGTTATCATTTATAACTCTGCAGGTTTGTGAATTGCAGTGCCCTGAAGCTCCATTTTACAAGTCGCTTTTTTGGGAGCCGGCCGCAAAAGCGCAGGATGGCTTCAGGCCCTGTTCTGGTTCCGGGGGGCAGGCTGAGCCTGTGGTTAATTCTTCTTCCTGATGGGAAAATAGAGTGACCTGTGCCTGTCCCAACACCAAGAGCTAGTCTCTCATTGGTTCCCCGTCTTCCCGTTCATCCTCAGGACAAATTGCAACCTGTACGGAACAGGAGGTTAAAGGTGCTGATGCTCCAAGTAGGGAGATTGCTAGTATAGTGGCTGGAATGGCAAACCCGAGCACAAGGAGATGATAAATGAGGTGCGTTTTAGAAACCTTTCCCCATCACACGGTGTACCATCTTCTGGGTTTCTCATGCATGTTTTCGATGTAGGAAGATGCCCTTGAACCTGGAGATTTGGGACCCATGCGATGGGTAGCACGCAGTATTACTTTAAAGGGTCTGCGTTTGCTCACCCAACCTCGCCGAACCTCTCAGCCACAAGAGTGTCCACCCTTATGTCTCATCCAGCTGTGGGTCTAGATATGGTCAATCCAGGTTGAATCACAGCCCCTGAACGAATTGTGTAAGAATTTCTCTCTCTTTCCCTGTCTTTGTTTCATGGGTTTTTAAAAGTAATTTATTTTTATAATGGGGTTTAGCTGCTTTTCACGGCTGTGTTTAGGCCGCTTTACACCCACTTGACACACTAACAGAGAGATATCAATACATAAGTTTTAAGATTATTACTAGTCAGATATATTCTTGTGCAGTGAATCGGGCGTGTTGAGTCCAGTTCTCTGAGCAAGGAGTAGGTCTTGTCTATTCCATATTGGGTTTATGGAACGGTATCTGAGCTAATTTGAAACTCTTGTTTTATGTATCACCCCACCTCACCTTTCCCGTTAAGCAGCCATAGTGTGTTTTCTGCATGTGTGACTCTGTTCTGTTTTGTAATTCAGTTCAAGTGTAACGGTTTTTACATTCCCTCTATAAGTGACACCTTATGAGAAGTGTCCTTTTCTGTGTGACTTATTTCACTTAGAATCGTCTTACCTAAATCCACTCATCATGCTGCTACTAGCCTTATGACATTGATTTCATGGCTGAGTGATATTCCATTGTACATAAGGACCACAACTTTTTTATCCATTTTTCGCTTTCCTGGGATATTTAAGGTGGAAGGAAGTGGAGGTCCTTGTCAACAGAGCAGCCCTAAACTTTGGGGTGCTTGTGTCTTGCTGATTTTCAATTTTCCCACTTTATCCCCCCATGCGTGGAAGTGCCCTATGCTCTCTAAGCTGTGTTTTTTAGATGTTTCAGGACACACCGTACAGTTCTCCAGAGTGGCTGTTGGCAATTTACATCCCGCCCATCAGTGTAGCAAGGCTCCCATTTCTCCATGGCCTGTCCTGCATTTCTGGTTTTGACACTTTTTTCAGCATGGCCCTTTTGACCGATGGGAAGCGAGACTTCTTTGTAGCGCTGATTTGCCTTTCCAGGTTGCTTGGTTGGCCAAAAAGGGCGTATGCGTTTTCTCCTGAATATATTCAGGAAAAAACGCATACGCCCTTTTTGGCCAAGGGCATCATTGTCAACGTTTTGCCGCTTTTCATGTGCTTTAAAGGCGATTCGCATCTTCCTCCTGAAATCTGTTTCCTGCAATTCTGCCTTGATTTCAAATCCTCTTCTTTGCCTTCCCTCAATATATTTGTGGACGAGAGTTATCATTTATAACTCTGCAGGTTTGTGAATTGCAGTGCCCTGAAGCTCCATTTTACAAGTCGCTTTTTTGGGAGCCGGCCGCAAAAGCGCAGGATGGCTTCAGGCCCTGTTCTGGTTCCGGGGGGCAGGCTGAGCCTGTGGTTAATTCTTCTTCCTGATGGGAAAATAGAGTGACCTGTGCCTGTCCCAACACCAAGAGCTAGTCTCTCATTGGTTCCCCGTCTTCCCGTTCATCCTCAGGACAAATTGCAACCTGTACGGAACAGGAGGTTAAAGGTGCTGATGCTCCAAGTAGGGAGATTGCTAGTAAAGTGGCTGGAATGGCGAACCCGAGCACAAGGAGATGAGAAATGAGGTGCGTTTTAGAAACCTTTCCCCATCACACGGTGTACCATCTTCTGGGTTTCTCATGCATGTTTTCGATGTAGGAAGATGCCCTTGAACCTGGAGATTTGGGACCCATGCGATGGGAAGCACGCAGTATTACTTTAAAGGGTCTGCGTTTGCTCACCCAACCTCGCCGAACCTCTCAGCCCCAAGAGTGTCCACCCTTATGTCTCATCCAGCTGTGGGTCTAGATATGGTCAATCCAGGTTGCATCACAGCCCCTGAACGAATTGTGTAAGAATTTCTCTCTCTTTCCCTGTCTTTGTTTCATGGGTTTTTAAAAGTAATTTATTTTTATAATGGGGTTTAGCTGCTTTTCACGGCTGTGTTTAGGCCGCTTTACACCCACTTGACACACTAACAGAGAGATATCAATACATAGGTTTTAAGATTATTACTAGTCAGATATATTCTTGTGCGGTGAATCGGGCGTGTTGAGTCCAGTTCTCTGAGCAAGGAGTAGGTCTTGTCTATTCCATATTGGGTTTATGGAACGGTATCTGAGCTAATTTGAAACTCTTGTTTTATGTATCACCCCACCTCACCTTTCCCGTTAAGCAGCCATAGTGTGTTTTCTGCATGTGTGACTCTGTTCTGTTTTGTAATTCAGTTCAAGTGTAACGGTTTTTACATTCCCTCTATAAGTGACACCTTATGAGAAGTGTCCTTTTCTGTGTGACTTATTTCACTTAGAATCGTCTTACCTAAATCCACTCATCATGCTGCTACTAGCCTTATGACATTGATTTCATGGCTGAGTGATATTCCATTGTACATAAGGACCACAACTTTTTTATCCATTTTTCGCTTTCCTGGGATATTTAAGGTGGAAGGAAGTGGAGGTCCTTGTCAACAGAGCAGCCCTAAACTTTGGGGTGCTTGTGTCTTGCTGATTTTCAATTTTCCCACTTTATCCCCCCATGCGTGGAAGTGCCCTATGCTCTCTAAGCTGTGTTTTTTAGATGTTTCAGGACACACCGTACACTTCTCCAGAGTGGCTGTTGGCAATTTACATCCCGCCCATCAGTGTAGCAAGGCTCCCATTTCTCCATGGCCTGTCCTGCATTTCTGGTTTTGACACTTTTTTCAGCATGGCCCTTTTGACCGATGGGAAGCGAGACTTCTTTGTAGCGCTGATTTGCCTTTCCAGGTTGCTTGGTTGGCCAAAAAGGGCGTATGCGTTTTCTCCTGAATATATTCAGGAAAAAACGCATACGCCCTTTTTGGCCAAGGGCATCATTGTCAACGTTTTGCCGCTTTTCATGTGCTTTAAAGGCGATTCGCATCTTCCTCCTGAAATCTGTTTCCTGCAATTCTGCCTTGATTTCAAATCCTCTTCTTTGCCTTCCCTCAATATATTTGTGGACGAGAGTTATCATTTATAACTCTGCAGGTTTGTGAATTGCAGTGCCCTGAAGCTCCATTTTACAAGTCGCTTTTTTGGGAGCCGGCCGCAAAAGCGCAGGATGGCTTCAGGCCCTGTTCTGGTTCAGGGGGGCAGGCTGAGCCTGTGGTTAATTCTTCTTCCTGATGGGAAAATAGAGTGACCTGTGCCTGTCCCAACACCAAGAGCTAGTCTCTCATTGGTTCCCCGTCTTCCCGTTCATCCTCAGGACAAATTGCAACCTGTACGGAACAGGAGGTTAAAGGTGCTGATGCTCCAAGTAGGGAGATTGCTAGTAAAGTGGCTGGAATGGCGAACCCGAGCACAAGGAGATGAGAAATGAGGTGCGTTTTAGAAACCTTTCCCCATCACACGGTGTACCATCTTCTGGGTTTCTCATGCATGTTTTCGATGTAGGAAGATGCCCTTGAACCTGGAGATTTGGGACCCATGCGATGGGAAGCACGCAGTATTACTTTAAAGGGTCTGCGTTTGCTCACCCAACCTCGCCGAACCTCTCAGCCCCAAGAGTGTCCACCCTTATGTCTCATCCAGCTGTGGGTCTAGATATGGTCAATCCAGGTTGCATCACAGCCCCTGAACGAATTGTGTAAGAATTTCTCTCTCTTTCCCTGTCTTTGTTTCATGGGTTTTTAAAAGTAATTTATTTTTATAATGGGGTTTAGCTGCTTTTCACGGCTGTGTTTAGGCCGCTTTACACCCACTTGACACACTAACAGAGAGATATCAATACATAGGTTTTAAGATTATTACTAGTCAGATATATTCTTGTGCGGTGAATCGGGCGTGTTGAGTCCAGTTCTCTGAGCAAGGAGTAGGTCTTGTCTATTCCATATTGGGTTTATGGAACGGTATCTGAGCTAATTTGAAACTCTTGTTTTATGTATCACCCCACCTCACCTTTCCCGTTAAGCAGCCATAGTGTGTTTTCTGCATGTGTGACTCTGTTCTGTTTTGTAATTCAGTTCAAGTGTAACGGTTTTAACATTCCCTCTATAAGTGACACCTTATGAGAAGTGTCCTTTTCTGTGTGACTTATTTCACTTAGAATCGTCTTACCTAAATCCACTCATCATGCTGCTACTAGCCTTATGACATTGATTTCATGGCTGAGTGATATTCCATTGTACATAAGGACCACAACTTTTTTATCCATTTTTCGCTTTCCTGGGATATTTAAGGTGGAAGGAAGTGGAGGTCCTTGTCAACAGAGCAGCCCTAACCTTTGGGGTGCTTGTGTCTTGCTGATTTTCAATTTTCCCACTTTATCCCCCCATGCGTGGAAGTGCCCTATGCTCTCTAAGCTGTGTTTTTTAGATGTTTCAGGACACACCGTACACTTCTCCAGAGTGGCTGTTGGCAATTTACATCCCGCCCATCAGTGTAGCAAGGCTCCCATTTCTCCATGGCCTGTCCTGCATTTCTGGTTTTGACACCTTTTTCAGCATGTCCCTTTTGACCGATGGGAAGCGAGACTTCTTTGTAGCGCTGATTTGCCTTTCCAGGTTGCTTGGTTGGCCAAAAAGGGCGTATGCGTTTTTTCCTGAATATATTCAGGAAAAAACGCATACGCCCTTTTTGGCCAAGGGCATCATTGTCAACGTTTTGCCGCTTTTCATGTGCTTTAAAGGCGATTCGAATCTACCTCCTGAAATCTGTTTCCTGCAATTCTGCCTTGATTTCAAATCCTCTTCTTTGCCTTCCCTCAATATATTTGTGGACGAGAGTTATCATTTATAATTCTGCAGGTTTGTGAATTGCAGTGCCCTGAAGCTCCATTTTACAAGTCGCTTTTTTGGGAGCCGGCCGCAAAAGCGCAGGATGGCTTCAGGCCCTGTTCTGGTTCCGGGGGGCAGGCTGAGCCTGTGGTTAATTCTTCTTCCTGATGGGAAAATTGAGTGACCTGTGCCTGTCCCAACACCAAGAGCTAGTCTCTCATTGGTTCCCCGTCTTCCCGTTCATCCTCAGGACAAATTGCAACCTGTACGGAACAGGAGGTTAAAGGTGCTGATGCCCCAAGTAGGGAGATTGCTAGTAAAGTGGCTGGAATGGCGAACCCGAGCACAAGGAGATGAGAAATTAGATGCGTTTTAGAAACCTTTCCCCATCACACGGTGTACCATCTTCTGGGTTTCTCATGCATGTTTTCGATGTAGGAAGATGCCCTTGAACCTGGAGATTTGGGACCCATGCGATGGGTAGCACGCAGTATTACTTTAAAGGGTCTGCGTTTGCTCACCCAACCTCACCGAACCTCTCAGCCCCAAGAGTGTCAACCCTTATGTCTCATCCAGCTGTGGGTCTAGATATGGTCAATCCAGGTTGCATCACAGCCCCTGAACGAATTGTGTAAGAATTTCTCTCTCTTTCCCTGTCTTTGTTTCATGGGTTTTTAAAAGTAATTTATTTTTATAATGGGGTTTAGCTGCTTTTCACGTCTGTGTTTAGGCCGCTTTACACCCACTTGACACACTAACAGAGAGATATCAATACATAGGTTTTAAGATTATTACTAGTCAGATATATTCTTGTGCGGTGAATCGGGCGTGTTGAGTCCAGTTCTCTGAGCAAGGACTAGGTCTTGTCTATTCCATATTGGGTTTGTGGAACGGTATCTGAGCTAATTTGAAACTCTTGTTTTATGTATCACCCCACCTCACCTTTCCCGTTAAGCAGCCATAGTGTGTTTTCTGCATGTGTGACTCTGTTCTGTTTTGTAATTCAGTTCAAGTGTAACGGTTTTTACATTCCCTCTATAAGTGACACCTTATGAGAAGTGTCCTTTTCTGTGTGACTTATTTCACTTAGAATCGTCTTACCTAAATCCACTCATCATGCTGCTACTAGCCTTATGACATTGATTTCATGGCTGAGTGATATTCCATTGTACATAAGGACCACAACTTTTTTATCCATTTTTCGCTTTCCTGGAATATTTAAGGTAGAATGAAGTGGAGGTCCTTGTCAACAGAGCAGCCCTAAACTTTGGGGTGCTTGTGTCTTGCTGATTTTCAATTTTCCCGCTTTATCCCCCCATGCGTGGAAGTGCCCTATGCTCTCTAAGCTGTGTTTTTTAGATGTTTCAGGACACACCGTACACTTCTCCAGAGTGGCTGTTGGCAATTTACATCCCGCCCATCAGTGTAGCAAGGCTCCCATTTCTCCATGGCCTGTCCTGCATTTCTGGTTTTGACAACTTTTTCAGCATGTCCCTTTTGACCGATGGGAAGCGAGACTTCTTTGTAGCGCTGATTTGCCTTTCCAGGTTGCTTGGTTGGCCAAAAAGGGCGTATGCGTTTTTTCCTGAATATATTCAGGAAAAAACGCATACGCCCTTTTTGGCCAAGGGCATCATTGTCAACGTTTTGCCGCTTTTCATGTGCTTTAAAGGCGATTCGAATCTACCTCCTGAAATCTGTTTCCTGCAATTCTGCCTTGATTTCAAATCCTCTTCTTTGCCTTCCCTCAATATATTTGTGGACGAGAGTTATCATTTATAACTCTGCAGGTTTGTGAATTGCAGTGCCCTGAAGCTCCATTTTACAAGTCGGTTTTTTGGGAGCCGGCCGCAAAAGCGCAGGATGGCTTCAGGCCCTGTTTTGGTTCCGGGGGGCAGGCTGAGCCTGTGGTTAATTCTTCTTCCTGATGGGAAAACAGAGTGACCTGTGCCTGTCCCAACACCAAGAGCTAGTCTCTCATTCGTTCCCCGTCTTCCCGTTCATCCTCAGGACAAATTGCAACCTGTACGGAACAGGAGGTTAAAGGTGCTGATGCTCCAAGTAGGGAGATTGCTAGTAAAGTGGCTGGAATGGCGAACCCGAGCACAAGGAGATGAGAAATGAGGTGCGTTTTAGAAACCTTTCCCCATCACACGGTGTACCATCTTCTGGGTTTCTCATGCATGTTTTCGATGTAGGAAGATGCCCTTGAACCTGGAGATTTGGGACCCATGCGATGGGTAGCACGCAGTATTACTTTAAAGGGTCTGCGTTTGCTCACGCAACCTCACCGAAACTCTCAGCCCCAAGAGTGTCCACCCTTATGTCTCATCCAGCTGTGGGTCTAGATATGGTCAATCCAGGTTGCATCACAGCCCCTGAACGAATTGTGTAAGAATTTCTCTCTCTTTCCCTGTCTTTGTTTCATGGGTTTTTAAAAGTAATTTATTTTTATAATGGGGTTTAGCTGCTTTTCACGGCTGTGTTTAGGCCGCTTTACACACACTTGACACACTAACAGAGAGATATCAATACATAGGTTTTAAGATTATTACTAGTCAGATATATTCTTGTGCGGTGAATCGGGCGTGTTGAGTCCAGTTCTCTGAGCAAGGAGTAGGTCTTGTCTATTCCATATTGGGTTTATGGAACGGTATCTGAGCTAATTTGAAACTCTTGTTTTATGTATCACCCCACCTCACCTTTCCCGTTAAGCAGCCATAGTGTGTTTTCTGCATGTGTGACTCTGTTCTGTTGTGTAATTCAGTTCAAGTGTAACGGTTTTAACATTCCCTCTATAAGTGACACCTTATGAGAAGTGTCCTTTTCTGTGTGACTTATTTCACTTAGAATCGTCTTACCTAAATCCACTCATCATGCTGCTACTAGCCTTATGACATTGATTTCATGGCTGAGTGATATTCCATTGTACATAAGGACCACAACTTTTTTATCCATTTTTCGCTTTCCTGGGATATTTAAGGTGGAAGGAAGTGGAGGTCCTTGTCAACAGAGCAGCCCTAACCTTTGGGGTGCTTGTGTCTTGCTGATTTTCAATTTTCCCACTTTATACCCCCATGCGTGGAAGTGCCCTATGCTCTCTAAGCTGTGTTTTTTAGATGTTTCAGGACACACCGTACACTTCTCCAGAGTGGCTGTTGGCAATTTACATCCCGCCCATCAGTGTAGCAAGGCTCCCATTTCTCCATGGCCTGTCCTGCATTTCTGGTTTTGACACCTTTTTCAGCATGTCCCTTTTGATCGATGGGAAGCGAGACTTCTTTGTAGCGCTGATTTGCCTTTCCAGGTTGCTTGGTTGGCCAAAAAGGGCGTATGCGTTTTTTCCTGAATATATTCAGGAAAAAACGCATACGCCCTTTTTGGCCAAGGGCATCATTGTCAACGTTTTGCCGCTTTTCATGTGCTTTAAAGGCGATTCGAATCTACCTCCTGAAATCTGTTTCCTGCAATTCTGCCTTGATTTCAAATCCTCTTCTTTGCCTTCCCTCAATATATTTGTGGACGAGAGTTATCATTTATAATTCTGCAGGTTTGTGAATTGCAGTGCCCTGAAGCTCCATTTTACAAGTCGCTTTTTTGGGAGTCGGCCGCAAAAGCGCAGGATGGCTTCAGGCCCTGTTCTGGTTCCGGGGGGCAGGCTGAGCCTGTGGTTAATTCTTCTTCCTGATGGGAAAATTGAGTGACCTGTGCCTGTCCCAACACCAAGAGCTAGTCTCTCATTGGTTCCCCGTCTTCCCGTTCATCCTCAGGACAAATTGCAACCTGTACGGAACAGGAGGTTAAAGGTGCTGATGCTCCAAGTAGGGAGATTGCTAGTAAAGTGGCTGGAATGGCGAACCCGAGCACAAGGAGATGAGAAATTAGATGCGTTTTAGAAACCTTTCCCCATCACACGGTGTACCATCTTCTGGGTTTCTCATGCATGTTTTCGATGTAGGAAGATGCCCTTGAACCTGGAGATTTGGGACCCATGCGATGGGTAGCACGCAGTATTACTTTAAAGGGTCTGCGTTTGCTCACCCAACCTCGCCGAACCTCTCAGCCCCAAGAGTGTCCACCCTTATGTCTCATCCAGCTGTGGGTCTAGATATGGTCAATCCAGGTTGCATCACAGCCCCTGAACGAATTGTGTAAGAATTTCTCTCTCTTTCCCTGTCTTTGTTTCATGGGTTTTTAAAAGTAATTTATTTTTATAAGGGGTTTAGCTGCTTTTCACGGCTGTGTTTAGGCCGCTTTACACCCACTTGACACACTAACAGAGAGATATCAATACATAGGTTTTAAGATTATTACTAGTCAGATATATTCTTGTGCGGTGAATCGGGCGTGTTGAGTCCAGTTCTCTGAGCAAGGAGTAGGTCTTGTCTATTCCATATTGGGTTTATGGAACGGTATCTGAGCTCATTTGAAACTCTTGTTTTATGTATCACCCCACCTCACCTTTCCCGTTAAGCAGCCATAGTGTGTTTTCTGCATGTGTGACTCTGTTCTGTTTTGTAATTCAGTTCAAGTGTAACGGTTTTTACATTCCCTCTATAAGTGACACCTTATGAGAAGTGTCCTTTTCTGTGTGACTTATTTCACTTAGAATCGTCTTACCTAAATCCACTCATCATGCTGCTACTAGCCTTATGACATTGATTTCATGGCTGAGTGATATTCCATTGTACATAAGGACCACAACTTTTTTATCCATTTTTCGCTTTCCTGGGATATTTAAGGTGGAAGGAAGTGGAGGTCCTTGTCAACAGAGCAGCCCTAAACTTTGGGGTGCTTGTGTCTTGCTGATTTTCAATTTTCCCACTTTATCCCCCCATGCGTGGAAGTGCCCTATGCTCTCTAAGCTGTGTTTTTTAGATGTTTCAGGACACACCGTACACTTCTCCAGAGTGGCTGTTGGCAATTTACATCCCGCCCATCAGTGTAGCAAGGCTCCCATTTCTCCATGGCCTGTCCTGCATTTCTGGTTTTGACACTTTTTTCAGCATGTCCCTTTTGACCGATGGGAAGCGAGACTTCTTTGTAGCGCTGATTTGCCTTTCCAGGTTGCTTGGTTGGCCAAAAAGGGCGTATGCGTTTTTTCCTGAATATATTCAGGAAAAAACGCATACGCCCTTTTTGGCCAAGGGCATCATTGTCAACATTTTGCCGCTTTTCATGTGCTTTAAAGGCGATTCGAATCTTCCTCCTGAAATCTGTTTCCTGCAATTCTGCCTTGATTTCAAATCCTCTTCTTTGCCTTCCCTCAATATATTTGTGGACGAGAGTTATCATTTATAACTCTGCAGGTTTGTGAATTGCAGTGCCCTGAAGCTCCATTTTACAAGTCGCTTTTTTGGGAGCCGGCCGCAAAAGCGCAGGATGGCTTCAGGTCCTGTTCTGGTTCCGGGGGGCAGGCTGAGCCTGTGGTTAATTCTTCTTCCTGATGGGAAAATAGAGTGACCTGTGCCTGTCCCAACACCAAGAGCTAGTCTCTCATTGGTTCCCCGTCTTCCCGTTCAATCTCAGGACAAATTGCAACCTGTACGGAACAGGAGGTTAAAGGTGCTGATGCTCCAAGTAGGGAGATTGCTAGTAAAGTGGCTGGAATGGCGAACCCGAGCACAAGGAGATGAGAAATTAGATGCGTTTTAGAAACCTTTCCCCATCACACGGTGTACCATCTTCTGGGTTTCTCATGCATGTTTTCGATGTAGGAAGATGCCCTTGAACCTGGAGATTTGGGACCCATGCGATGGGTAGCACGCAGTATTACTTTAAAGGGTCTGCGTTTGCTCACCCAACCTCGCCGAACCTCTCAGCCCCAAGAGTGTCCACCCTTATGTCTCATCCAGCTGTGGGTCTAGATATGGTCAATCCAGGTTGCATCACAGCCCCTGAACGAATTGTGTAAGAATTTCTCTCTCTTTCCCTGTCTTTGTTTCATGGGTTTTTAAAAGTAATTTATTTTTATAATGGGGTTTAGCTGCTTTTCACGGCTGTGTTTAGGCCGCTTTACACCCACTTGACACACTAACAGAGAGATATCAATACATAGGTTTTAAGATTATTACTAGTCAGATATATTCTTGTGCGGTGAATCGGGCGTGTTGAGTCCAGTTCTCTGAGCAAGGAGTAGGTCTTGTCTATTCCATATTGGGTTTATGGAACGGTATCTGAGCTAATTTGAAACTCTTGTTTTATGTATCACCCCACCTCACCTTTCCCGTTAAGCAGCCATAGTGTGTTTTCTGCATGTGTGACTCTGTTCTGTTTTGTAATTCAGTTCAAGTGTAACGGTTTTTACATTCCCTCTATAAGTGACACCTTATGAGAAGTGTCCTTTTCTGTGTGACTTATTTCACTTAGAATCGTCTTACCTAAATCCACTCATCATGCTGCTACTAGCCTTATGACATTGATTTCATGGCTGAGTGATATTCCATTGTACATAAGGACCACAACTTTTTTATCCATTTTTCGCTTTCCTGGGATATTTAAGGTGGAAGGAAGTGGAGGTCCTTGTCAACAGAGCAGCCCTAAACTTTGGGGTGCTTGTGTCTTGCTGATTTTCAATTTTCCCACTTTATCCCCCCATGCGTGGAAGTGCCCTATGCTCTCTAAGCTGTGTTTTTTAGATGTTTCAGGACACACCGTACACTTCTCCAGAGTGGCTGTTGGCAATTTACATCCCGCCCATCAGTGTAGCAAGGCTCCCATTTCTCCATGGCCTGTCCTGCATTTCTGGTTTTGACACTTTTTTCAGCATGGCCCTTTTGACCGATGGGAAGCGAGACTTCTTTGTAGCGCTGATTTGCCTTTCCAGGTTGCTTGGTTGGCCAAAAAGGGCGTATGCGTTTTCTCCTGAATATATTCAGGAAAAAACGCATACGCCCTTTTTGGCCAAGGGCATCATTGTCAACGTTTTGCCGCTTTTCATGTGCTTTAAAGGCGATTCGCATCTTCCTCCTGAAATCTGTTTCCTGCAATTCTGCCTTGATTTCAAATCCTCTTCTTTGCCTTCCCTCAATATATTTGTGGACGAGAGTTATCATTTATAACTCTGCAGGTTTGTGAATTGCAGTGCCCTGAAGCTCCATTTTACAAGTCGCTTTTTTGGGAGCCGGCCGCAAAAGCGCAGGATGGCTTCAGGCCCTGTTCTGGTTCCGGGGGGCAGGCTGAGCCTGTGGTTAATTCTTCTTCCTGATGGGAAAATAGAGTGACCTGTGCCTGTCCCAACACCAAGAGCTAGTCTCTCATTGGTTCCCCGTCTTCCCGTTCATCCTCAGGACAAATTGCAACCTGTACGGAACAGGAGGTTAAAGGTGCTGATGCTCCAAGTAGGGAGATTGCTAGTATAGTGGCTGGAATGGCAAACCCGAGCACAAGGAGATGATAAATGAGGTGCGTTTTAGAAACCTTTCCCCATCACACGGTGTACCATCTTCTGGGTTTCTCATGCATGTTTTCGATGTAGGAAGATGCCCTTGAACCTGGAGATTTGGGACCCATGCGATGGGTAGCACGCAGTATTACTTTAAAGGGTCTGCGTTTGCTCACCCAACCTCGCCGAACCTCTCAGCCACAAGAGTGTCCACCCTTATGTCTCATCCAGCTGTGGGTCTAGATATGGTCAATCCAGGTTGAATCACAGCCCCTGAACGAATTGTGTAAGAATTTCTCTCTCTTTCCCTGTCTTTGTTTCATGGGTTTTTAAAAGTAATTTATTTTTATAATGGGGTTTAGCTGCTTTTCACGGCTGTGTTTAGGCCGCTTTACACCCACTTGACACACTAACAGAGAGATATCAATACATAAGTTTTAAGATTATTACTAGTCAGATATATTCTTGTGCAGTGAATCGGGCGTGTTGAGTCCAGTTCTCTGAGCAAGGAGTAGGTCTTGTCTATTCCATATTGGGTTTATGGAACGGTATCTGAGCTAATTTGAAACTCTTGTTTTATGTATCACCCCACCTCACCTTTCCCGTTAAGCAGCCATAGTGTGTTTTCTGCATGTGTGACTCTGTTCTGTTTTGTAATTCAGTTCAAGTGTAACGGTTTTTACATTCCCTCTATAAGTGACACCTTATGAGAAGTGTCCTTTTCTGTGTGACTTATTTCACTTAGAATCGTCTTACCTAAATCCACTCATCATGCTGCTACTAGCCTTATGACATTGATTTCATGGCTGAGTGATATTCCATTGTACATAAGGACCACAACTTTTTTATCCATTTTTCGCTTTCCTGGGATATTTAAGGTGGAAGGAAGTGGAGGTCCTTGTCAACAGAGCAGCCCTAAACTTTGGGGTGCTTGTGTCTTGCTGATTTTCAATTTTCCCACTTTATCCCCCCATGCGTGGAAGTGCCCTATGCTCTCTAAGCTGTGTTTTTTAGATGTTTCAGGACACACCGTACAGTTCTCCAGAGTGGCTGTTGGCAATTTACATCCCGCCCATCAGTGTAGCAAGGCTCCCATTTCTCCATGGCCTGTCCTGCATTTCTGGTTTTGACACTTTTTTCAGCATGGCCCTTTTGACCGATGGGAAGCGAGACTTCTTTGTAGCGCTGATTTGCCTTTCCAGGTTGCTTGGTTGGCCAAAAAGGGCGTATGCGTTTTCTCCTGAATATATTCAGGAAAAAACGCATACGCCCTTTTTGGCCAAGGGCATCATTGTCAACGTTTTGCCGCTTTTCATGTGCTTTAAAGGCGATTCGCATCTTCCTCCTGAAATCTGTTTCCTGCAATTCTGCCTTGATTTCAAATCCTCTTCTTTGCCTTCCCTCAATATATTTGTGGACGAGAGTTATCATTTATAACTCTGCAGGTTTGTGAATTGCAGTGCCCTGAAGCTCCATTTTACAAGTCGCTTTTTTGGGAGCCGGCCGCAAAAGCGCAGGATGGCTTCAGGCCCTGTTCTGGTTCCGGGGGGCAGGCTGAGCCTGTGGTTAATTCTTCTTCCTGATGGGAAAATAGAGTGACCTGTGCCTGTCCCAACACCAAGAGCTAGTCTCTCATTGGTTCCCCGTCTTCCCGTTCATCCTCAGGACAAATTGCAACCTGTACGGAACAGGAGGTTAAAGGTGCTGATGCTCCAAGTAGGGAGATTGCTAGTAAAGTGGCTGGAATGGCGAACCCGAGCACAAGGAGATGAGAAATGAGGTGCGTTTTAGAAACCTTTCCCCATCACACGGTGTACCATCTTCTGGGTTTCTCATGCATGTTTTCGATGTAGGAAGATGCCCTTGAACCTGGAGATTTGGGACCCATGCGATGGGAAGCACGCAGTATTACTTTAAAGGGTCTGCGTTTGCTCACCCAACCTCGCCGAACCTCTCAGCCCCAAGAGTGTCCACCCTTATGTCTCATCCAGCTGTGGGTCTAGATATGGTCAATCCAGGTTGCATCACAGCCCCTGAACGAATTGTGTAAGAATTTCTCTCTCTTTCCCTGTCTTTGTTTCATGGGTTTTTAAAAGTAATTTATTTTTATAATGGGGTTTAGCTGCTTTTCACGGCTGTGTTTAGGCCGCTTTACACCCACTTGACACACTAACAGAGAGATATCAATACATAGGTTTTAAGATTATTACTAGTCAGATATATTCTTGTGCGGTGAATCGGGCGTGTTGAGTCCAGTTCTCTGAGCAAGGAGTAGGTCTTGTCTATTCCATATTGGGTTTATGGAACGGTATCTGAGCTAATTTGAAACTCTTGTTTTATGTATCACCCCACCTCACCTTTCCCGTTAAGCAGCCATAGTGTGTTTTCTGCATGTGTGACTCTGTTCTGTTTTGTAATTCAGTTCAAGTGTAACGGTTTTTACATTCCCTCTATAAGTGACACCTTATGAGAAGTGTCCTTTTCTGTGTGACTTATTTCACTTAGAATCGTCTTACCTAAATCCACTCATCATGCTGCTACTAGCCTTATGACATTGATTTCATGGCTGAGTGATATTCCATTGTACATAAGGACCACAACTTTTTTATCCATTTTTCGCTTTCCTGGGATATTTAAGGTGGAAGGAAGTGGAGGTCCTTGTCAACAGAGCAGCCCTAAACTTTGGGGTGCTTGTGTCTTGCTGATTTTCAATTTTCCCACTTTATCCCCCCATGCGTGGAAGTGCCCTATGCTCTCTAAGCTGTGTTTTTTAGATGTTTCAGGACACACCGTACACTTCTCCAGAGTGGCTGTTGGCAATTTACATCCCGCCCATCAGTGTAGCAAGGCTCCCATTTCTCCATGGCCTGTCCTGCATTTCTGGTTTTGACACTTTTTTCAGCATGGCCCTTTTGACCGATGGGAAGCGAGACTTCTTTGTAGCGCTGATTTGCCTTTCCAGGTTGCTTGGTTGGCCAAAAAGGGCGTATGCGTTTTCTCCTGAATATATTCAGGAAAAAACGCATACGCCCTTTTTGGCCAAGGGCATCATTGTCAACGTTTTGCCGCTTTTCATGTGCTTTAAAGGCGATTCGCATCTTCCTCCTGAAATCTGTTTCCTGCAATTCTGCCTTGATTTCAAATCCTCTTCTTTGCCTTCCCTCAATATATTTGTGGACGAGAGTTATCATTTATAACTCTGCAGGTTTGTGAATTGCAGTGCCCTGAAGCTCCATTTTACAAGTCGCTTTTTTGGGAGCCGGCCGCAAAAGCGCAGGATGGCTTCAGGCCCTGTTCTGGTTCAGGGGGGCAGGCTGAGCCTGTGGTTAATTCTTCTTCCTGATGGGAAAATAGAGTGACCTGTGCCTGTCCCAACACCAAGAGCTAGTCTCTCATTGGTTCCCCGTCTTCCCGTTCATCCTCAGGACAAATTGCAACCTGTACGGAACAGGAGGTTAAAGGTGCTGATGCTCCAAGTAGGGAGATTGCTAGTAAAGTGGCTGGAATGGCGAACCCGAGCACAAGGAGATGAGAAATGAGGTGCGTTTTAGAAACCTTTCCCCATCACACGGTGTACCATCTTCTGGGTTTCTCATGCATGTTTTCGATGTAGGAAGATGCCCTTGAACCTGGAGATTTGGGACCCATGCGATGGGAAGCACGCAGTATTACTTTAAAGGGTCTGCGTTTGCTCACCCAACCTCGCCGAACCTCTCAGCCCCAAGAGTGTCCACCCTTATGTCTCATCCAGCTGTGGGTCTAGATATGGTCAATCCAGGTTGCATCACAGCCCCTGAACGAATTGTGTAAGAATTTCTCTCTCTTTCCCTGTCTTTGTTTCATGGGTTTTTAAAAGTAATTTATTTTTATAATGGGGTTTAGCTGCTTTTCACGGCTGTGTTTAGGCCGCTTTACACCCACTTGACACACTAACAGAGAGATATCAATACATAGGTTTTAAGATTATTACTAGTCAGATATATTCTTGTGCGGTGAATCGGGCGTGTTGAGTCCAGTTCTCTGAGCAAGGAGTAGGTCTTGTCTATTCCATATTGGGTTTATGGAACGGTATCTGAGCTAATTTGAAACTCTTGTTTTATGTATCACCCCACCTCACCTTTCCCGTTAAGCAGCCATAGTGTGTTTTCTGCATGTGTGACTCTGTTCTGTTTTGTAATTCAGTTCAAGTGTAACAGTTTTAACATTCCCTCTATAAGTGACACCTTATGAGAAGTGTCCTTTTCTGTGTGACTTATTTCACTTAGAATCGTCTTACCTAAATCCACTCATCATGCTGCTACTAGCCTTATGACATTGATTTCATGGCTGAGTGATATTCCATTGTACATAAGGACCACAACTTTTTTATCCATTTTTCGCTTTCCTGGGATATTTAAGGTGGAAGGAAGTGGAGGTCCTTGTCAACAGAGCAGCCCTAACCTTTGGGGTGCTTGTGTCTTGCTGATTTTCAATTTTCCCACTTTATCCCCCCATGCGTGGAAGTGCCCTATGCTCTCTAAGCTGTGTTTTTTAGATGTTTCAGGACACACCGTACACTTCTCCAGAGTGGCTGTTGGCAATTTACATCCCGCCCATCAGTGTAGCAAGGCTCCCATTTCTCCATGGCCTGTCCTGCATTTCTGGTTTTGACACCTTTTTCAGCATGTCCCTTTTGACCGATGGGAAGCGAGACTTCTTTGTAGCGCTGATTTGCCTTTCCAGGTTGCTTGGTTGGCCAAAAAGGGCGTATGCGTTTTTTCCTGAATATATTCAGGAAAAAACGCATACGCCCTTTTTGGCCAAGGGCATCATTGTCAACGTTTCGCCGCTTTTCATGTGCTTTAAAGGCGATTCGAATCTACCTCCTGAAATCTGTTTCCTGCAATTCTGCCTTGATTTCAAATCCTCTTCTTTGCCTTCCCTCAATATATTTGTGGACGAGAGTTATCATTTATAATTCTGCAGGTTTGTGAATTGCAGTGCCCTGAAGCTCCATTTTACAAGTCGCTTTTTTGGGAGTCGGCCGCAAAAGCGCAGGATGGCTTCAGGCCCTGTTCTGGTTCCGGGGGGCAGGCTGAGCCTGTGGTTAATTCTTCTTCCTGATGGGAAAATTGAGTGACCTGTGCCTGTCCCAACACCAAGAGCTAGTCTCTCATTGGTTCCCCGTCTTCCCGTTCATCCTCAGGACAAATTGCAACCTGTACGGAACAGGAGGTTAAAGGTGCTGATGCCCCAAGTAGGGAGATTGCTAGTAAAGTGGCTGGAATGGCGAACCCGAGCACAAGGAGATGAGAAATTAGATGCGTTTTAGAAACCTTTCCCCATCACACGGTGTACCATCTTCTGGGTTTCTCATGCATGTTTTCGATGTAGGAAGATGCCCTTGAACCTGGAGATTTGGGACCCATGCGATGGGTAGCACGCAGTATTACTTTAAAGGGTCTGCGTTTGCTCACCCAACCTCACCGAACCTCTCAGCCCCAAGAGTGTCAACCCTTATGTCTCATCCAGCTGTGGGTCTAGATATGGTCAATCCAGGTTGCATCACAGCCCCTGAACGAATTGTGTAAGAATTTCTCTCTCTTTCCCTGTCTTTGTTTCATGGGTTTTTAAAAGTAATTTATTTTTATAATGGGGTTTAGCTGCTTTTCACGTCTGTGTTTAGGCCGCTTTACACCCACTTGACACACTAACAGAGAGATATCAATACATAGGTTTTAAGATTATTACTAGTCAGATATATTCTTGTGCGGTGAATCGGGCGTGTTGAGTCCAGTTCTCTGAGCAAGGACTAGGTCTTGTCTATTCCATATTGGGTTTGTGGAACGGTATCTGAGCTAATTTGAAACTCTTGTTTTATGTATCACCCCACCTCACCTTTCCCGTTAAGCAGCCATAGTGTGTTTTCTGCATGTGTGACTCTGTTCTGTTTTGTAATTCAGTTCAAGTGTAACGGTTTTTACATTCCCTCTATAAGTGACACCTTATGAGAAGTGTCCTTTTCTGTGTGACTTATTTCACTTAGAATCGTCTTACCTAAATCCACTCATCATGCTGCTACTAGCCTTATGACATTGATTTCATGGCTGAGTGATATTCCATTGTACATAAGGACCACAACTTTTTTATCCATTTTTCGCTTTCCTGGGATATTTAAGGTGGAAGGAAGTGGAGGTCCTTGTCAACAGAGCAGCCCTAAACTTTGGGGTGCTTGTGTCTTGCTGATTTTCAATTTTCCCACTTTATCCCCCCATGCGTGGAAGTGCCCTATGCTCTCTAAGCTGTGTTTTTTAGATGTTTCAGGACACACCGTACACTTCTCCAGAGTGGCTGTTGGCAATTTACATCCCGCCCATCAGTGTAGCAAGGCTCCCATTTCTCCATGGCCTGTCCTGCATTTCTGGTTTTGACACCTTTTTCAGCATGTCCCTTTTGACCGATGGGAAGCGAGACTTCTTTGTAGCGCTGATTTGCCTTTCCAGGTTGCTTGGTTGGCCAAAAAGGGCGTATGCGTTTTTTCCTGAATATATTCAGGAAAAAACGCATACGCCCTTTTTGGCCAAGGGCATCATTGTCAACGTTTTGCCGCTTTTCATGTGCTTTAAAGGCGATTCGAATCTACCTCCTGAAATCTGTTTCCTGCAATTCTGCCTTGATTTCAAATCCTCTTCTTTGCCTTCCCTCAATATATTTGTGGACGAGAGTTATCATTTATAATTCTGCAGGTTTGTGAATTGCAGTGCCCTGAAGCTCCATTTTACAAGTCGCTTTTTTGGGAGTCGGCCGCAAAAGCGCAGGATGGCTTCAGGCCCTGTTCTGGTTCCGGGGGGCAGGCTGAGCCTGTGGTTAATTCTTCTTCCTGATGGGAAAATTGAGTGACCTGTGCCTGTCCCAACACCAAGAGCTAGTCTCTCATTGGTTCCCTGTCTTCCCGTTCATCCTCAGGACAAATTGCAACCTGTACGGAACAGGAGGTTAAAGGTGCTGATGCTCCAAGTAGGGAGATTGCTAGTAAAGTGGCTGGAATGGCGAACCCGAGCACAAGGAGATGAGAAATGCGGTGCGTTTTAGAAACCTTTCCCCATCACACGGTGTACCATCTTCTGGGTTTCTCATGCATGTTTTCGATGTAGGAAGATGCCCTTGAACCTGGAGATTTGGGACCCATGCGATGGGTAGCACGCAGTATTACTTTAAAGGGTCTGCGTTTGCTCACCCAACCTCACCAAACCTCTCAGCCCCAAGAGTTTCCACCCTTATGTCTCATCCAGCTGTGGGTCTAGATATGGTCAATGCAGGTTGCATCACAGCCCTTGAACGAATTTTGTAAGAATTTCTCTCTCTTTCCCTGTCTTTGTTTCATGGGTTTTTAAAAGTAATTTATTTTTATAATGGGGTTTAGCTGCTTTTCACGGCTGTGTTTATGCCGCCTTACACACACTTGACACACTAACAGAGAGATATCAATACATAGGTTTTAAGATTATTACTAGTCAGATATATTCTTGTGCGGTGAATCGGGCGTGTTGAGTCCAGTTCTCTGAGCAAGGAGTAGGTCTTGTCTATTCCATATTGGGTTTATGGAACGGTATCTGAGCTAATTTGAAACTCTTGTTTTATGTATCACCCCACCTCACCTTTCCCGTTAAGCAGCCATAGTGTGTTTTCTGCATGTGTGACTCTGTTCTGTTTTGTAATTCAGTTCAAGTGTAACGGTTTTTACATTCCCTCTATAAGTGACACCTTATGAGAAGTGTCCTTTTCTGTGTGACTTATTTCACTTAGAATCGTCTTACCTAAATCCACTCATCATGCTGCTACTAGCCTTATGACATTGATTTCATGGCTGAGTGATATTCCATTGTACATAAGGACCACAACTTTTTTATCCATTTTTCGCTTTCCTGGGATATTTAAGGTAGAATGAAGTGGAGGTCCTTGTCAACAGAGCAGCCCTAAACTTTGGGGTGCTTGTGTCTTGCTGATTTTCAATTTTCCCGCTTTATCCCCCCATGCGTGGAAGTGCCCTATGCTCTCTAAGCTGTGTTTTTTAGATGTTTCAGGACACACCGTACACTTCTCCAGAGTGGCTGTTGGCAATTTACATCCCGCCCATCAGTGTAGCAAGGCTCCCATTTCTCCATGGCCTGTCCTGCATTTCTGGTTTTGACAACTTTTTCAGCATGTCCCTTTTGACCGATGGGAAGCGAGACTTCTTTGTAGCGCTGATTTGCCTTTCCAGGTTGCTTGGTTGGCCAAAAAGGGCGTATGCGTTTTTTCCTGAATATATTCAGGAAAAAACGCATACGCCCTTTTTGGCCAAGGGCATCATTGTCAACGTTTTGCCGCTTTTCATGTGCTTTAAAGGCGATTCGAATCTACCTCCTGAAATCTGTTTCCTGCAATTCTGCCTTGATTTCAAATCCTCTTCTTTGCCTTCCCTCAATATATTTGTGGACGAGAGTTATCATTTATAATTCTGCAGGTTTGTGAATTGCAGTGCCCTGAAGCTCCATTTTACAAGTCGCTTTTTTGGGAGTCGGCCGCAAAAGCGCAGGATGGCTTCAGGCCCTGTTCTGGTTCCGGGGGGCAGGCTGAGCCTGTGGTTAATTCTTCTTCCTGATGGGAAAATTGAGTGACCTGTGCCTGTCCCAACACCAAGAGCTAGTCTCTCATTGGTTCCCTGTCTTCCCGTTCATCCTCAGGACAAATTGCAACCTGTACGGAACAGGAGGTTAAAGGTGCTGATGCTCCAAGTAGGGAGATTGCTAGTAAAGTGGCTGGAATGGCGAACCCGAGCACAAGGAGATGAGAAATGCGGTGCGTTTTAGAAACCTTTCCCCATCACACGGTGTACCATCTTCTGGGTTTCTCATGCATGTTTTCGATGTAGGAAGATGCCCTTGAACCTGGAGATTTGGGACCCATGCGATGGGTAGCACGCAGTATTACTTTAAAGGGTCTGCGTTTGCTCACCCAACCTCACCAAACCTCTCAGCCCCAAGAGTGTCCACCCTTATGTCTCATCCAGCTGTGGGTCTAGATATGGTCAATGCAGGTTGCATCACAGCCCTTGAACGAATTTTGTAAGAATTTCTCTCTCTTTCCCTGTCTTTGTTTCATGGGTTTTTAAAAGTAATTTATTTTTATAATGGGGTTTAGCTGCTTTTCACGGCTGTGTTTATGCCGCCTTACACACACTTGACACACTAACAGAGAGATATCAATACATAGGTTTTAAGATTATTACTAGTCAGATATATTCTTGTGCGGTGAATCGGGCGTGTTGAGTCCAGTTCTCTGAGCAAGGAGTAGGTCTTGTCTATTCCATATTGGGTTTATGGAACGGTATCTGAGCTAATTTGAAACTCTTGTTTTATGTATCACCCCACCTCACCTTTCCCGTTAAGCAGCCATAGTGTGTTTTCTGCATGTGTGACTCTGTTCTGTTTTGTAATTCAGTTTAAGTGTAACGGTTTTTACATTCCCTCTATAAGTGACACCTTATGAGAAGTGTCCTTTTCTGTGTGACTTATTTCACTTAGAATCGTCTTACCTAAATCCACTCATCATGCTGCTACTAGCCTTATGACATTGATTTCATGGCTGAGTGATATTCCATTGTACATAAGGACCACAACTTTTTTATCCATTTTTCGCTTTCCTGGGATATTTAAGGTAGAATGAAGTGGAGGTCCTTGTCAACAGAGCAGCCCTAAACTTTGGGGTGCTTGTGTCTTGCTGATTTTCAATTTTCCCACTTTATCCCCCCATGTGTGGAAGTGCCCTATGCTCTCTAAGCTGTGTTTTTTAGATGTTTCAGGACACACCGTACACTTCTCCAGAGTGGCTGTTGGCAATTTACATCCCGCCCATCAGTGTAGCAAGGCTCCCATTTCTCCATGGCCTGTCCTGCATTTCTGGTTTTGACACTTTTTTCAGCATGTCCCTTTTGACCGATGGGAAGCGAGACTTCTTTGTAGCGCTGATTTGCCTTTCCAGGTTGCTTGGTTGGCCAAAAAGGGCGTATGCGTTTTTTCCTGAATATATTCAGGAAAAAACGTATACGCCCTTTTTGGCCAAGGGCATCATTGTCAACGTTTTGCCGCTTTTCATGTGCTTTAAAGGCGATTCGAATCTACCTCCTGAAATCTGTTTCCTGCAATTCTGCCTTGATTTCAAATCCTCTTCTTTGCCTTCCCTCAATATATTTGTGGACGAGAGTTATCATTTATAACTCTGCAGGTTTGTGAATTGCAGTGCCCTGAAGCTGCATTTTACAAGTCGCTTTTTTGGGAGCCGGCCGCAAAAGCGCAGGATGGCTTCAGGCCCTGTTCTGGTTCCGGGGGGCAGGCTGAGCCTGTTGTTAATTCTTCTTCCTGATGGGAAAATAGAGTGACCTCTGACTGTCCCAACACCAAGAGCTAGTCTCTCATTGGTTTCCCGTCTTCCCGTTCATCCTCAGGACAAATTGCAACCTGTACGGAACAGGAGGTTAAAGGTGCTGATGCTCCAAGTAGGGAGATTGCTAGTAAAGTGGCTGGAATGGCGAACCCGAGCACAAGGAGGTGAGAAATGAGGTGCGTTTTAGAAACCTTTCCCCATCACACGGTGTACCATTTCTGGGTTTCTCATGCATGTTTTCGATGTAGGAAGATGCCCTTGAACCTGGAGATTTGGGACCCATGCGATGGGTAGCACGCAGTATTACTTTAAAGGGTCTGCGTTTGCTCACCCAACCTCACCAAAACTCTCAGCCCCAAGAGTGTCCACCCTTATGTCTCATCCAGCTGTGGGTCTAGATATGGTCAATCCAGGTTGCATCACAGCCCCTGAACGAATTGTGTAAGAATTTCTCTCTCTTTCCCTGTCTTTGTTTCATGGGTTTTTAAAAGTAATTTATTTTTATAATGGGGTTTAGCTGCTTTTCACGGCTGTGTTTAGGCCGCTTTACACCCACTTGACACACTAACAGAGAGATATCAATACATAGGTTTTAAGATTATTACTAGTCAGATATATTCTTGTGCGGTGAATCGGGCGTGTTGAGTCCAGTTCTCTGAGCAAGGAGTAGGTCTTGTCTATTCCATATTGGGTTTATGGAACGGTATCTGAGCTAATTTGAAACTCTTGTTTTATGTATCACCCCACCTCACCTTTCCCGTTAAGCAGCCATAGTGTGTTTTCTGCATGTGTGACTCTGTTCTGTTTTGTAATTCAGTTCAAGTGTAACGGTTTTTACATTCCCTCTATAAGTGACACCTTATGAGAAGTGTCCTTTTCTGTGTGACTTATTTCACTTAGAATCGTCTTACCTAAATCCACTCATCATGCTGCTACTAGCCTTATGACATTGATTTCATGGCTGAGTGATATTCCATTGTACATAAGGACCACAACATTTTTATCCATTTTTCGCTTTCCTGGGATATTTAAGGTGGAAGGAAGTGGAGGTCCTTGTCAACAGAGCAGCCCTAACCTTTGGGGTGCTTGTGTCTTGCTGATTTTCAATTTTCCCACTTTATCCCCCCATGCGTGGAAGTGCCCTATGCTCTCTAAGCTGTGTTTTTTAGATGTTTCAGGACACACCGTACACTTCTCCAGAGTGGCTGTTGGCAATTTACATCCCGCCCATCAGTGTAGCAAGGCTCCCATTTCTCCATGGCCTGTCCTGCATTTCTGGTTTTGACACCTTTTTCAGCATGTCCCTTTTGACCGATGGGAAGCGAGACTTCTTTGGAGCGCTGATTTGCCTTTCCAGGTTGCTTGGTTGGCTAAAAAGGGCGTATGCGTTTTTTCCTGAATATATTCAGGAAAAAACGCATACGCCCTTTTTGGCCAAGGGCATCATTGTCAACGTTTTGCCGCTTTTCATGTGCTTTAAAGGCGATTCGAATCTACCTCCTGAAATCTGTTTCCTGCAATTCTGCCTTGATTTCAAATCCTCTTCTTTGCCTTCCCTCAATATATTTGTGGACGAGAGTTATCATTTATAACTCTGCAGGTTTGTGAATTGCAGTGCCCTGAAGCTCCATTTTACAAGTCGGTTTTTTGGGAGCCGGCCGCAAAAGCGCAGGATGGCTTCAGGCCCTGTTCTGGTTCCGGGGGGCAGGCTGAGCCTGTGGTTAATTCTTCTTCCTGATGGGAAAACAGAGTGACCTGTGCCTGTCCCAACACCAAGAGCTAGTCTCTCATTGGTTCCCCGTCTTCCCGTTCATCCTCAGGACAAATTGCAACCTGTACGGAACAGGAGGTTAAAGGTGCTGATGCTCCAAGTAGGGAGATTGCTAGTAAAGTGGCTGGAATGGCGAACCCGAGCACAAGGAGATGAGAAATGAGGTGCGTTTTAGAAACCTTTCCCCATCACACGGTGTACCATCTTCTGGGTTTCTCATGCATGTTTTCGATGTAGGAAGATGCCCTTGAACCTGGAGATTTGGGACCCATGCGATGGGTAGCACGCAGTATTACTTTAAAGGGTCTGCGTTTGCTCACCCAACCTCACCGAAACTCTCAGCCCCAAGAGTGTCCACCCTTATGTCTCATCCAGCTGTGGGTCTAGATATGGTCAATCCAGGTTGCATCACAGCCCCTGAACGAATTGTGTAAGAATTTCTCTCTCTTTCCCTGTCTTTGTTTCATGGGTTTTTAAAAGTAATTTATTTTTATAATGGGGTTTAGCTGCTTTTCACGGCTGTGTTTAGGCCGCTTTACACCCACTTGACACACTAACAGAGAGATATCAATACATAGGTTTTAAGATTATTACTAGTCAGATATATTCTTGTGCGGTGAATCGGGCGTGTTGAGTCCAGTTGTCTGAGCAAGGAGTAGGTCTTGTCTATTCCATATTGGGTTTATGGAACGGTATCTGAGCTAATTTGAAACTCTTGTTTTATGTATCACCCCACCTCACCTTTCCCGTTAAGCAGCCATAGTGTGTTTTCTGCATGTGTGACTCTGTTCTGTTTTGTAATTCAGTTCAAGTGTAACGGTTTTTACATTCCCTCTATAAGTGACACCTTATGAGAAGTGTCCTTTTCTGTGTGACTTATTTCACTTAGAATCGTCTTACCTAAATCCACTCATCATGCTGCTACTAGCCTTATGACATTGATTTCATGGCTGAGTGATATTCCATTGTACATAAGGACCACAACATTTTTATCCATTTTTCGCTTTCCTGGGATATTTAAGGTGGAAGGAAGTGGAGGTCCTTGTCAACAGAGCAGCCCTAAACTTTGGGGTGCTTGTGTCTTGCTGATTTTCAATTTTCCCACTTTATCCCCCCATGCGTGGAAGTGCCCTATGCTCTCTAAGCTGTGTTTTTTAGATGTTTCAGGACACACCGTACACTTCTCCAGAGTGGCTGTTGGCAATTTACATCCCGCCCATCAGTGTAGCAAGGCTCCCATTTCTCCATGGCCTGTCCTGCATTTCTGGTTTTGACACCTTTTTCAGCATGTCCCTTTTGACCGATGGGAAGCGAGACTTCTTTGGAGCGCTGATTTGCCTTTCCAGGTTGCTTGGTTGGCTAAAAAGGGCGTATGCGTTTTTTCCTGAATATATTCAGGAAAAAACGCATACGCCCTTTTTGGCCAAGGGCATCATTGTCAACGTTTTGCCGCTTTTCATGTGCTTTAAAGGCGATTCGAATCTACCTCCTGAAATCTGTTTCCTGCAATTCTGCCTTGATTTCAAATCCTCTTCTTTGCCTTCCCTCAATATATTTGTGGACGAGAGTTATCATTTATAACTCTGCAGGTTTGTGAATTGCAGTGCCCTGAAGCTCCATTTTACAAGTCGCTTTTTTGGGAGCCGGCCGCAAAAGCGCAGGATGGCTTCAGGCCCTGTTCTGGTTCCGGGGGGCAGGCTGAGCCTGTGGTTAATTCTTCTTCCTGATGGGAAAATAGAGTGACCTGTGCCTGTCCCAACACCAAGAGCTAGTCTCTCATTGGTTCCCCGTCTTCCCGTTCATCCTCAGGACAAATTGCAACCTGTACGGAACAGGAGGTTAAAGGTGCTGATGCTCCAAGTAGGGAGATTGCTAGTAAAGTGGCTGGAATGGCGAACCCGAGCACAAGGAGGTGAGAAATGAGGTGCGTTTTAGAAACCTTTCCCCATCACACGGTGTACCATCTTCTGGGTTTCTCATGCATGTTTTCGATGTAGGAAGATGCCCTTGAACCTGGAGATTTGGGACCCATGCGATGGGTAGCACGCAGTATTACTTTAAAGGGTCTGCGTTTGCTCACCCAACCTCACCAAACCTCTCAGCCCCAAGAGTGTCCACCCTTATGTCTCATCCAGCTGTGGGTCTAGATATGGTCAATCCAGGTTGCATCACAGCCCCTGAACGAATTGTGTAAGAATTTCTCTCTCTTTCCCTGTCTTTGTTTCATGGGTTTTTAAAAGTAATTTATTTTTATAATGGGGTTTAGCTGCTTTTCACGGCTGTGTTTAGGCCGCTTTACACCCACTTGACACACTAACAGAGAGATATCAATACATAGGTTTTAAGATTATTACTAGTCAGATATATTCTTGTGCGGTGAATCGGGCGTGTTGAGTCCAGTTGTCTGAGCAAGGAGTAGGTCTTGTCTATTCCATATTGGGTTTATGGAACGGTATCTGAGCTAATTTGAAACTCTTGTTTTATGTATCACCCCACCTCACCTTTCCCGTTAAGCAGCCATAGTGTGTTTTCTGCATGTGTGACTCTGTTCTGTTTTGTAATTCAGTTCAAGTGTAACGGTTTTTACATTCCCTCTATAAGTGACACCTTATGAGAAGTGTCCTTTTCTGTGTGACTTATTTCACTTAGAATCGTCTTACCTAAATCCACTCATCATGCTGCTACTAGCCTTATGACATTGATTTCATGGCTGAGTGATATTCCATTGTACATAAGGACCACAACATTTTTATCCATTTTTCGCTTTCCTGGGATATTTAAGGTGGAAGGAAGTGGAGGTCCTTGTCAACAGAGCAGCCCTAAACTTTGGGGTGCTTGTGTCTTGCTGATTTTCAATTTTCCCACTTTATCCCCCCATGCGTGGAAGTGCCCTATGCTCTCTAAGCTGTGTTTTTTAGATGTTTCAGGACACACCGTACACTTCTCCAGAGTGGCTGTTGGCAATTTACATCCCGCCCATCAGTGTAGCAAGGCTCCCATTTCTCCATGGCCTGTCCTGCATTTCTGGTTTTGACACCTTTTTCAGCATGTCCCTTTTGACCGATGGGAAGCGAGACTTCTTTGGAGCGCTGATTTGCCTTTCCAGGTTGCTTGGTTGGCTAAAAAGGGCGTATGCGTTTTTTCCTGAAT
This sequence comes from Balaenoptera physalus, assembly GCF_965194825.1. Taxonomy (NCBI): domain Eukaryota; kingdom Metazoa; phylum Chordata; class Mammalia; order Artiodactyla; family Balaenopteridae; genus Balaenoptera; species Balaenoptera physalus. Next base: position 201,579 of record NW_028126045.1, read on the forward strand.
ATATTCAGGAAAAAACGCATACGCCCTTTTTGGCCAAGGGCATCATTGTCAACGTTTTGCCGCTTTTCATGTGCTTTAAAGGCGATTCGAATCTACCTCCTGAAATCTGTTTCCTGCAATTCTGCCTTGATTTCAAATCCTCTTCTTTGCCTTCCCTCAATATATTTGTGGACGAGAGTTATCATTTATAACTCTGCAGGTTTGTGAATTGCAGTGCCCTGAAGCTCCATTTTACAAGTCGCTTTTTTGGGAGCCGGCCGCAAAAGCGCAGGATGGCTTCAGGCCCTGTTCTGGTTCCGGGGGGCAGGCTGAGCCTGTGGTTAATTCTTCTTCCTGATGGGAAAATAGAGTGACCTGTGCCTGTCCCAACACCAAGAGCTAGTCTCTCATTGGTTCCCCGTCTTCCCGTTCATCCTCAGGACAAATTGCAACCTGTACGGAACAGGAGGTTAAAGGTGCTGATGCTCCAAGTAGGGAGATTGCTAGTAAAGTGGCTGGAATGGCGAACCCGAGCACAAGGAGGTGAGAAATGAGGTGCGTTTTAGAAACCTTTCCCCATCACACGGTGTACCATCTTCTGGGTTTCTCATGCATGTTTTCGATGTAGGAAGATGCCCTTGAACCTGGAGATTTGGGACCCATGCGATGGGTAGCACGCAGTATTACTTTAAAGGGTCTGCGTTTGCTCACCCAACCTCACCAAACCTCTCAGCCCCAAGAGTGTCCACCCTTATGTCTCATCCAGCTGTGGGTCTAGATATGGTCAATCCAGGTTGCATCACAGCCCCTGAACGAATTGTGTAAGAATTTCTCTCTCTTTCCCTGTCTTTGTTTCATGGGTTTTTAAAAGTAATTTATTTTTATAATGGGGTTTAGCTGCTTTTCACGGCTGTGTTTAGGCTGCTTTACACCCACTTGACACACTAACAGAGAGATATCAATACATAGGTTTTAAGATTATTACTAGTCAGATATATTCTTGTGCGGTGAATCGGGCGTGTTGAGTCCAGTTCTCTGAGCAAGGAGTAGTTCTTGTCTATTCCATATTGGGTTTATGGAACGGTATCTGAGCTCATTTGAAACTCTTCTTTTATGTATCACCCCACCTCACCTTTCCCGTTAAGCAGCCATAGTGTGTTTTCTGCATGTGTGACTCTGTTCTGTTTTGTAATTCAGTTCAAGTGTAACGGTTTTTACATTCCCTCTATAAGTGACACCTTATGAGAAGTGTCCTTTTCTGTGTGACTTATTTCACTTAGAATCGTCTAACCTAAATCCACTCATCATGCTGCTACTAGCCTTATGACATTGATTTCATGGCTGAGTGATATTCCATTGTACATAAGGACCACAACTTTTTTATCCATTTTTCGCTTTCCTGGGATATTTAAGGTGGAAGGAAGTGGAGGTCCTTGTCAACAGAGCAGCCCTAAACTTTGGGGTGCTTGTGTCTTGCTGATTTTCAATGTTCCCACTTTATCCCCCCATGCGTGGAAGTGCCCTATGCTCTCTAAGCTGTGTTTTTTAGATGTTTCAGGACACACCGTACACTTCTCCAGAGTGGCTGTTGGCAATTTACATCCCGCCCATCAGTGTAGCAAGGCTCCCATTTCTCCATGGCCTGTCCTGCATTTCTGGTTTTGACACTTTTTTCAGCATGGCCCTTTTGACCGATGGGAAGCGAGACTTCTTTGGAGCGCTGATTTGCCTTTCCAGGTTGCTTGGTTGGCCAAAAAGGGCGTATGCGTTTTTTCCTGAATATATTCAGGAAAAAACGTATACGCCCTTTTTGGCCAAGGGCATCATTGTCAACGTTTTGCCGCTTTTCATGTGCTTTAAAGGCGATTCGAATCTACCTCCTGAAATCTGTTTCCTGCAATTCTGCCTTGATTTCAAATCCTCTTCTTTGCCTTCCCTCAATATATTTGTGGACGAGAGTTATCATTTATAACTCTGCAGGTTTGTGAATTGCAGTGCCCTGAAGCTGCATTTTACAAGTCGCTTTTTTGGGAGCCGGCCGCAAAAGCGCAGGATGGCTTCAGGCCCTGTTCTGGTTCCGGGGGGCAGGCTGAGCCTGTGGTTAATTCTTCTTCCTGATGGGAAAATAGAGTGACCTGTGACTATCCCAACACCAAGAGCTAGTCTCTCATTGGTTTCCCGTCTTCCCGTTCATCCTCAGGACAAATTGCAACCTGTACGGAACTGGAGGTTAAAGGTGCTGATGCTCCAAGTAGGGAGATTGCTAGTAAAGTGGCTGGAATGGCGAACCCGAGCACAAGGAGGTGAGAAATGAGGTGCGTTTTAGAAACCTTTCCCCATCACACGGTGTACCATCTTCTGGGTTTCTCATGCATGTTTTCGATGTAGGAAGATGCCCTTGAACCTGGAGATTTGGGACCCATGCGATGGGTAGCACGCAGTATTACTTTAAAGGGTCTGCGTTTGCTCACCCAACCTCACCAAAACTCTCAGCCCCAAGAGTGTCCACCCTTATGTCTCATCCAGCTGTGGGTCTAGATATGGTCAATCCAGGTTGCATCACAGCCCCTGAACAAATTGTGTAAGAATTTCTCTCTCTTTCCCTGTTTTTGTTTCATGGGTTTTTAAAAGTAATTTATTTTTATAATGGGGTTTAGCTGCTTTTCACGGCTGTGTTTAGGCCGCTTTACACCCACTTGACACACTAACAGAGAGATATCAATACATAGGTTTTAAGATTATTCCTAGTCAGATATATTCTTGTGCGGTGAATCGGGCGTGTTGAGTCCAGTTCTCTGAGCAAGGAGTAGGTCTTGTCTATTCCATATTGGGTTTATGGAACGGTATCTGAGCTAATTTGAAACTCTTGTTTTATGTATCACCCCACCTCACCTTTCCCGTTAAGCAGCCATAGTGTGTTTTCTGCATGTGTGACTCTGTTCTGTTTTGTAATTCAGTTCAAGTGTAACGGTTTTTACATTCCCTCTATAAGTGACACCTTATGAGAAGTGTCCTTTTCTGTGTGACTTATTTCACTTAGAATCGTCTTACCTAAATCTACTCATCATGCTGCTAGTAGCCTTATGACATTGATTTCATGGCTGAGTGATATTCCATTGTACATAAGGACCACAACTTTTTTATCCATTTTTCGCTTTCCTGGGATATTTAAGGTGGAAGGAAGTGGAGGTCCTTGTCAACAGAGCAGCCCTAAACTTTGGGGTGCTTGTGTCTTGCTGATTTTCAATTTTCCCACTTTATCCCCCCATGCGTGGAAGTGCCCTATGCTCTCTAAGCTGTGTTTTTTAGATGTTTCAGGACACACCGTACACTTCTCCAGAGTGGCTGTTGGCAATTTACATCCCGCCCATCAGTGTAGCAAGGCTCCCATTTCTCCATGGCCTGTCCTGCATTTCTGGTTTTGACAACTTTTTCAGCATGCCCCTTTTGACCGATGGGAAGCGAGACTTCTTTGTAGCGCTGATTTGCCTTTCCAGGTTGCTTGGTTGGCCAAAAAGGGCGTATGCGTTTTTTCCTGAATATATTCAGGAAAAAACGCATACGCCCTTTTTGGCCAAGGGCATCATTGTCAACGTTTTGCCGCTTTTCATGTGCTTTAAAGGCGATTCGAATCTACCTCCTGAAATCTGTTTCCTGCAATTCTGCCTTGATTTCAAATCCTCTTCTTTGCCTTCCCTCAATATATTTGTGGACGAGAGTTATCATTTATAACTCTGCAGGTTTGTGAATTGCAGTGCCCTGAAGCTCCATTTTACAAGTCGGTTTTTTGGGAGCCGGCCGCAAAAGCGCAGGATGGCTTCAGGCCCTGTTCTGGTTCCGGGGGCAGGCTGAGCCTGTGGTTAATTCTTCTTCCTGATGGGAAAACAGAGTGACCTGTGCCTGTCCCAACACCAAGAGCTAGTCTCTCATTGGTTCCCCGTCTTCCCGTTCATCCTCAGGACAAATTGCAACCTGTACGGAACAGGAGGTTAAAGGTGCTGATGCTCCAAGTAGGGAGATTGCTAGTAAAGTGGCTGGAATGGCGAACCCGAGCACAAGGAGATGAGAAATGCGGTGCGTTTTAGAAACCTTTCCCCATCACACGGTGTACCATCTTCTGGGTTTCTCATGCATGTTTTCGATGTAGGAAGATGCCCTTGAACCTGGAGATTTGGGACCCATGCGATGGGTAGCACGCAGTATTACTTTAAAGGGTCTGCGTTTGCTCACCCAACCTCACCAAACCTCTCAGCCCCAAGAGTGTCCACCCTTATGTCTCATCCAGCTGTGGGTCTAGATATGGTCAATGCAGGTTGCATCACAGCCCTTGAACGAATTTTGTAAGAATTTCTCTCTCTTTCCCTGTCTTTGTTTCATGGGTTTTTAAAAGTAATTTATTTTTATAATGGGGTTTAGCTGCTTTTCACGGCTGTGTTTATGCCGCCTTACACACACTTGACACACTAACAGAGAGATATCAATACATAGGTTTTAAGATTATTACTAGTCAGATATATTCTTGTGCGGTGAATCGGGCGTGTTGAGTCCAGTTCTCTGAGCAAGGAGTAGGTCTTGTCTATTCCATATTGGGTTTATGGAACGGTATCTGAGCTAATTTGAAACTCTTGTTTTATGTATCACCCCACCTCACCTTTCCCGTTAAGCAGCCATAGTGTGTTTTCTGCATGTGTGACTCTGTTCTGTTTTGTAATTCAGTTCAAGTGTAACGGTTTTTACATTCCCTCTATAAGTGACACCTTATGAGAAGTGTCCTTTTCTGTGTGACTTATTTCACTTAGAATCGTCTTACCTAAATCCACTCATCATGCTGCTACTAGCCTTATGACATTGATTTCATGGCTGAGTGATATTCCATTGTACATAAGGACCACAACTTTTTTATCCATTTTTCGCGTTCCTGGGATATTTAAGGTGGAAGGAAGTGGAGGTCCTTGTCAACAGAGCAGCCCTAACCTTTGTGGTGCTTGTGTCTTGCTGATTTTCAATTTTCCCACTTTATCCCCCCATGCGTGGAAGTGCCCTATGCTCTCTAAACTGTGTTTTTTAGATGTTTCAGGACACACCGTACACTTCTCCAGAGTGGCTGTTGGCAATTTACATCCCGCCCATCAGTGTAGCAAGGCTCCCATTTCTCCATGGCCTGTCCTGCATTTCTGGTTTTGACACCTTTTTCAGCATGTCCCTTTTGACCGATGGGAAGCGAGACTTCTTTGTAGCGGTGATTTGCCTTTCCAGGTTGCTTGGTTGGCCAAAAAGGGCGTATGCGTTTTTTCCTGAATATATTCAGGAAAAAACGCATACGCCCTTTTTGGCCAAGGGCATCATTGTCAACGTTTTGCCACTTTTCATGTGCTTTAAAGGCGATTCGAATCTACCTCCTGAAATCTGTTTCCTGCAATTCTGCCTTGATTTCAAATCCTCTTCTTTGCCTTCCCTCAATATATTTGTGGACGAGAGTTATCATTTATAATTCTGCAGGTTTGTGAATTGCAGTGCCCTGAAGCTCCATTTTACAAGTCGCTTTTTTGGGAGCCGGCCGCAAAAGCGCAGGATGGCTTCAGGCCCTGTTCTGGTTCCGGGGGGCAGGCTGAGCCTGTGGTTAATTCTTCTTCCTGATGGGAAAATTGAGTGACCTGTGCCTGTCCCAACACCAAGAGCTAGTCTCTCATTGGTTCCCCGTCTTCCCGTTCATCCTCAGGACAAATTGCAACCTGTACGGAACAGGAGGTTAAAGGTGCTGATGCTCCAAGTAGGGAGATTGCTAGTAAAGTGGCTGGAATGGCGAACCCGAACACAAGGAGATGAGAAATGAGGTGCGTTTTAGAAACCTTTCCCCATCACACGGTGTACCATCTTCTGGGTTTCTCATGCATGTTTTCGATGTAGGAAGATGCCCTTGAACCTGGAGATTTGGGACCCATGCGATGGGTAGCACGCAGTATTACTTTAAAGGGTCTGCGTTTGCTCACCCAACCTCACCAAACCTCTCAGCCCCAAGAGTGTCCACCCTTATGTCTCATCCATCTGTGGGTCTAGATATGGTCAATCCAGGTTGCATCACAGCCCCTGAACGAATTGTGTGAGAATTTCTCTCTCTTTCCCTGTCTTTGTTTCATGGGTTTTTAAAAGTAATTTATTTTTATAATGGGGTTTAGCTGCTTTTCACGGCTGTGTTTATGCTGCTTTACACCCACTTGACACACTAACAGAGAGATATCAATACATAGGTTTTAAGATTATTACTAGTCAGATATATTCTTGTGCGGTGAATCGGGCGTGTTGAGTCCAGTTCTCTGAGCAAGGAGTAGGTCTTGTCTATTCCATATTGGGTTTATGGAACGGTATCTGAGCTAATTTGAAACTCTTGTTTTATGTATCACCCCACCTCACCTTTCCCGTTAAGCAGCCATAGTGTGTTTTCTGCATGTGTGACTCTGTTCTGTTTTGTAATTCAGTTCAAGTGTAACGGTTTTTACATTCCCTCTATAAGTGACACCTTATGAGAAGTGTCCTTTTCTGTGTGACTTATTTCACTTAGAATCGTCTTACCTAAATCCACTCATCATGCTGCTACTAGCCTTATGACATTGATTTCATGGCTGAGTGATATTCCATTGTACATAAGGACCACAACTTTTTTATCCATTTTTCGCGTTCCTGGGATATTTAAGGTGGAAGGAAGTGGAGGTCCTTGTCAACAGAGCAGCCCTAAACTTTGGGGTGCTTGTGTCTTGCTGATTTTCAATGTTCCCACTTTATCCCCCCATGCGTAGAAGTGCCCTATGCTCTCTAAGCTGTGTTTTTTAGATGTTTCAGGACACACCGTACACTTCTCCAGAGTGGCTGTTGGCAATTTACATCCCGCCCATCAGTGTAGCAAGGCTCCCATTTCTCCATGGCCTGTCCTGCATTTCTGGTTTTGACACTTTTTTCAGCATGGCCCTTTTGACCGTTGGGAAGCGAGACTTCTTTGGAGCGCTGATTTGCCTTTCCAGGTTGCTTGGTTGGCCAAAAAGGGCGTATGCGTTTTTTCCTGAATATATTCAGGAAAAAACGTATACGCCCTTTTTGGCCAAGGGCATCATTGTCAACGTTTTGCCGCTTTTCATGTGCTTTAAAGGCGATTCGAATCTACCTCCTGAAATCTGTTTCCTGCAATTCTGCCTTGATTTCAAATCCTCTTCTTTGCCTTCCCTCAATATATTTGTGGACGAGAGTTATCATTTATAACTCTGCAGGTTTGTGAATTGCAGTGCCCTGAAGCTGCATTTTACAAGTCGCTTTTTTGGGAGCCGGCCGCAAAAGCGCAGGATGGCTTCAGGCCCTGTTCTGGTTCCGGGGGGCAGGCTGAGCCTGTGGTTAATTCTTCTTCCTGATGGGAAAATAGAGTGACCTGTGACTGTCCCAACACCAAGAGCTAGTCTCTCATTGGTTTCCCGTCTTCCCGTTCATCCTCAGGACAAATTGCAACCTGTACGGAACTGGAGGTTAAAGGTGCTGATGCTCCAAGTAGGGAGATTGCTAGTAAAGTGGCTGGAATGGCGAACCCGAGCACAAGGAGGTGAGAAATGAGGTGCGTTTTAGAAACCTTTCCCCATCACACGGTGTACCATCTTCTGGGTTTCTCATGCATGTTTTCGATGTAGGAAGATGCCCTTGAACCTGGAGATTTGGGACCCATGCGATGGGTAGCACGCAGTATTACTTTAAAGGGTCTGCGTTTGCTCACCCAACCTCACCAAAACTCTCAGCCCCAAGAGTGTCCACCCTTATGTCTCATCCAGCTGTGGGTCTAGATATGGTCAATCCAGGTTGCATCACAGCCCCTGAACGAATTGTGTAAGAATTTCTCTCTCTTTCCCTGTCTTTGTTTCATGGGTTTTTAAAAGTAATTTATTTTTATAATGGGGTTTAGCTGCTTTTCACGGCTGTGTTTAGGCCGCTTTACACCCACTTGACACAATAACAGAGAGATATCAATACATAGGTTTTAAGATTATTCCTAGTCAGATATATTCTTGTGCGGTGAATCGGGCGTGTTGAGTCCAGTTCTCTGAGCAAGGAGTAGGTCTTGTCTATTCCATATTGGGTTTATGGAACGGTATCTGAGCTAATTTGAAACTCTTGTTTTATGTATCACCCCACCTCACCTTTCCCGTTAAGCAGCCATAGTGTGTTTTCTGCATGTGTGACTCTGTTCTGTTTTGTAATTCAGTTCAAGTGTAACGGTTTTTACATTCCCTCTATAAGTGACACCTTATGAGAAGTGTCCTTTTCTGTGTGACTTATTTCACTTAGAATCGTCTTACCTAAATCCACTCATCATGCTGCTACTAGCCTTATGACATTGATTTCATGGCTGAGTGATATTCCATTGTACATAAGGACCACAACTTTTTTATCCATTTTTCGCTTTCCTGGGATATTTAAGGTGGAAGGAAGTGGAGGTCCTTGTCAACAGAGCAGCCCTAAACTTTGGGGTGCTTGTGTCTTGCTGATTTTCAATTTTCCCACTTTATCCCCCCATGCGTGGAAGTGCCCTATGCTCTCTAAGCTGTGTTTTTTAGATGTTTCAGGACACACCGTACACTTCTCCAGAGTGGCTGTTGGCAATTTTCATCCCGCCCATCAGTGTAGCAAGGCTCCCATTTCTCCATGGCCTGTCCTGCATTTCTGGTTTTGACAACTTTTTCAGCATGTCCCTTTTGACCGATGGGAAGCGAGACTTCTTTGTAGCGCTGATTTGCCTTTCCAGGTTGCTTGGTTGGCCAAAAAGGGCGTATGCGTTTTTTCCTGAATATATTCAGGAAAAAACGCATACGCCCTTTTTGGCCAAGGGCATCATTGTCAACGTTTTGCCGCTTTTCATGTGCTTTAAAGGCGATTCGAATCTACCTCCTGAAATCTGTTTCCTGCAATTCTGCCTTGATTTCAAATCCTCTTCTTTGCCTTCCCTCAATATATTTGTGGACGAGAGTTATCATTTATAACTCTGCAGGTTTGTGAATTGCAGTGCCCTGAAGCTCCATTTTACAAGTCGGTTTTTTGGGAGCCGGCCGCAAAAGCGCAGGATGGCTTCAGGCCCTGTTCTGGTTCCGGGGGGCAGGCTGAGCCTGTGGTTAATTCTTCTTCCTGATGGGAAAACAGAGTGACCTGTGCCTGTCCCAACACCAAGAGCTAGTCTCTCATTGGTTCCCCGTCTTCCCGTTCATCCTCAGGACAAATTGCAACCTGTACGGAACAGGAGGTTAAAGGTGCTGATGCTCCAAGTAGGGAGATTGCTAGTAAAGTGGCTGGAATGGCGAACCCGAGCACAAGGAGATGAGAAATGAGGTGCGTTTTAGAAACCTTTCCCCATCACACGGTGTACCATCTTCTGGGTTTCTCATGCATGTTTTCGATGTAGGAAGATGCCCTTGAACCTGGAGATTTGGGACCCATGCGATGGGTAGCACGCAGTATTACTTTAAAGGGTCTGCGTTTGCTCACCCAACCTCACCGAACCTCTCAGCCCCAAGAGTGTCCACCCTTATGTCTCATCCAGCTGTGGGTCTAGATATGGTCAATCCAGGTTGCATCACAGCCCCTGAACGAATTGTGTAAGAATTTCTCTCTCTTTCCCTGTCTTTGTTTCATGGGTTTTTAAAAGTAATTTATTTTTATAATGGGGTTTAGCTGCTTTTCACGGCTGTGTTTAGGCCGCTTTACACCCACTTGACACACTAACAGAGAGATATCAATACATAGGTTTTAAGATTATTACTAGTAAGATATATTCTTGTGCGGTGAATCGGGTGTGTTGAGTCCAGTTCTCTGAGCAAGGAGTAGGTCTTGTCTATTCCATATTGGGTTTATGGAACGGTATCTGAGCTAATTTGAAACTCTTGTTTTATGTATCACCCCACTTCACCTTTCCCGTTAAGCAGCCATAGTGTGTTTTCTGCATGTGTGACTCTGTTCTGTTTTGTAATTCAGTTCAAGTGTAACGGTTTTAACATTCCCTCTATAAGTGACACCTTATGAGAAGTGTCCTTTTCTGTGTGACTTATTTCACTTAGAATCGTCTTACCTAAATCCACTCATCATGCTGCTACTAGCCTTATGACATTGATTTCATGGCTGAGTGATATTCCATTGTACATAAGGACCACAACTTTTTTATCCATTTTTCGCTTTCCTGGGATATTTAAGGTGGAAGGAAGTGGAGGTCCTTGTCAACAGAACAGCCCTAACCTTTGGGGTGCTTGTGTCTTGCTGATTTTCAATTTTCCCACTTTATCCCCCCATGCGTGGAAGTGCCCTATGCTCTCTAAACTGTGTTTTTTAGATGTTTCAGGACACACCGTACACTTCTCCAGAGTGGCTGTTGGCAATTTACATCCCGCCCATCAGTGTAGCAAGGCTCCCATTTCTCCATGGCCTGTCCTGCATTTCTGGTTTTGACACCTTTTTCAGCATGTCCCTTTTGACCGATGGGAAGCGAGACTTCTTTGTAGCGCTGATTTGCCTTTCCAGGTTGCTTGGTTGGCCAAAAAGGGCGTATGCGTTTTTTCCTGAATATATTCAGGAAAAAACGCATACGCCCTTTTTGGCCAAGGGCATCATTGTCAACGTTTTGCCGCTTTTCATGTGCTTTAAAGGCGATTCGAATCTACCTCCTGAAATCTGTTTCCTGCAATTCTGCCTTGATTTCAAATCCTCTTCTTTGCCTTCCCTCAATATATTTGTGGACGAGAGTTATCATTTATAATTCTGCAGGTTTGTGAATTGCAGTGCCCTGAAGCTCCATTTTACAAGTCGCTTTTTTGGGAGTCGGCCGCAAAAGCGCAGGATGGCTTCAGGCCCTGTTCTGGTTCCGGGGGGCAGGCTGAGCCTGTGGTTAATTCTTCTTCCTGATGGGAAAATTGAGTGACCTGTGCCTGTCCCAACACCAAGAGCTAGTCTCTCATTGGTTCCCCGTCTTCCCGTTCATCCTCAGGACAAATTGCAACCTGTACGGAACAGGAGGTTAAAGGTGCTGATGCTCCAAGTAGGGAGATTGCTAGTAAAGTGGCTGGAATGGCGAACCCGAGCACAAGGAGATGAGAAATGCGGTGCGTTTTAGAAACCTTTCCCCATCATACGGTGTACCATCTTCTGGGTTTCTCATGCATGTTTTCGATGTAGGAAGATGCCCTTGAACCTGGAGATTTGGGACCCATGCGATGGGTAGCACGCAGTATTACTTTAAAGGGTCTGCGTTTGCTCACCCAACCTCACCAAACCTCTCAGCCCTAAGAGTGTCCACCCTTATGTCTCATCCAGCTGTGGGTCTAGATATGGTCAATGCAGGTTGCATCACAGCCCTTGAACGAATTTTGTAAGAATTTCTCTCTCTTTCCCTGTCTTTGTTTCATGGGTTTTTAAAAGTAATTTATTTTTATAATGGGGTTTAGCTGCTTTTCACGGCTGTGTTTATGCCGCCTTACACACACTTGACACACTAACAGAGAGATATCAATACATAGGTTTTAAGATTATTACTAGTCAGATATATTCTTGTGCGGTGAATCGGGCGTGTTGAGTCCAGTTCTCTGAGCAAGGAGTAGGTCTTGTCTATTCCATATTGGGTTTATGGAACGGTATCTGAGCTAATTTGAAACTCTTGTTTTATGTATCACCCCACCTCACCTTTCCCGTTAAGCAGCCATAGTGTGTTTTCTGCATGTGTGACTCTGTTCTGTTTTGTAATTCAGTTCAAGTGTAACGGTTTTTACATTCCCTCTATAAGTGACACCTTATGAGAAGTGTCCTTTTCTGTGTGACTTATTTCACTTAGAATCGTCTTACCTAAATCCACTCATCATGTTGCTACTATCCTTATGACATTGATTTCATGGCTGAGTGATATTCCATTGTACATAAGGACCACAACTTTTTTATCCATTTTTCGCTTTCCTGGGATATTTAAGGTAGAATGAAGTGGAGGTCCTTGTCAACAGAGCAGCCCTAAACTTTGGGGTGCTTGTGTCTTGCTGATTTTCAATTTTCCCTCTTTATCCCCCCATGTGTGGAAGTGCCCTATGCTCTCTAAGCTGTGTTTTTTAGATATTTCAGGACACACCGTACACTTCTCCAGAGTGGCTGTTGGCAATTTACATCCCGCCCATCAGTGTAGCAAGGCTCCCATTTCTCCATGGCCTGTCCTGCATTTCTGGTTTTGACACTTTTTTCAGCATGTCCCTTTTGACCGATGGGAAGCGAGACTTCTTTGTAGCGCTGATTTGCCTTTCCAGGTTGCTTGGTTGGCCAAAAAGGGCGTATGCATTTTTTCCTGAATATATTCAGGAAAAAACGTATACGCCCTTTTTGTCCAAGGGCATCATTGTCAACGTTTTGCCGCTTTTCATGTGCTTTAAAGGCGATTCGAATCTACCTCCTGAAATCTGTTTCCTGCAATTCTGCCTTGATTTCAAATCCTCTTCTTTGCCTTCCCTCAATATATTTGTGGACGAGAGTTATCATTTATAACTCTGCAGGTTTGTGAATTGCAGTGCCCTGAAGCTGCATTTTACAAGTCGCTTTTTTGGGAGCCGGCCGCAAAAGCGCAGGATGGCTTCAGGCCCTGTTCTGGTTCCGGGGGGCAGGCTGAGCCTGTGGTTAATTCTTCTTCCTGATGGGAAAATAGAGTGACCTCTGACTGTCCCAACACCAAGAGCTAGTCTCTCATTGGTTTCCCGTCTTCCCGTTCATCCTCAGGACAAATTGCAACCTGTACGGAACAGGAGGTTAAAGGTGCTGATGCTCCAAGTAGGGAGATTGCTAGTAAAGTGGCTGGAATGGCGAACCCGAGCACAAGGAGGTGAGAAATGAGGTGCGTTTTAGAAACCTTTCCCCATCACACGGTGTACCATCTTCTGGGTTTCTCATGCATGTTTTCGATGTAGGAAGATGCCCTTGAACCTGGAGATTTGGGACCCATGCGATGGGTAGCACGCAGTATTACTTTAAAGGGTCTGCGTTTGCTCACCCAACCTCACCGAAACTCTCAGCCCCAAGAGTGTCCACCCTTATGTCTCATCCAGCTGTGGGTCTAGATATGGTCAATCCAGGTTGCATCACAGCCCCTGAACGAATTGTGTAAGAATTTCTCTCTCTTTCCCTGTCTTTGTTTCATGGGTTTTTAAAAGTAATTTATTTTTATAATGGGGTTTAGCTGCTTTTCACGGCTGTGTTTAGGCCGCTTTACACCCACTTGACACACTAACAGAGAGATATCAATACATAGGTTTTAAGATTATTACTAGTCAGATATATTCTTGTGCGGTGAATCGGGCGTGTTGAGTCCAGTTCTCTGAGCAAGGAGTAGGTCTTGTCTATTCCATATTGGGTTTATGGAACGGTATCTGAGCTAATTTGAAACTCTTGTTTTATGTATCACCCCACCTCACCTTTCCCGTTAAGCAGCCATAGTGTGTTTTCTGCATGTGTGACTCTGTTCTGTTTTGTAATTCAGTTCAAGTGTAACGGTTTTTACATTCCCTCTATAAGTGACACCTTAGGAGAAGTGTCCTTTTCTGTGTGACTTATTTCACTTAGAATCGTCTTACCTAAATCCACTCATCATGCTGCTACTAGCCTTATGACATTGATTTCATGGCTGAGTGATAGTCCATTGTACATAAGGACCACAACTTTTTTATCCATTTTTCGCTTTCCTGGGATATTTAAGGTGGAATGAAGTGGAGGTCCTTGTCAACAGAGCAGCCCTAAACTTTGGGGTGCTTGTGTCTTGCTGATTTTCAATTTTCCCACTTTATCCCCCCATGTGTGGAAGTGCCCTATGCTCTCTAAGCTGTGTTTTTTAGATGTTTCAGGACACACCGTACACTTCTCCAGAGAGGCTGTTGGCAATTTACATCCCGCCCATCAGTGTAGCAAGGCTCCCATTTCTCCATGGGCTGTCCTGCATTTCTGGTTTTGACACTTTTTTCAGCATGTCCCTTTTGACCGATGGGAAGCGAGACTTCTTTGTAGCGCTGATTTGCCTTTCCAGGTTGCTTGGTTGGCCAAAAAGGGCGTATGCGTTTTTTCCTGAATATATTCAGGAAAAAACTTATACGCCCTTTTTGGCCAAGGTCATCATTGTCAACGTTTTGCCGCTTTTCATGTGCTTTAAAGGCGATTCGAATCTACCTCCTGAAATCTGTTTCCTGCAATTCTGCCTTGATTTCAAATCCTCTTCTTTGCCTTCCCTCAATATATTTGTGGACGAGAGTTATCATTTATAACTCTGCAGGTTTGTGAATTGCAGTGCCCTGAAGCTGCATTTTACAAGTCGCTTTTTTGGGAGCCGGCCGCAAAAGCGCAGGATGGCTTCAGGCCCTGTTCTGGTTCCGGGGGGCAGGCTGAGCCTGTGGTTAATTCTTCTTCCTGATGGGAAAATAGAGTGACCTGTGACTGTCCCAACACCAAGAGCTAGTCTCTCATTGGTTTCCCGTCTTCCCGTTCATCCTCAGGACAAATTGCAACCTGTACGGAACAGGAGGTTAAAGGTGCTGATGCTCCAAGTAGGGAGATTGCTAGTAAAGTGGCTGGAATGGCGAACACGAGCACAAGGAGGTGAGAAATGAGGTGCGTTTTAGAAACCTTTCCCCATCACACGGTGTACCATCTTCTGGGTTTCTCATGCATGTTTTCGATGTAGGAAGATGCCCTTGAACCTGGAGATTTGGGACCCATGCGATGGGTAGCACGCAGTATTACTTTAAAGGGTCTGCGTTTGCTCACCCAACCTCACCAAACCTCTCAGCCCCAAGAGTGTCCACCCTTATGTCTCATCCAGCTGTGGGTCTAGATATGGTCAATCCAGGTTGCATCACAGCCCCTGAACGAATTGTGTAAGAATTTCTCTCTCTTTCCCTGTCTTTGTTTCATGGGTTTTTAAAAGTAATTTATTTTTATAATGGGGTTTAGCTGCTTTTCACGGCTGTGTTTAGGCCGCTTTACACCCACTTGACACACTAACAGAGAGATATCAATACATAGGTTTTAAGATTATTACTAGTCAGGTATATTCTTGTGCGGTGAATCGGGCGTGTTGAGTCCAGTTCTCTGAGCAAGGAGTAGGTCTTGTCTATTCCATATTGGGTTTATGGAACGGTATCTGAGCTAATTTGAAACTCTTGTTTTATGTATCACCCCACCTCACCTTTCCCGTTAAGCAGCCATAGTGTGTTTTCTGCATGTGTGACTCTGTTCTGTTTTGTAATTCAGTTCAAGTGTAACGGTTTTTACATTCCCTCTATAAGTGACACCTTAGGAGAAGTGTCCTTTTCTGTGTGACTTATTTCACTTAGAATCGTCTTACCTAAATCCACTCATCATGCTGCTACTAGCCTTATGACATTGATTTCATGGCTGAGTGATATTCCATTGTACATAAGGACCACAACTTTTTTATCCATTTTTCGCTTTCCTGGGATATTTAAGGTGGAAGGAAGTGGAGGTCCTTGTCAACAGAGCAGCCCTAAACTTTGGGGTGCTTGTGTCTTGCTGATTTTCAATTTTCCCACTTTATCCCCCCATGCGTGGAAGTGCCCTATGCTCTCTAAGCTGTGTTTTTTAGATGTTTCAGGACACACCGTACACTTCTCCAGAGTGGCTGTTGGCAATTTACATCCCGCCCATCAGTGTAGCAAGGCTCCCATTTCTCCATGGCCTGTCCTGCATTTCTGGTTTTGACAACTTTTTCAGCATGTCCCTTTTGACCGATGGGAAGCGAGACTTCTTTGTAGCGCTGATTTGCCTTTCCAGGTTGCTTGGTTGGCCAAAAAGGGCGTATGCGTTTTTTCCTGAATATATTCAGGAAAAAACGCATACGCCCTTTTTGGCCAAGGGCATCATTGTCAACGTTTTGCCGCTTTTCATGTGCTTTAAAGGCGATTCGAATCTACCTCCTGAAATCTGTTTCCTGCAATTCTGCCTTGATTTCAAATCCTCTTCTTTGCCTTCCCTCAATATATTTGTGGACGAGAGTTATCATTTATAACTCTGCAGGTTTGTGAATTGCAGTGCCCTGAAGCTCCATTTTACAAGTCGCTTTTTTGGGAGCCGGCCGCAAAAGCGCAGGATGGCTTCAGGCCCTGTTCTGGTTCCGGGGGGCAGGCTAAGTCTGTGGTTAATTCTTCTTCCTGATGGGAAAATAGAGTGACCTGTGCCTGTCCCAACACCAAGAGCTAGTCTCTCATTGGTTCCCCGTCTTCCCGTTCATCCTCAGGACAAATTGCAACCTGTACGGAACAGGAGGTTAAAGGTGCTGATGCTCCAAGTAGGGAGATTGCTAGTAAAGTGGCTGGAATGGCGAACACGAGCACAAGGAGGTGAGAAATGAGGTGCGTTTTAGAAACCTTTCCCCATCACACGGTGTACCATCTTCTGGGTTTCTCATGCATGTTTTCGATGTAGGAAGATGCCCTTGAACCTGGAGATTTGGGACCCATGCGATGGGTAGCACGCAGTATTACTTTAAAGGGTCTGCGTTTGCTCACCCAACCTCACCAAACCTCTCAGCCCCAAGAGTGTCCACCCTTATGTCTCATCCAGCTGTGGGTCTAGATATGGTCAATCCAGGTTGCATCACAGCCCCTGAACGAATTGTGTAAGAATTTCTCTCTCTTTCCCTGTCTTTGTTTCATGGGTTTTTAAAAGTAATTTATTTTTATAATGGGGTTTAGCTGCTTTTCACGGCTGTGTTTAGGCCGCTTTACACCCACTTGACACACTAACAGAGAGATATCAATACATAGGTTTTAAGATTATTACTAGTCAGATATATTCTTGTGCGGTGAATCGGGCGTGTTGAGTCCAGTTCTCTGAGCAAGGAGTAGGTCTTGTCTATTCCATATTGGGTTTATGGAACGGTATCTGAGCTAATTTGAAACTCTTGTTTTATGTATCACCCCACCTCACCTTTCCCGTTAAGCAGCCATAGTGTGTTTTCTGCATGTGTGACTCTGTTCTGTTTTGTAATTCAGTTCAAGTGTAACGGTTTTTACATTCCCTCTATAAGTGACACCTTAGGAGAAGTGTCCTTTTCTGTGTGACTTATTTCACTTAGAATCGTCTTACCTAAATCCACTCATCATGCTGCTACTAGCCTTATGACATTGATTTCATGGCTGAGTGATATTCCATTGTACATAAGGACCACAACTTTTTTATCCATTTTTCGCTTTCCTGGGATATTTAAGGTGGAAGGAAGTGGAGGTCCTTGTCAACAGAGCAGCCCTAAACTTTGGGGTGCTTGTGTCTTGCTGATTTTCAATTTTCCCACTTTATCCCCCCATGCGTGGAAGTGCCCTATGCTCTCTAAGCTGTGTTTTTTAGATGTTTCAGGACACACCGTACACTTCTCCAGAGTGGCTGTTGGCAATTTACATCCCGCCCATCAGTGTAGCAAGGCTCCCATTTCTCCATGGCCTGTCCTGCATTTCTGGTTTTGACAACTTTTTCAGCATGTCCCTTTTGACCGATGGGAAGCGAGACTTCTTTGTAGCGCTGATTTGCCTTTCCAGGTTGCTTGGTTGGCCAAAAAGGGCGTATGCGTTTTTTCCTGAATATATTCAGGAAAAAACGCATACGCCCTTTTTGGCCAAGGGCATCATTGTCAACGTTTTGCCGCTTTTCATGTGCTTTAAAGGCGATTCGAATCTACCTCCTGAAATCTGTTTCCTGCAATTCTGCCTTGATTTCAAATCCTCTTCTTTGCCTTCCCTCAATATATTTGTGGACGAGAGTTATCATTTATAACTCTGCAGGTTTGTGAATTGCAGTGCCCTGAAGCTGCATTTTACAAGTCGCTTTTTTGGGAGCCGGCCGCAAAAGCGCAGGATGGCTTCAGGCCCTGTTCTGGTTCCGGGGGGCAGGCTGAGCCTGTGGTTAATTCTTCTTCCTGATGGGAAAATAGAGTGACCTGTGACTGTCCCAACACCAAGAGCTAGTCTCTCATTGGTTTCCCGTCTTCCCGTTCATCCTCAGGACAAATTGCAACCTGTACGGAACTGGAGGTTAAAGGTGCTGATGCTCCAAGTAGGGAGATTGCTAGTAAAGTGGCTGGAATGGCGAACCCGAGCACAAGGAGGTGAGAAATGAGGTGCGTTTTAGAAACCTTTCCCCATCACACGGTGTACCATCTTCTGGGTTTCTCATGCATGTTTTCGATGTAGGAAGATGCCCTTGAACCTGGAGATTTGGGACCCATGCGATGGGTAGCACGCAGTATTACTTTAAAGGGTCTGCGTTTGCTCACCCAACCTCACCAAAACTCTCAGCCCCAAGAGTGTCCACCCTTATGTCTCATCCAGCTGTGGGTCCAAATATGGTCAATCCAGGTTGCATCACAGCCCCTGAACGAATTGTGTAAGAATTTCTCTCTCTTTCCCTGTCTTTGTTTCATGGGTTTTTAAAAGTAATTTATTTTTATAATGGGGTTTAGCTGCTTTTCACGGCTGTGTTTAGGCCGCTTTACACCCACTTGACACACTAACAGAGAGATATCAATACATAGGTTTTAAGATTATTCCTAGTCAGATATATTCTTGTGCGGTGAATCGGGCGTGTTGAGTCCAGTTCTCTGAGCAAGGAGTAGGTCTTGTCTATTCCATATTGGGTTTATGGAACGGTATCTGAGCTAATTTGAAACTCTTGTTTTATGTATCACCCCACCTCACCTTTCCCGTTAAGAAGCCATAGTGTGTTTTCTGCATGTGTGACTCTGTTCTGTTTTGTAATTCAGTTCAAGTGTAACGGTTTTTACATTCCCTCTATAAGTGACACCTTATGAGAAGTGTCCTTTTCTGTGTGACTTATTTCACTTAGAATCGTCTTACCTAAATCCACTCATCATGCTGCTACTAGCCTTATGACATTGATTTCATGGCTGAGTGATATTCCATTGTACATAAGGACCACAACTTTTTTATCCATTTTTCGCTTTCCTGGGATATTTAAGGTGGAAGGAAGTGGAGGTCCTTGTCAACAGAGCAGCCCTAAACTTTGGGGTGCTTGTGTCTTGCTGATTTTCAATTTTCCCACTTTATCCCCCCATGCGTGGAAGTGCCCTATGCTCTCTAAGCTGTGTTTTTTAGATGTTTCAGGAAACACCGTACACTTCTCCAGAGTGGCTGTTGGCAATTTACATCCCGCCCATCAGTGTAGCAAGGCTCCCATTTCTCCATGGCCTGTCCTGCATTTCTGGTTTTGACACTTTTTTCAGCATGGCCCTTTTGACCGATGGGAAGCGAGACTTCTTTGTAGCGCTGATTTGCCTTTCCAGGTTGCTTGGTTGGCCAAAAAGGGCGTATGCGTTTTTTCCTGAATATATTCAGGAAAAAACGCATACGCCCTTTTTGGCCAAGGGCATCATTGTCAACGTTTTGCCGCTTTTCATGTGCTTTAAAGGCGATTCGAATCTACCTCCTGAAATCTGTTTCCTGCAATTCTGCCTTGATTTCAAATCCTCTTCTTTGCCTTCCCTCAATATATTTGTGGACGAGAGTTATCATTTATAACTCTGCAGGTTTGTGAATTGCAGTGCCCTGAAGCTCCATTTTACAAGTCGCTTTTTTGGGAGCCGGCCGCAAAAGCGCAGGATGGCTTCAGGCCCTGTTCTGGTTCCGGGGGGCAGGCTGAGCCTGTGGTTAATTCTTCTTCCTGATGGGAAAATAGAGTGACCTGTGCCTGTCCCAACACCAAGAGCTAGTCTCTCATTGGTTCCCCGTCTTCCGGTTCATCCTCAGGATAAATTGCAACCTGTACGGAACAGGAGGTTAAAGGTGCTGATGCTCCAAGTAGGGAGATTGCTAGTAAAGTGGCTGGAATGGCGAACCCGAGCACAAGGAGGTGAGAAATGAGGTGCGTTTTAGAAACCTTTCCCCATCACACGGTGTACCATCTTCTGGGTTTCTCATGCATGTTTTCGATGTAGGAAGATACCCTTGAACCTGGAGATTTGGGACCCATGCGATGGGTAGCACGCAGTATTACTTTAAAGGGTCTGCGTTTGCTCACCCAACCTCACCAAACCTCTCAGCCCCAAGAATGTCCACCCTTATGTCTCATCCAGCTGTGGGTCTAGATATGGTCAATCCAGGTTGCATCACAGCCCCTGAACGAATTGTGTAAGAATTTCTCTCTCTTTCCCTGTCTTTGTTTCATGGGTTTTTAAAAGTAATTTATTTTTATAATGGGGTTTAGCTGCTTTTCACGGCTGTGTTTAGGCCGCTTTACACACACTTGACACACTAACAGAGAGATATCAATACATAGGTTTTAAGATTATTACTAGTCAGATATATTCTTGTGCGGTGAATCGGGCGTGTTGAGTCCAGTTCTCTGAGCAAGGAGTAGGTCTTGTCTATTCCATATTGGGTTTATGGAACGGTATCTGAGCTAATTTGAAACTCTTGTTTTATGTATCACCCCACCTCACCTTTTCCGTTAAGCAGCCATAGTGTGTTTTCTGCATGTGTGACTCTGTTCTGTTTTGTAATTCAGTTCAAGTGTAACGGTTTTTACATTCCCTCTATAAGTGACACCTTATGAGAAGTGTCCTTTTCTGTGTGACTTATTTCACCTAGAATCGTCTTACCTAAATCCACTCATCATGCTGCTACTAGCCTTATGACATTGATTTCATGGCTGAGTGATATTCCATTGTACATAAGGACCACAACTTTTTTATCCATTTTTCGCTTTCCTGGGATATTTAAGGTGGAAGGAAGTGGAGGTCCTTGTCAACAGAGCAGCCCTAAACTTTGGGGTGCTTGTGTCTTGCTGATTTTCAATTTTCCCACTTTATCCCCCCATGCGTGGAAGTGCCCTATGCTCTCTAAGCTGTGTTTTTTAGATGTTTCAGGACACACCGTACACTTCTCCAGAGTGGCTGTTGGCAATTTACATCCCGCCCATCAGTGTAGCAAGGCTCCCATTTCTCCATGGCCTGTCCTGCATTTCTGGTTTTGACAACTTTTTCAGCATGTCCCTTTTGACCGATGGGAAGCGAGACTTCTTTGTAGCGCTGATTTGCCTTTCCAGGTTGCTTGGTTGGCCAAAAAGGGCGAATGCGTTTTTTCCTGAATATATTCAGGAAAAAACGCATACGCCCTTTTTGGCCAAGGGCATCATTGTCAACGTTTTGCCGCTTTTCATGTGCTTTAAAGGCGATTCGAATCTACCTCCTGAAATCTGTTTCCTGCAATTCTGCCTTGATTTCAAATCCTCTTCTTTGCCTTCCCTCAATATATTTGTGGACGAGAGTTATCATTTATAACTCTGCAGGTTTGTGAATTGCAGTGCCCTGAAGCTCCATTTTACAAGTCGGTTTTTTGGGAGCCGGCCGCAAAAGCGCAGGATGGCTTCAGGCCCTGTTCTGGTTCCGGGGGGCAGGCTGAGCCTGTGGTTAATTCTTCTTCCTGATGGGAAAATAGAGTGACCTGTGCCTGTCCCAACACCAAGAGCTAGTCTCTCATTGGTTCCCCGTCTTCCCGTTCATCCTCAGGACAAATTGCAACCTGTACGGAACAGGAGGTTAAAGGTGCTGATGCTCCAAGTAGGGAGATTGCTAGTAAAGTGGCTGGAATGGCGAACCCGAGCACAAGGAGATGAGAAATGAGGTGCGTTTTAGAAACCTTTCCCCATCACACGCTGTACCATCTTCTGGGTTTCTCATGCATGTTTTCGATGTAGGAAGATGCCCTTGAACCTGGAGATTTGGGACCCATGCGATGGGTAGCACGCAGTATTTCTTTAAAGGGTCTGCGTTTGCTCACCCAACCTCACCGAACCTCTCAGCCCCAAGAGTGTCCACCCTTATGTCTCATCCAGCTGTGGGTCTAGATATGGTCAATCCAGGTTGCATCACAGCCCCTGAACGAATTGTGTAAGAATTTCTCTCTCTTTCCCTGTCTTTGTTTCATGGGTTTTTAAAAGTAATTTCTTTTTATAATGGGGTTTAGCTGCTTTTCACGGCTGTGTTTAGGCCGCTTTACACCCACTTGACACACTAACAGAGAGATATCAATACATAGGTTTTAAGATTATTACTAGTCAGATATATTCTTGTGCGGTGAATCGGGCGTGTTGAGTCCAGTTCTCTGAGCAAGGAGTAGGTCTTGTCTATTCCATATTGGGTTTATGGAACGGTATCTGAGCTAATTTGAAACTCTTGTTTTATGTATCACCCCACCTCACCTTTCCCGTTAAGCAGCCATAGTGTGTTTTCTGCATGTGTGACTCTGTTCTGTTTTGTAATTCAGTTCAAGTGTAACGATTTTTACATTCCCTCTATAAGTGACACCTTATGAGAAGTGTCCTTTTCTGTGTGACTTATTTCACTTAGAATCGTCTTACCTAAATCCACTCATCATGCTGCTACTAGCCTTATGACATTGATTTCATGGCTGAGTGATATTCCATTGTACATAAGGACCACAACTTTTTTATCCATTTTTCGCTTTCCTGGGATATTTAAGGTGGAAGGAAGTGGAGGTCCTTGTCAACAGAGCAGCCCTAAAGTTTGGGGTGCTTGTGTCTTGCTGATTTTCAATTTTCCCACTTTATCCCCCCATGCGTGGAAGTGCCCTATGCTCTCTAAGCTGTGTTTTTTAGATGTTTCAGGACACACCGTACACTTCTCCAGAGTGGCTGTTGGCAATTTACATCCCGCCCATCAGTGTAGCAAGGCTCCCATTTCTCCATGGCCTGTCCTGCATTTCTGGTTTTGACACTTTTTTCAGCATGGCCCTTTTGACCGATGGGAAGAGAGACTTCTTTGTAGCGCTGATTTGCCTTTCCAGGTTGCTTGGTTGGCCAAAAAGGGCGTATGCGTTTTTTCCTGAATATATTCAGGAAAAAACGCATACGCCCTTTTTGGCCAAGGGCATCATTGTCAACGTTTTGCCGCTTTTCATGTGCTTTAAAGGCGATTCGAATCTTCCTCCTGAAATCTGTTTCCTGCAATTCTGCCTTGATTTCAAATCCTCTTCTTTGCCTTCCCTCAATATATTTGTGGACGAGAGTTATCATTTATAACTCTGCAGGTTTGTGAATTGCAGTGCCCTGAAGCTCCATTTTACAAGTCGGTTTTTTGGGAGCCGGCCGCAAAAGCGCAGGATGGCTTCAGGCCCTGTTCTGGTTCCGGGGGGCAGGCTGAGCCTGTGGTTAATTCTTCTTCCTGATGGGAAAATAGAGTGACCTGTGCCTGTCCCAACACCAAGAGCTAGTCTCTCATTGGTTCCCCGTCTTCCCGTTCATCCTCAGGACAAATTGCAACCTGTACGGAACAGGAGGTTAAAGGTGCTGATGCTCCAAGTAGGGAGATTGCTAGTAAAGTGGCTGGAATGGCGAACCCGAGCACAAGGAGATGAGAAATGAAGTGCGTTTTAGAAACCTTTCCCCATCACACGGTGTACCATCTTCTGGGTTTCTCATGCATGTTTTCGATGTAGGAAGATGCCCTTGAACCTGGAGATTTGGGACCCATGCGATGGGTAGCACGCAGTATTTCTTTAAAGGGTCTGCGTTTGCTCACCCAACCTCACCGAACCTCTCAGCCCCAAGAGTGTCCACCCTTATGTCTCATCCAGCTGTGGGTCTAGATATGGTCAATGCAGGTTGCATCACAGCCCCTGAACGAATTGTGTAAGAATTTCTCTCTCTTTCCCTGTCTTTGTTTCATGGGTTTTTAAAAGTAATTTATTTTTATAATGGGGTTTAGCTGCTTTTCACGGCTGTGTTTATGCCGCCTTACACACACTTGACACACTAACAGAGAGATATCAATACATAGGTTTTAAGATTATTACTAGTCAGATATATTCTTGTGCGGTGAATCGGGCGTGTTGAGTCCAGTTCTCTGAGCAAGGAGTAGGTCTTGTCTATTCCATATTGGGTTTATGGAACGGTATCTGAGCTAATTTGAAACTCTTGTTTTATGTATCACCCCACCTCACCTTTCCCGTTAAGCAGCCATAGTGTGTTTTCTGCATGTGTGACTCTGTTCTGTTTTGTAATTCAGTTCAAGTGTAACGGTTTTTACATTCCCTCTATAAGTGACACCTTATGAGAAGTGTCCTTTTCTGTGTGACTTATTTCACTTAGAATCGTCTTACCTAAATCCACTCATCATGCTGCTACTAGCCTTATGACATTGATTTCATGGCTGAGTGATATTCCATTGTACATAAGGACCACAACTTTTTTATCCATTTTTCGCTTTCCTGGGATATTTAAGGTGGAAGGAAGTGGAGGTCCTTGTCAACAGAGCAGCCCTAAACTTTCGGGTGCTTGTGTCTTGCTGATTTTCAATTTTCCCACTTTATCCCCCCATGCGTAGAAGTGCCCTATGCTCTCTAAGCTGTGTTTTTTAGATGTTTCAGGACACACCGTACACTTCTCCAGAGTGGCTGTTGGCAATTTACATCCCGCCCATCAGTGTAGCAAGGCTCCCATTTCTCCATGGCCTGTCCTGCATTTCTGGTTTTGACACTTTTTTCAGCATGTCCCTTTTGACCGATGGGAAGCGAGACTTCTTTGTAGCGCTGATTTGCCTTTCCAGGTTGCTTGGTTGGCCAAAAAGGGCGTATGCGTTTTTTCCTGAATATATTCAGGAAAAAACGCATACGCCCTTTTTGGCCAAGGGCATCATTGTCAACGTTTTGCCGCTTTTCATGTGCTTTAAAGGCGATTCGAATCTACCTCCTGAAATCTGTTTCCTGCAATTCTGCCTTGATTTCAAATCCTCTTCTTTGCCTTCCCTCAATATATTTGTGGACGAGAGTTATCATTTATAACTCTGCAGGTTTGTGAATTGCAGTGCCCTGAAGCTGCATTTTACAAGTCGCTTTTTTGGGAGCCGGCCGCAAAAGCGCAGGATGGCTTCAGGCCCTGTTCTGGTTCCGGGGGGCAGGCTGAGCCTGTGGTTAATTCTTCTTCCTGATGGGAAAATAGAGTGACCTGTGCCTGTCCCAACACCAAGAGCTAGTCTCTCATTGGTTTCCCGTCTTCCCGTTCATCCTCAGGACAAATTGCAACCTGTACGGAACAGGAGGTTAAAGGTGCTGATGCTCCAAGTAGGGAGATTGCTAGTAAAGTGGCTGGAATGGAGAAGACGAGCACAAGGAGGTGAGAAATGAGGTGCGTTTTAGAAACCTTTCCCCATCACACGGTGTACCATCTTCTGGGTTTCTCATGCATGTTTTCGATGTAGGAAGATGCCCTTGAACCTGGAGATTTGGGACCCATGCGATGGGTAGCACGCAGTATTACTTTAAAGGGTCTGAGTTTGCTCACCCAACCTCACCAAACCTCTCAGCCCCAAGAGTGTCCACCCTTATGTCTCATCCAGCTGTGGGTCTAGATATGGTCAATCCAGGTTGCATCACAGCCCCCGAACGAAATGTGTAAGAATTTCTCTCTCTTTCCCTGTCTTTGTTTCATGGGTTTTTAAAAGTAATTTATTTTTATAATGGGGTTTAGCTGCTTTTCACGGCTGTGTTTAGGCCGCTTTACACCCACTTGACACACTAACAGAGAGATATCAATACATAGGTTTTAAGATTATTACTAGTCAGATATATTCTTGTGCGGTGAATCGGGCGTGTTGAGTCCAGTTCTCTGAGCAAGGAGTAGGTCTTGTCTATTCCATATTGGGTTTATGGAACGGTATCTGAGCTAATTTGAAACTCTTGTTTTATGTATCACCCCACCTCACCTTTCCCGTTAAGCAGCCATAGTGTGTTTTCTGCATGTGTGACTCTGTTCTGTTTTGTAATTCAGTTCAAGTGTAACGGTTTATACATTCCCTCTATAAGTGACACCTTATGAGAATTGTCCTTTTCTGTGTGACTTATTTCACTTAGAATCGTCTTACCTAAATCCACTCATCATGCTGCTACTAGCTTTATGACATTGATTTCATGGCTGAGTGATATTCCATTGTACATAAGGACCACAACTTTTTTATCCATTTTTCGCTTTCCTGGGATATTTAAGGTGGAAGGAAGTGGAGGTCCTTGTCAACAGAGCAGCCCTAAACTTTGGGGTGCTTGTGTCTTGCTGATTTTCAATTTTCCCACTTTATCCCCCCATGCGTGGAAGTGCCCTATGCTCTCTAAGCTGTGTTTTTTAGATGTTTCAGGACACACCGTACACTTCTCCAGAGTGGCTGTTGGCAATTTACATCCCGCCCATCAGTGTAGCAAGGCTCCCATTTCTCCATGGCCTGTCCTGCATTTCTGGTTTTGACAACTTTTTCAGCATGTCCCTTTTGACCGATGGGAAGCGAGACTTCTTTGTAGCGCTGATTTGCCTTTCCAGGTTGCTTGGTTGGCCAAAAAGGGCGTATGCGTTTTTTCCTGAATATATTCAGGAAAAAACGCATACGCCCTTTTTGGCCAAGGGCATCATTGTCAACGTTTTGCCGCTTTTCATGTGCTTTAAAGGCGATTCGAATCTACCTCCTGAAATCTGTTTCCTGCAATTCTGCCTTGATT
Source organism: Balaenoptera physalus (assembly GCF_965194825.1). Taxonomy (NCBI): domain Eukaryota; kingdom Metazoa; phylum Chordata; class Mammalia; order Artiodactyla; family Balaenopteridae; genus Balaenoptera; species Balaenoptera physalus. The sequence goes on from NW_028126045.1 coordinate 228,110, forward strand.
TCAAATCCTCTTCTTTGCCTTCCCTCAATATATTTGTGGACGAGAGTTATCATTTATAACTCTGCAGGTTTGTGAATTGCAGTGCCCTGAAGCTCCATTTTACAAGTCGGGTTTTTGGGAGCCGGCCGCAAAAGCGCAGGATGGCTTCAGGCCCTGTTCTGGTTCCGGGTGGCAGGCTGAGCCTGTGGATAATTCTTCTTCCTGATGGGAAAATAGAGTGACCTGTGCCTGTCCCAACACCAAGAGCTAGTCTCTCATTGGTTCCCCGTCTTCCCGTTCATCCTCAGGACAAATTGCAACCTGTACGGAACAGGAGGTTAAAGGTGCTGATGCTCCAAGTAGGGAGATTGCTAGTAAAGTGGCTGGAATGGCGAACACGAGCACAAGGAGATGAGAAATGAGGTGCATTTTAGAAACCTTTCCCCATCACACGGTGTACCATATTCTGGGTTTCTCATGCATGTTTTCGATGTAGGAAGATGCCCTTGAACCTGGAGATTTGGGACCCATGCGATGGGTAGCACGCAGTATTACTTTAAAGGGTCTGCGTTTGCTCACCCAACCTCACCAAACCTCTCAGCCCCAAGAGTGTCCACCCTTATGTGTCATCCAGCTGTGGGTCTAGATATGGTCAATCCAGGTTGCATCACAGCCCCCGAACGAATTGTGTAAGAATTTCTCTCTCTTTCCCTGTCTTTGTTTCATGGGTTTTTAAAAGTAATTTATTTTTATAATGGGGTTTAGCTGCTTTTCACGGCTGTGTTTATGCCGCCTTACACACACTTGACACACTAACAGAGAGATATCAATACATAGGTTTTAAGATTATTACTAGTCAGATATATTCTTGTGCGGTGAATCGGGCGTGTTGAGTCCAGTTCTCTGAGCAAGGAGTAGGTCTTGTCTATTCCATATTGGGTTTATGGAACGGTATCTGAGCTAATTTGAAACTCTTGTTTTATGTATCAGCCCACCTCACCTTTCCCGTTAAGCAGCCATAGTGTGTTTTCTGCATGTGCGACTCTGTTCTGTTTTGTAATTCAGTTCAAGTGTAACGGTTTTTACATTCCCTCTATAAGTGACACCTTATGAGAAGTGTCCTTTTCTGTGTGACTTATTTCACTTAGAATCGTCTTACCTAAATCCACTCATCATGCTGCTACTAGCCTTATGACATTGATTTCATGGCTGAGTGATATTCCATTGTACATAAGGACCACAACTTTTTTATCCATTTTTCGCTTTCCTGGGATATTTAAGGTGGAAGGAAGTGGAGGTCCTTGTCAACAGAGCAGCCCTAAACTTTCGGGTGCTTGTGTCTTGCTGATTTTCAATTTTCCCACTTTATCCCCCCATGCGTAGAAGTGCCCTATGCTCTCTAAGCTGTGTTTTTTAGATGTTTCAGGACACACCGTACACTTCTCCAGAGTGGCTGTTGGCAATTTACATCCCGCCCATCAGTGTAGCAAGGCTCCCATTTCTCCATGGCCTGTCCTGCATTTCTGGTTTTGACACCTTTTTCAGCATGTCCCTTTTGACCGATGGGAAGCGAGATTTCTTTGTAGCGCTGATTTGCCTTTCCAGGTTGCTTGGTTGGCCAAAAAGGGCGTATGCGTTTTTTCCTGAATATATTCAGGAAAAAACGCATACGCCCTTTTTGGCCAAGGGCATCATTGTCAACGTTTTGCCGCTTTTCATGTGCTTTAAAGGCGATTCGAATCTACCTCCTGAAATCTGTTTCCTGCAATTCTGCCTTGATTTCAAATCCTCTTCTTTGCCTTCCCTCAATATATTTGTGGACGAGAGTTATCATTTATAATTCTGCAGGTTTGTGAATTGCAGTGCCCTGAAGCTCCATTTTACAAGTCGCTTTTTTGGGAGTCGGCCGCAAAAGCGCAGGATGGCTTCAGGCCCTGTTCTGGTTCCGGGGGGCAGGCTGAGCCTGTGGTTAATTCTTCTTCCTGATGGGAAAATTGAGTGACCTGTGCCTGTCCCAACACCAAGAGCTAGTCTCTCATTGGTTCCCCGTCTTCCCGTTCATCCTCAGGACAAATTGCAACCTGTACGGAACAGGAGGTTAAAGGTGCTGATGCTCCAAGTAGGGAGATTGCTAGTAAAGTGGCTGGAATGGCGAACCCGAGCACAAGGAGATGAGAAATGCGGTGCGTTTTAGAAACCTTTCCCCATCACACGGTGTACCATCTTCTGGGTTTCTCATGCATGTTTTCGATGTAGGAAGATGCCCTTGAACCTGGAGATTTGGGACCCATGCGATGGGTAGCACGCAGTATTACTTTAAAGGGTCTGCGTTTGCTCACCCAACCTCACCAAACCTCTCAGCCCCAAGAGTGTCCACCCTTATGTCTCATCCAGCTGTGGGTCTAGATATGGTCAATGCAGGTTGCATCACAGCCCCTGAACGAATTGTGTAAGAATTTCTCTCTCTTTCCCTGTCTTTGTTTCATGGGTTTTTAAAAGTAATTTATTTTTATAATGGGGTTTAGCTGCTTTTCACGGCTGTGTTTATGCCGCCTTACACACACTTGACACACTAACAGAGAGATATCAATACATAGGTTTTAAGATTATTACTAGTCAGATATATTCTTGTGCGGTGAATCGGGCGTGTTGAGTCCAGTTCTCTGAGCAAGGAGTAGGTCTTGTCTATTCCATATTGGGTTTATGGAACGGTATCTGAGCTAATTTGAAACTCTTGTTTTATGTATCACCCCACCTCACCTTTCCCGTTAAGCAGCCATAGTGTGTTTTCTGCATGTGTGACTCTGTTCTGTTTTGTAATTCAGTTCAAGTGTAACGGTTTTTACATTCTCTCTATAAGTGACACCTTATGAGAAGTGTCCTTTTCTGTGTGACTTATTTCACTTAGAATCGTCTTACCTAAATCCACTCATCATGCTGCTACTAGCCTTATGACATTGATTTCATGGCTGAGTGATATTCCATTGTACATAAGGACCACAACTTTTTTATCCATTTTTCGCTTTCCTGGGATATTTAAGGTGGAATGAAGTGGAGGTCCTTGTCAACAGAGCAGCCCTAAACTTTGGGGTGCTTGTGTCTTGCTGATTTTCAATTTTCCCACTTTATCCCCCCATGTGTGGAAGTGCCCTATGCTCTCTAAGCTGTGTTTTTTAGATGTTTCAGGACACACCGTACACTTCTCCAGAGTGGCTGTTGGCAATTTACATCCCGCCCATCAGTTTAGTAAGGCTCCCATTTCTCCATGGCCTGTCCTGCATTTCTGGTTTTGACACTTTTTTCAGCATGGCCCTTTTGACCGATGGGAAGCGAGACTTCTTTGTAGCGCTGATTTGCCTTTCCAGGTTGCTTGGTTGGCCAAAAAGGGCGTATGCGTTTTTTCCTGAATATATTCAGGAAAAAACGCATACGCCCTTTTTGGCCAAGGGCACCATTGTCAACGTTTTGCCGCTTTTCATGTGCTTTAAAGGCGATTCGAATCTACCTCCTGAAATCTGTTTCCTGCAATTCTGCCTTGATTTCAAATCCTCTTCTTTGCCTTCCCTCAATATATTTGTGGACGAGAGTTATCATTTATAACTCTGCAGGTTTGTGAATTGCAGTGCCCTGAATCTCCATTTTACAAGTCGCTTTTTTGGGAGCTGGCCGCAAAAGCGCAGGATGGCTTCAGGCCCTGTTCTGCTTCCGGGGGGCAGGCTGAGCCTGTGGTTAATTCTTCTTCCTGATGGGAAAATAGAGTGACCTGTGCCTGTCCCAACACCAAGAGCTAGTCTCTCATTGGTTCCCCGTCTTCCCGTTCATCCTCAGGACAAATTGCAACCTGTACGGAACAGGAGGTTAAAGGTGCTGATGCTCCAAGTAGGGAGATTGCTAGTAAAGTGGCTGGAATGGCGAACCCGAGCACAAGGAGGTGAGAAATGAGGTGCGTTTTAGAAACCTTTCCCCATCACACGGTGTACCATCTTCTGGGTTTCTCATGCATGTTTTCGATGTAGGAAGATGCCCTTGAACCTGGAGATTTGGGACCCATGCGATGGGTAGCACGCAGTATTACTTTAAAGGGTCTGCGTTTGCTCACCCAACCTCACCAAACCTCTCAGCCCCAAGAGTGTCCACCCTTATGTCTCATCCAGCTGTGGGTCTAGATATGGTCAATCCAGGTTGCATCACAGCCCCTGAACGAATTGTGTAAGAATTTCTCTCTCTTTCCCTGTCTTTGTTTCATGTGTTTTTAAAAGTAATTTATTTTTATAATGGGGTTTAGCTGCTTTTCACGGCTGTGTTTAGGCCGCTTTACACCCACTTGACACACTAACAGAGAGATATCAATACATAGGTTTTAAGATTATTAGTAGTCAGATATATTCTTGTGCGGTGAATCGGGCGTGTTGAGTCCAGTTCTCTGAGCAAGGAGTAGGTCTTGTCTATTACATATTGGGTTTATGGAACGGTATCTGAGCTAATTTGAAACTCTTGTTTTATGTATCAGCCCACCTCACCTTTCCCGTTAAGCAGCCATAGTGTGTTTTCTGCATGTGTGACTCTGTTCTGTTTTGTAATTCAGTTCAAGTGTAACGGTTTTTACATTCCCTCTATAAGTGACACCTTATGAGAAGTGTCCTTTTCTGTGTGACTTATTTCACTTAGAATCGTCTTACCTAAATCCACTCATCATGCTGCTACTAGCCTTATGACATTGATTTCATGGCTGAGTGATATTCCATTGTACATAAGGACCACAACTTTTTTATCCATTTTTCGCTTTCCTGGGATATTTAAGGTGGAAGGAAGTGGAGGTCCTTGTCAACAGAGCAGCCCTAAACTTTCGGGTGCTTGTGTCTTGCTGATTTTCAATTTTCCCACTTTATCCCCCCATGCGTAGAAGTGCCCTATGCTCTCTAAGCTGTGTTTTTTAGATGTTTCAGGACACACCGTACACTTCTCCAGAGTGGCTGTTGGCAATTTACATCCCGCCCATCAGTGTAGCAAGGCTCCCATTTCTCCATGGCCTGTCCTGCATTTCTGGTTTTGACACCTTTTTCAGCATGTCCCTTTTGACCGATGGGAAGCGAGACTTCTTTGTAGCGCTGATTTGCCTTTCCAGGTTGCTTGGTTGGCCAAAAAGGGCGTATGCGTTTTTTCCTGAATATATTCAGGAAAAAACGCATACGCCCTTTTTGGCCAAGGGCATCATTGTGAACGTTTTGCCGCTTTTCATGTGCTTTAAAGGCGATTCGAATCTACCTCCTGAAATCTATTTCCTGCAATTCTGCCTTGATTTCAAATCCTCTTCTTTGCCTTCCCTCAATATATTTGTGGACGAGAGTTATCATTTATAATTCTGCAGGTTTGTGAATTGCAGTGCCCTGAAGCTCCATTTTACAAGTCGCTTTTTTGGGAGTCGGCCGCAAAAGCGCAGGATGGCTTCAGGCCCTGTTCTGGTTCCGGGGGGCAGGCTGAGCCTGTGGTTAATTCTTCTTCCTGATGGGAAAATTGAGTGACCTGTGCCTGTCCCAACACCAAGAGCTAGTCTCTCATTGGTTCCCCGTCTTCCCGTTCATCCTCAGGACAAATTGCAACCTGTACGGAACAGGAGGTTAAAGGTGCTGATGCTCCAAGTAGGGAGATTGCTAGTAAAGTGGCTGGAATGGCGAACCCGAGCACAAGGAGATGAGAAATGCGGTGCGTTTTAGAAACCTTTCCCCATCACACGGTGTACCATCTTCTGGGTTTCTCATGCATGTTTTCGATGTAGGAAGATGCCCTTGAACCTGGAGATTTGGGACCCATGCGATGGGTAGCACGCAGTATTACTTTAAAGGGTCTGCGTTTGCTCACCCAACCTCACCAAACCTCTCAGCCCCAAGAGTGTCCACCCTTATGTCTCATCCAGCTGTGGGTCTAGATATGGTCAATGCAGGTTGCATCACAGCCCCTGAACGAATTGTGTAAGAATTTCTCTCTCTTTCCCTGTCTTTGTTTCATGGGTTTTTAAAAGTAATTTATTTTTATAATGGGGTTTAGCTGCTTTTCACGGCTGTGTTTATGCCGCCTTACACACACTTGACACACTAACAGAGAGATATCAATACATAGGTTTTAAGATTATTACTAGTCAGATATATTCTTGTGCGGTGAATCGGGCGTGTTGAGTCCAGTTCTCTGAGCAAGGAGTAGGTCTTGTCTATTCCATATTGGGTTTATGGAACGGTATCTGAGCTAATTTGAAACTCTTGTTTTATGTATCACCCCACCTCACCTTTCCCGTTAAGCAGCCATAGTGTGTTTTCTGCATGTGTGACTCTGTTCTGTTTTGTAATTCAGTTCAAGTGTAACGGTTTTTACATTCTCTCTATAAGTGACACCTTATGAGAAGTGTCCTTTTCTGTGTGACTTATTTCACTTAGAATCGTCTTACCTAAATCCACTCATCATGCTGCTACTAGCCTTATGACATTGATTTCATGGCTGAGTGATATTCCATTGTACATAAGGACCACAACTTTTTTATCCATTTTTCGCTTTCCTGGGATATTTAAGGTGGAATGAAGTGGAGGTCCTTGTCAACAGAGCAGCCCTAAACTTTGGGGTGCTTGTGTCTTGCTGATTTTCAATTTTCCCACTTTATCCCCCCATGTGTGGAAGTGCCCTATGCTCTCTAAGCTGTGTTTTTTAGATGTTTCAGGACACACCGTACACTTCTCCAGAGTGGCTGTTGGCAATTTACATCCCGCCCATCAGTGTAGTAAGGCTCCCATTTCTCCATGGCCTGTCCTGCATTTCTGGTTTTGACACTTTTTTCAGCATGGCCCTTTTGACCGATGGGAAGCGAGACTTCTTTGTAGCGCTGATTTCCCTTTCCAGGTTGCTTGGTTGGCCAAAAAGGGCGTATGCGTTTTTTCCTGAATATATTCAGGAAAAAACGCATACGCCCTTTTTGGCCAAGGGCACCATTGTCAACGTTTTGCCGCTTTTCATGTGCTTTAAAGGCGATTCGAATCTACCTAATGAAATCTGTTTCCTGCAATTCTGCCTTGATTTCAAATCCTCTTCTTTGCCTTCCCTCAATATATTTGTGGACGAGAGTTATCATTTATAACTCTGCAGGTTTGTGAATTGCAGTGCCCTGAATCTCCATTTTACAAGTCGCTTTTTTGGGAGCTGGCCGCAAAAGCGCAGGATGGCTTCAGGCCCTGTTCTGCTTCCGGGGGGCAGGCTGAGCCTGTGGTTAATTCTTCTTCCTGATGGGAAAATAGAGTGACCTGTGCCTGTCCCAACACCAAGAGCTAGTCTCTCATTGGTTCCCCGTCTTCCCGTTCATCCTCAGGACAAATTGCAACCTGTACGGAACAGGAGGTTAAAGGTGCTGATGCTCCAAGTAGGGAGATTGCTAGTAAAGTGGCTGGAATGGCGAACCCGAGCACAAGGAGGTGAGAAATGAGGTGCGTTTTAGAAACCTTTCCCCATCACACGGTGTACCATCTTCTGGGTTTCTCATGCATGTTTTCGATGTAGGAAGATGCCCTTGAACCTGGAGATTTGGGACCCATGCGATGGGTAGCACGCAGTATTACTTTAAAGGGTCTGCGTTTGCTCACCCAACCTCACCAAACCTCTCAGCCCCAAGAGTGTCCACCCTTATGTCTCATCCAGCTGTGGGTCTAGATATGGTCAATCCAGGTTGCATCACAGCCCCTGAACGAATTGTGTAAGAATTTCTCTCTCTTTCCCTGTCTTTGTTTCATGGGTTTTTAAAAGTAATTTATTTTTATAATGGGGTTTAGCTGCTTTTCACGGCTGTGTTTAGGCCGCTTTACACCCACTTGACACACTAACAGAGAGATATCAATACATAGGTTTTAAGATTATTACTAGTCAGATATATTCTTGTGCGGTGAATCGGGCGTGTTGAGTCCAGTTCTCTGAGCAAGGAGTAGGTCTTGTCTATTCCATATTGGGTTTATGGAACGGTATCTGAGCTAATTTGAAACTCTTGTTTTATGTATCACCCCACCTCACCTTTCCCGTTAAGCAGCCATAGTGTGTTTTCTGCATGTGTGACTCTGTTCTGTTTTGTAATTCAGTTCAAGTGTAACGGTTTTTACATTCCCTCTATAAGTGACACCTTATGAGAAGTGTCCTTTTCTGTGTGACTTATTTCACTTAGAATCGTCTTACCTAAATCCACTCATCATGCTGCTACTAGCCTTATGACATTGATTTCATGGCTGAGTGATATTCCATTGTACATAAGGACCACAACTTTTTTATCCATTTTTCGCTTTCCTGGGATATTTAAGGTGGAAGGAAGTGGAGGTCCTTGTCAACAGAGCAGCCCTAAACTTTGGGGTGCTTGTGTCTTGCTGATTTTCAATTTTCCCACTTTATCCCCCCATGCGTGGAAGTGCCCTATGCTCTCTAAGCTGTGTTTTTTACATGTTTCAGGACACACCGTACACTTCTCCAGAGTGGCTGTTGGCAATTTACATCCCGCCCATCAGTGTAGCAAGGCTCCCATTTCTCCATGGCCTGTCCTGCATTTCTGGTTTTGACAACTTTTTCAGCATGTCCCTTTTGACCGATGGGAAGCGAGACTTCTTTGTCGCGCTGATTTGCCTTTCCAGGTTGCTTGGTTGGCCAAAAAGGGCGTATGCGTTTTTTCCTGAATATATTCAGGAAAAAACGCATACGCCCTTTTTGGCCAAGGGCATCATTGTCAACGTTTTGCCGCTTTTCATGTGCTTTAAAGGCGATTCGAATCTACCTCCTGAAATCTGTTTCCTGCAATTCTGCCTTGATTTCAAATCCTCTTCTTTGCCTTCCCTCAATATATTTGTGGACGAGAGTTATCATTTATAACTCTGCAGGTTTGTGAATTGCAGTGCCCTGAAGCTCCATTTTACAAGTCGCTTTTTTGGGAGCCGGCCGCAAAAGCGCAGGATGGCTTCAGGCCCTGTTCTGGTTCCGGGGGGCAGGCTGAGCCTGTGGTTAATTCTTCTTCCTGATGGGAAAATAGAGTGACCTGTGCCTGTCCCAACACCAAGAGCTAGTCTCTCATTGGTTCCCCGTCTTCCGGTTCATCCTCAGGACAAATTGCAACCTGTACGGAACAGGAGGTTAAAGGTGCTGATGCTCCAAGTAGGGAGATTGCTAGTAAAGTGGCTGGAATGGCGAACCCGAGCACAAGGAGGTGAGAAATGAGGTGCGTTTTAGAAACCTTTCCCCATCACACGGTGTACCATCTTCTGGGTTTCTCATGCATGTTTTCGATGTAGGAAGATACCCTTGAACCTGGAGATTTGGGACCCATGCGATGGGTAGCACGCAGTATTACTTTAAAGGGTCTGCGTTTGCTCACCCAACCTCACCAAACCTCTCAGCCCCAAGAGTGTCCACCCTTATGTCTCATCCAGCTGTGGGTCTAGATATGGTCAATCCAGGTTGCATCACAGCCCCTGAACGAATTGTGTAAGAATTTCTCTCTCTTTCCCTGTCTTTGTTTCATGGGTTTTTAAAAGTAATTTATTTTTATAATGGGGTTTAGCTGCTTTTCACGGCTGTGTTTAGGCCGCTTTACACACACTTGACACACTAACAGAGAGATATCAATACATAGGTTTTAAGATTATTACTAGTCAGATATATTCTTGTGCGGTGAATCGGGCGTGTTGAGTCCAGTTCTCTGAGCAAGGAGTAGGTCTTGTCTATTCCATATTGGGTTTATGGAACGGTATCTGAGCTAATTTGAAACTCTTGTTTTATGTATCACCCCACCTCACCTTTCCCGTTAAGCAGCCATAGTGTGTTTTCTGCATGTGTGACTCTGTTCTGTTTTGTAATTCAGTTCAAGTGTAACGGTTTTTACATTCCCTCTATAAGTGACACCTTATGAGAAGTGTCCTTTTCTGTGTGACTTATTTCACTTAGAATCGTCTTACCTAAATCCACTCATCATGCTGCTACTAGCCTTATGACATTGATTTCATGGCTGAGTGATATTCCATTGTACATAAGGACCACAACTTTTTTATCCATTTTTCGCTTTCCTGGGATATTTAAGGTGGAAGGAAGTGGAGGTCCTTGTCAACAGAGCAGCCCTAAACTTTGGGGTGCTTGTGTCTTGCTGATTTTCAATTTTCCCACTTTATCCCCCCATGCGTGGAAGTGCCCTATGCTCTCTAAGCTGTGTTTTTTAGATGTTTCAGGACACACCGTACACTTCTCCAGAGTGGCTGTTGGCAATTTACATCCCGCCCATCAGTGTAGCAAGGCTCCCATTTCTCCATGGCCTGTCCTGCATTTCTGGTTTTGACAACTTTTTCAGCATGTCTCTTTTGACCGATGGGAAGCGAGACTTCTTTGTAGCGCTGATTTGCCTTTCCAGGTTGCTTGGTTGGCCAAAAAGGGCGTATGCGTTTTTTCCTGAATATATTCAGGAAAAAACGCATACGCCCTTTTTGGCCAAGGGCATCATTGTCAACGTTTTGCCGCTTTTCATGTGCTTTAAAGGCGATTCGAATCTACCTCCTGAAATCTGTTTCCTGCAATTCTGCCTTGATTTCAAATCCTCTTCTTTGCCTTCCCTCAATATATTTGTGGACGAGAGTTATCATTTATAACTCTGCAGGTTTGTGAATTGCAGTGCCCTGAAGCTCCATTTTACAAGTCGGTTTTTTGGGAGCCGGCCGCAAAAGCGCAGGATGGCTTCAGGCCCTGTTCTGGTTCCGGGGGGCAGGCTGAGCCTGTGGTTAATTCTTCTTCCTGATGGGAAAATAGAGTGACCTGTGCCTGTCCCAACACCAAGAGCTAGTCTCTCATTGGTTCCCCGTCTTCCCGTTCATCCTCAGGACAAATTGCAACCTGTACGGAACAGGAGGTTAAAGGTGCTGATGCTCCAAGTAGGGAGATTGCTAGTAAAGTGGCTGGAATGGCGAACCCGAGCACTAGGAGGTGAGAAATGAGGTGCGTTTTAGAAACCTTTCCCCATCACACGGTGTACCATCTTCTGGGTTTCTCATGCATGTTTTCGATGTAGGAAGATGCCCTTGAACCTGGAGATTTGGGACCCATGCGATGGGTAGCACGCAGTATTACTTTAAAGGGTCTGCGTTTGCTCACCCAACCTCACCGAACCTCTCAGCCCCAAGAGTGTCCACCCTTATGTCTCATCCAGCTGTGGGTCTAGATATGGTCAATGCAGGTTGCATCACAGCCCCTGAACGAATTGTGTAAGAATTTCTCTCTCTTTCCCTGTCTTTGTTTCATGGGTTTTTAAAAGTAATTTATTTTTATAATGGGGTTTAGCTGCTTTTCACGGCTGTGTTTAGGCCGCTTTACACCCACTTGACACACTAACAGAGAGATATCAATACATAGGTTTTAAGATTATTACTAGTCAGATATATTCTTGTGCGGTGAATCGGGCGTGTTGAGTCCAGTTCTCTGAGCAAGGAGTAGGTCTTGTCTATTCCATATTGGGTTTATGGAACGGTATCTGAGCTAATTTGAAACTCTTGTTTTATGTATCACCCCACCTCACCTTTCCCGTTAAGCAGCCATAGTGTGTTTTCTGCATGTGTGACTCTGTTCTGTTTTGTAATTCAGTTCAAGTGTAACGGTTTTTACATTCCCTCTATAAGTGACACCTTATGAGAAGTGTCCTTTTCTGTGTGACTTATTTCACTTAGAATCGTCTTACCTAAATCCACTCATCATGCTGCTACTAGCCTTATGACATTGATTTCATGGCTGAGTGATATTCCATTGTACATAAGGACCACAACTTTTTTATCCATTTTTCGCTTTCCTGGGATATTTAAGGTGGAATGAAGTGGAGGTCCTTGTCAACAGAGCAGCCCTAAACTTTGGGGTGCTTGTGTCTTGCTGATTTTCAATTTTCCCACTTTATCCCCCCATGCGTGGAAGTGCCCTATGCTCTCTAAGCTGTGTTTTTTAGATGTTTCAGGACACACCGTACACTTCTCCAGAGTGGCTGTTGGCAATTTACATCCCGCCCATCAGTGTAGCAAGGCTCCCATTTCTCCATGGCCTGTCCTGCATTTCTGGTTTTGACAACTTTTTCAGCATGTCCCTTTTGACCGATGGGAAGCGAGACTTCTTTGTAGCGCTGATTTGCCTTTCCAGGTTGCTTGGTTGGCCAAAAAGGGCGTATGCGTTTTTTCCTGAATATATTCAGGAAAAAACGCATACGCCCTTTTTGGCCAAGGGCATCATTGTCAACGTTTTGCCGCTTTTCATGTGCTTTAAAGGCGATTCGAATCTACCTCCTGAAATCTGTTTCCTGCAATTCTGCCTTGATTTCAAATCCTCTTCTTTGCCTTCCCTCAATATATTTGTGGACGAGAGTTATCATTTATAACTCTGCAGGTTTGTGAATTGCAGTGCCCTGAAGCTCCATTTTACAAGTCGGTTTTTTGGGAGCCGGCCGCAAAAGCGCAGGATGGCTTCAGGCCCTGTTCTGGTTCCGGGGGGCAGGCTGAGCCTGTGGTTAATTCTTCTTCCTGATGGGAAAATAGAGTGACCTGTGCCTGTCCCAACACCAAGAGCTAGTCTCTCATTGGTTCCCCGTCTTCCCGTTCATCCTCAGGACAAATTGCAACCTGTACGGAACAGGAGGTTAAAGGTGCTGATGCTCCAAGTAGGGAGATTGCTAGTAAAGTGGCTGGAATGGCGAACCCGAGCACAAGGAGATGAGAAATGAGGTGCGTTTTAGAAACCTTTCCCCATCACACGGTGTACCATCTTCTGGGTTTCTCATGCATGTTTTCGATGTAGGAAGATGCCCTTGAACCTGGAGATTTGGGACCCATGCGATGGGTAGCACGCAGTATTACTTTAAAGGGTCTGCGTTTGCTCACCCAACCTCACCGAACCTCTCAGCCCCAAGAGTGTCCACCCTTATGTCTCATCCAGCTGTGGGTCTAGATATGGTCAATCCAGGTTGCATCACAGCCCCTGAACGAATTGTGTAAGAATTTCTCTCTCTTTCCCTGTCTTTGTTTCATGGGTTTTTAAAAGTAATTTATTTTTATAATGGGGTTTAGCTGCTTTTCACGGCTGTGTTTAGGCCGCTTTACACCCACTTGACACACTAACAGAGAGATATCAATACATAGGTTTTAAGATTATTACTAGTCAGATATATTCTTGTGCGGTGAATCGGGCGTGTTGAGTCCAGTTCTCTGAGCAAGGAGTAGGTCTTGTCTATTCCATATTGGGTTTATGGAACGGTATCTGAGCTAATTTGAAACTCTTGTTTTATGTATCACCCCACCTCACCTTTCCCGTTAAGCAGCCATAGTGTGTTTTCTGCATGTGTGACTCTGTTCTGTTTTGTAATTCAGTTCAAGTGTAACGGTTTTTACATTCCCTCTATAAGTGACACCTTATGAGAAGTGTCCTTTTCTGTGTGACTTATTTCACTTAGAATCGTCTTACCTAAATCCACTCATCATGCTGCTACTAGCCTTATGACATTGATTTCATGGCTGAGTGATATTCCATTGTACATAAGGACCACAACTTTTTTATCCATTTTTCGCTTTCCTGGGATATTTAAGGTGGAAGGAAGTGGAGGTCCTTGTCAACAGAGCAGCCCTTAACTTTGGGGTGCTTGTGTCTTGCTGATTTTCAATTTTCCCACTTTTTCCCCCCATGCGTGGAAGTGCCCTATGCTCTCTAAGCTGTGTTTTTTACATGTTTCAGGACACACCGTACACTTCTCCAGAGTGGCTGTTGGCAATTTACATCCCGCCCATCAGTGTAGCAAGGCTCCCATTTCTCCATGGCCTGTCCTGCATTTCTGGTTTTGACAACTTTTTCAGCATGTCCCTTTTGACCGATGGGAAGCGAGACTTCTTTGTCGCGCTGATTTGCCTTTCCAGGTTGCTTGGTTGGCCAAAAAGGGCGTATGCGTTTTTTCCTGAATATATTCAGGAAAAAACGCATACGCCCTTTTTGGCCAAGGGCATCATTGTCAACGTTTTGCCGCTTTTCATGTGCTTTAAAGGCGATTCGAATCTACCTCCTGAAATCTGTTTCCTGCAATTCTGCCTTGATTTCAAATCCTCTTCTTTGCCTTCCCTCAATATATTTGTGGACGAGAGTTATCATTTATAACTCTGCAGGTTTGTGAATTGCAGTGCCCTGAAGCTCCATTTTACAAGTCGCTTTTTTTGGAGCTGGCCGCAAAAGCGCAGGATGGCTTCAGGCCCTGTTCTGGTTCCGGGGGGCAGGCTGAGCCTGTGGTTAATTCTTCTTCCTGATGGGAAAATAGAGTGACCTGTGCCTGTCCCAACACCAAGAGCTAGTCTCTCATTGGTTCCCCGTCTTCCCGTTCATCCTCAGGACAAATTGCAACCTGTATGGAACAGGAGGTTAAAGGTGCTGATGCTCCAAGTAGGGAGATTGCTAGTAAAGTGGCTGGAATGGCGAACCCGAGCACAAGGAGATGAGAAATGAGGTGCGTTTTAGAAACCTTTCCCCATCACACGGTGTACCATCTTCTGGGTTTCTCATGCATGTTTTCGATGTAGGAAGATGCCCTTGAACCTGGAGATTTGGGACCCATGCGATGGGTAGCACGCAGTATTACTTTAAAGGGTCTGCGTTTGCTCACCCAACCTCACCGAACCTCTCAGCCCCAAGAGTGTCCACCCTTATGTCTCATCCAGCTGTGGGTCTAGATATGGTCAATCCAGGTTGCATCACAGCCCCTGAACGAATTGTGTAAGAATTTCTCTCTCTTTCCCTGTCTTTGTTTCATGGGTTTTTAAAAGTAATTTATTTTTATAATGGGGTTTAGCTGCTTTTCACGGCTGTGTTTAGGCCGCTTTACACCCACTTGACACACTAACAGAGAGATATCAATACATAGGTTTTAAGATTATTACTAGTCAGATATATTCTTGTGCGGTGAATCGGGCGTGTTGAGTCCAGTTCTCTGAGCAAGGAGTAGGTCTTGTCTATTCCATATTGGGTTTATGGAACGGTATCTGAGCTAATTTGAAACTCTTGTTTTATGTATCACCCCACCTCACCTTTCCCGTTAAGCAGCCATAGTGTGTTTTCTGCATGTGTGACTCTGTTCTGTTTTGTAATTCAGTTCAAGTGTAACGGTTTTTACATTCCCTCTATAAGTGACACCTTATGAGAAGTGTCCTTTTCTGTGTGACTTATTTCACTTAGAATCGTCTTACCTAAATCCACTCATCATGCTGCTACTAGCCTTATGACATTGATTTCATGGCTGAGTGATATTCCATTGTACATAAGGACCACAACTTTTTTATCCATTTTTCGCTTTCCTGGGATATTTAAGGTGGAAGGAAGTGGAGGTCCTTGTCAACAGAGCAGCCCTTAACTTTGGGGTGCTTGTGTCTTGCTGATTTTCAATTTTCCCACTTTTTCCCCCCATGCGTGGAAGTGCCCTATGCTCTCTAAGCTGTGTTTTTTACATGTTTCAGGACACACCGTACACTTCTCCAGAGTGGCTGTTGGCAATTTACATCCCGCCCATCAGTGTAGCAAGGCTCCCATTTCTCCATGGCCTGTCCTGCATTTCTGGTTTTGACAACTTTTTCAGCATGTCCCTTTTGACCGATGGGAAGCGAGACTTCTTTGTCGCGCTGATTTGCCTTTCCAGGTTGCTTGGTTGGCCAAAAAGGGCGTATGCGTTTTTTCCTGAATATATTCAGGAAAAAACGCATACGCCCTTTTTGGCCAAGGGCATCATTGTCAACGTTTTGCCGCTTTTCATGTGCTTTAAAGGCGATTCGAATCTACCTCCTGAAATCTGTTTCCTGCAATTCTGCCTTGATTTCAAATCCTCTTCTTTGCCTTCCCTCAATATATTTGTGGACGAGAGTTATCATTTATAACTCTGCAGGTTTGTGAATTGCAGTGCCCTGAAGCTCCATTTTACAAGTCGCTTTTTTTGGAGCTGGCCGCAAAAGCGCAGGATGGCTTCAGGCCCTGTTCTGGTTCCGGGGGGCAGGCTGAGCCTGTGGTTAATTCTTCTTCCTGATGGGAAAATAGAGTGACCTGTGCCTGTCCCAACACCAAGAGCTAGTCTCTCATTGGTTCCCCGTCTTCCCGTTCATCCTCAGGACAAATTGCAACCTGTATGGAACAGGAGGTTAAAGGTGCTGATGCTCCAAGTAGGGAGATTGCTAGTAAAGTGGCTGGAATGGCGAACCCGAGCACAAGGAGATGAGAAATGAGGTGCGTTTTAGAAACCTTTCCCCATCACACGGTGTACCATCTTCTGGGTTTCTCATGCATGTTTTCGATGTAGGAAGATGCCCTTGAACCTGGAGATTTGGGACCCATGCGATGGGTAGCACGCAGTATTACTTTAAAGGGTCTGCGTTTGCTCACCCAACCTCACCGAACCTCTCAGCCCCAAGAGTGTCCACCCTTATGTCTCATCCAGCTGTGGGTCTAGATATGGTCAATCCAGGTTGCATCACAGCCCCTGAACGAATTGTGTAAGAATTTCTCTCTCTTTCCCTGTCTTTGTTTCATGGGTTTTTAAAAGTAATTTATTTTTATAATGGGGTTTAGCTGCTTTTCACGGCTGTGTTTAGGCCGCTTTACACCCACTTGACACACTAACAGAGAGATATCAATACATAGGTTTTAAGATTATTACTAGTCAGATATATTCTTGTGCGGTGAATCGGGCGTGTTGAGTCCAGTTCTCTGAGCAAGGAGTAGGTCTTGTCTATTCCATATTGGGTTTATGGAACGGTATCTGAGCTAATTTGAAACTCTTGTTTTATGTATCACCCCACCTCACCTTTCCCGTTAAGCAGCCATAGTGTGTTTTCTGCATGTGTGACTCTGTTCTGTTTTGTAATTCAGTTCAAGTGTAACGGTTTTTACATTCCCTCTATAAGTGACACCTTATGAGAAGTGTCCTTTTCTGTGTGACTTATTTCACTTAGAATCGTCTTACCTAAATCCACTCATCATGCTGCTACTAGCCTTATGACATTGATTTCATGGCTGAGTGATATTCCATTGTACATAAGGACCACAACTTTTTTATCCATTTTTCGCTTTCCTGGGATATTTAAGGTGGAAGGAAGTGGAGGTCCTTGTCAACAGAGCAGCCCTAAACTTTGGGGTGCTTGTGTCTTGCTGATTTTCAATTTTCCCACTTTATCCCCCCATGCGTGGAAGTGCCCTATGCTCTCTAAGCTGTGTTTTTTAGATGTTTCAGGACACACCGTACACTTCTCCAGAGTGGCTGTTGGCAATTTACATCCCGCACATCAGTGTAGCAAGGCTCCCATTTCTCCATGGCCTGTCCTGCATTTCTGGTTTTGACAACTTTTTCAGCATGTCTCTTTTGACCGATGGGAAGCGAGACTTCTTTGTAGCGCTGATTTGCCTTTCCAGGTTGCTTGGTTGGCCAAAAAGGGCGTATGCGTTTTTTCCTGAATATATTCAGGAAAAAACGCATACGCCCTTTTTGGCCAAGGGCATCATTGTCAACGTTTTGCCGCTTTTCATGTGCTTTAAAGGCGATTCGAATCTACCTCCTGAAATCTGTTTCCTGCAATTCTGCCTTGATTTCAAATCCTCTTCTTTGCCTTCCCTCAATATATTTGTGGACGAGAGTTATCATTTATAACTCTGCAGGTTTGTGAATTGCAGTGCCCTGAAGCTCCATTTTACAAGTCGGTTTTTTGGGAGCCGGCCGCAAAAGCGCATGATGGCTTCAGGCCCTGTTCTGGTTCCGGGGGGCAGGCTGAGCCTGTGGTTAATTCTTCTTCCTGATGGGAAAATAGAGTGACCTGTGCCTGTCCCAACACCAAGAGCTAGTCTCTCATTGGTTCCCCGTCTTCCCGTTCATCCTCAGGACAAATTGCAACCTGTACGGAACAGGAGGTTAAAGGTGCTGATGCTCCAAGTAGGGAGATTGCTAGTAAAGTGGCTGGAATGGCGAACCCGAGCACAAGGAGATGAGAAATGAGGTGCGTTTTAGAAACCTTTCCCCATCACACGGTGTACCATCTTCTGGGTTTCTCATGCATGTTTTCGATGTAGGAAGATGCCCTTGAACCTGGAGATTTGGGACCCATGCGATGGGTAGCACGCAGTATTACTTTAAAGGGTCTGCGTTTGCTCACCCAACCTCACCGAACCTCTCAGCCCCAAGAGTGTCCACCCTTATGTCTCATCCAGCTGTGGGTCTAGATATGGTCAATCCAGGTTGCATCACAGCCCCTGAACGAATTGTGTAAGAATTTCTCTCTCTTTCCCTGTCTTTGTTTCATGGGTTTTTAAAAGTAATTTATTTTTATAATGGGGTTTAGCTGCTTTTCACGGCTGTGTTTAGGCCGCTTTACACCCACTTGACACACTAACAGAGAGATATCAATACATAGGTTTTAAGATTATTACTAGTCAGATATATTCTTGTGCGGTGAATCGGGCGTGTTGAGTCCAGTTCTCTGAGCAAGGAGTAGGTCTTGTCTATTCCATATTGGGTTTATGGAACGGTATCTGAGCTAATTTGAAACTCTTGTTTTATGTATCACCCCACCTCACCTTTCCCGTTAAGCAGCCATAGTGTGTTTTCTGCATGTGTGACTCTGTTCTGTTTTGTAATTCAGTTCAAGTGTAACGGTTTTTACATTCCCTCTATAAGTGACACCTTATGAGAAGTGTCCTTTTCTGTGTGACTTATTTCACTTAGAATCGTCTTACCTAAATCCACTCATCATGCTGCTACTAGCCTTATGACATTGATTTCATGGCTGAGTGATATTCCATTGTACATAAGGACCACAACTTTTTTATCCATTTTTCGCTTTCCTGGGATATTTAAGGTGGAAGGAAGTGGAGGTCCTTGTCAACAGAGCAGCCCTAAACTTTGGGGTGCTTGTGTCTTGCTGATTTTCAATTTTCCCACTTTATCCCCCCATGCGTGGAAGTGCCCTATGCTCTCTAAGCTGTGTTTTTTACATGTTTCAGGACACACCGTACACTTCTCCAGAGTGGCTGTTGGCAATTTACATCCCGCCCATCAGTGTAGCAAGGCTCCCATTTCTCCATGGCCTGTCCTGCATTTCTGGTTTTGACAACTTTTTCAGCATGTCCCTTTTGACCGATGGGAAGCGAGACTTCTTTGTCGCGCTGATTTGCCTTTCCAGGTTGCTTGGTTGGCCAAAAAGGGCGTATGCGTTTTTTCCTGAATATATTCAGGAAAAAACGCATACGCCCTTTTTGGCCAAGGGCATCATTGTCAACGTTTTGCCGCTTTTCATGTGCTTTAAAGGCGATTCGAATCTACCTCCTGAAATCTGTTTCCTGCAATTCTGCCTTGATTTCAAATCCTCTTCTTTGCCTTCCCTCAATATATTTGTGGACGAGAGTTATCATTTATAACTCTGCAGGTTTGTGAATTGCAGTGCCCTGAAGCTCCATTTTACAAGTCGCTTTTTTGGGAGCCGGCCGCAAAAGCGCAGGATGGCTTCAGGCCCTGTTCTGGTTCCGGGGGGCAGGCTGAGCCTGTGGTTAATTCTTCTTCCTGATGGGAAAATAGAGTGACCTGTGCCTGTCCCAACACCAAGAGCTAGTCTCTCATTGGTTCCCCGTCTTCCGGTTCATCCTCAGGACAAATTGCAACCTGTACGGAACAGGAGGTTAAAGGTGCTGATGCTCCAAGTAGGGAGATTGCTAGTAAAGTGGCTGGAATGGCGAACCCGAGCACAAGGAGGTGAGAAATGAGGTGCGTTTTAGAAACCTTTCCCCATCACACGGTGTACCATCTTCTGGGTTTCTCATGCATGTTTTCGATGTAGGAAGATACCCTTGAACCTGGAGATTTGGGACCCATGCGATGGGTAGCACGCAGTATTACTTTAAAGGGTCTGCGTTTGCTCACCCAACCTCACCAAACCTCTCAGCCCCAAGAGTGTCCACCCTTATGTCTCATCCAGCTGTGGGTCTAGATATGGTCAATCCAGGTTGCATCACAGCCCCTGAACGAATTGTGTAAGAATTTCTCTCTCTTTCCCTGTCTTTGTTTCATGGGTTTTTAAAAGTAATTTATTTTTATAATGGGGTTTAGCTGCTTTTCACGGCTGTGTTTAGGCCGCTTTACACACACTTGACACACTAACAGAGAGATATCAATACATAGGTTTTAAGATTATTACTAGTCAGATATATTCTTGTGCGGTGAATCGGGCGTGTTGAGTCCAGTTCTCTGAGCAAGGAGTAGGTCTTGTCTATTCCATATTGGGTTTATGGAACGGTATCTGAGCTAATTTGAAACTCTTGTTTTATGTATCACCCCACCTCACCTTTCCCGTTAAGCAGCCATAGTGTGTTTTCTGCATGTGTGACTCTGTTCTGTTTTGTAATTCAGTTCAAGTGTAACGGTTTTTACATTCCCTCTATAAGTGACACCTTATGAGAAGTGTCCTTTTCTGTGTGACTTATTTCACTTAGAATCGTCTTACCTAAATCCACTCATCATGCTGCTACTAGCCTTATGACATTGATTTCATGGCTGAGTGATATTCCATTGTACATAAGGACCACAACTTTTTTATCCATTTTTCGCTTTCCTGGGATATTTAAGGTGGAAGGAAGTGGAGGTCCTTGTCAACAGAGCAGCCCTAAACTTTGGGGTGCTTGTGTCTTGCTGATTTTCAATTTTCCCACTTTATCCCCCCATGCGTGGAAGTGCCCTATGCTCTCTAAGCTGTGTTTTTTAGATGTTTCAGGACACACCGTACACTTCTCCAGAGTGGCTGTTGGCAATTTACATCCCGCCCATCAGTGTAGCAAGGCTCCCATTTCTCCATGGCCTGTCCTGCATTTCTGGTTTTGACAACTTTTTCAGCATGTCTCTTTTGACCGATGGGAAGCGAGACTTCTTTGTAGCGCTGATTTGCCTTTCCAGGTTGCTTGGTTGGCCAAAAAGGGCGTATGCGTTTTTTCCTGAATATATTCAGGAAAAAACGCATACGCCCTTTTTGGCCAAGGGCATCATTGTCAACGTTTTGCCGCTTTTCATGTGCTTTAAAGGCGATTCGAATCTACCTCCTGAAATCTGTTTCCTGCAATTCTGCCTTGATTTCAAATCCTCTTCTTTGCCTTCCCTCAATATATTTGTGGACGAGAGTTATCATTTATAACTCTGCAGGTTTGTGAATTGCAGTGCCCTGAAGCTCCATTTTACAAGTCGGTTTTTTGGGAGCCGGCCGCAAAAGCGCAGGATGGCTTCAGGCCCTGTTCTGGTTCCGGGGGGCAGGCTGAGCCTGTGGTTAATTCTTCTTCCTGATGGGAAAATAGAGTGACCTGTGCCTGTCCCAACACCAAGAGCTAGTCTCTCATTGGTTCCCCGTCTTCCCGTTCATCCTCAGGACAAATTGCAACCTGTACGGAACAGGAGGTTAAAGGTGCTGATGCTCCAAGTAGGGAGATTGCTAGTAAAGTGGCTGGAATGGCGAACCCGAGCACAAGGAGGTGAGAAATGAGGTGCGTTTTAGAAACCTTTCCCCATCACACGGTGTACCATCTTCTGGGTTTCTCATGCATGTTTTCGATGTAGGAAGATGCCCTTGAACCTGGAGATTTGGGACCCATGCGATGGGTAGCACGCAGTATTACTTTAAAGGGTCTGCGTTTGCTCACCCAACCTCACCGAACCTCTCAGCCCCAAGAGTGTCCACCCTTATGTCTCATCCAGCTGTGGGTCTAGATATGGTCAATCCAGGTTGCATCACAGCCCCTGAACGAATTGTGTAAGAATTTCTCTCTCTTTCCCTGTCTTTGTTTCATGGGTTTTTAAAAGTAATTTATTTTTATAATGGGGTTTAGCTGCTTTTCACGGCTGTGTTTAGGCCGCTTTACACCCACTTGACACACTAACAGAGAGATATCAATACATAGGTTTTAAGATTATTACTAGTCAGATATATTCTTGTGCGGTGAATCGGGCGTGTTGAGTCCAGTTCTCTGAGCAAGGAGTAGGTCTTGTCTATTCCATATTGGGTTTATGGAACGGTATCTGAGCTAATTTGAAACTCTTGTTTTATGTATCACCCCACCTCACCTTTCCCGTTAAGCAGCCATAGTGTGTTTTCTGCATGTGTGACTCTGTTCTGTTTTGTAATTCAGTTCAAGTGTAACGGTTTTTACATTCCCTCTATAAGTGACACCTTATGAGAAGTGTCCTTTTCTGTGTGACTTATTTCACTTAGAATCGTCTTACCTAAATCCACTCATCATGCTGCTACTAGCCTTATGACATTGATTTCATGGCTGAGTGATATTCCATTGTACATAAGGACCACAACTTTTTTATCCATTTTTCGCTTTCCTGGGATATTTAAGGTGGAATGAAGTGGAGGTCCTTGTCAACAGAGCAGCCCTAAACTTTGGGGTGCTTGTGTCTTGCTGATTTTCAATTTTCCCACTTTATCCCCCCATGCGTGGAAGTGCCCTATGCTCTCTAAGCTGTGTTTTTTAGATGTTTCAGGACACACCGTACACTTCTCCAGAGTGGCTGTTGGCAATTTACATCCCGCCCATCAGTGTACCAAGGCTCCCATTTCTCCATGGCCTGTCCTGCATTTCTGGTTTTGACAACTTTTTCAGCATGTCCCTTTTGACCGATGGGAAGCGAGACTTCTTTGTAGCGCTGATTTGCCTTTCCAGGTTGCTTGGTTGGCCAAAAAGGGCGTATGCGTTTTTTCCTGAATATATTCAGGAAAAAACGCATACGCCCTTTTTGGCCAAGGGCATCATTGTCAACGTTTTGCCGCTTTTCATGTGCTTTAAAGGCGATTCGAATCTACCTCCTGAAATCTGTTTCCTGCAATTCTGCCTTGATTTCAAATCCTCTTCTTTGCCTTCCCTCAATATATTTGTGGACGAGAGTTATCATTTATAACTCTGCAGGTTTGTGAATTGCAGTGCCCTGAAGCTCCATTTTACAAGTCGGTTTTTTGGGAGCCGGCCGCAAAAGCGCAGGATGGCTTCAGGCCCTGTTCTGGTTCCGGGGGGCAGGCTGAGCCTGTGGTTAATTCTTCTTCCTGATGGGAAAATAGAGTGACCTGTGCCTGTCCCAACACCAAGAGCTAGTCTCTCATTGGTTCCCCGTCTTCCCGTTCATCCTCAGGACAAATTGCAACCTGTACAGAACAGGAGGTTAAAGGTGCTGATGCTCCAAGTAGGGAGATTGCTAGTAAAGTGGCTGGAATGGCGAACCCGAGCACAAGGAGATGAGAAATGAGGTGCGTTTTAGAAACCTTTCCCCATCACACGGTGTACCATCTTCTGGGTTTCTCATGCATGTTTTCGATGTAGGAAGATGCCCTTGAACCTGGAGATTTGGGACCCATGCGATGGGTAGCACGCAGTATTACTTTAAAGGGTCTGCGTTTGCTCACCCAACCTCACCGAACCTCTCAGCCCCAAGAGTGTCCACCCTTATGTCTCATCCAGCTGTGGGTCTAGATATGGTCAATCCAGGTTGCATCACAGCCCCTGAACGAATTGTGTAAGAATTTCTCTCTCTTTCCCTGTCTTTGTTTCATGGGTTTTTAAAAGTAATTTATTTTTATAATGGGGTTTAGCTGCTTTTCACGGCTGTGTTTAGGCCGCTTTACACCCACTTGACACACTAACAGAGAGATATCAATACATAGGTTTTAAGATTATTACTAGTCAGATATATTCTTGTGCGGTGAATCGGGCGTGTTGAGTCCAGTTCTCTGAGCAAGGAGTAGGTCTTGTCTATTCCATATTGGGTTTATGGAACGGTATCTGAGCTAATTTGAAACTCTTGTTTTATGTATCACCCCACCTCACCTTTCCCGTTAAGCAGCCATAGTGTGTTTTCTGCATGTGTGACTCTGTTCTGTTTTGTAATTCAGTTCAAGTGTAACGGTTTTTACATTCCCTCTATAAGTGACACCTTATGAGAAGTGTCCTTTTCTGTGTGACTTATTTCACTTAGAATCGTCTTACCTAAATCCACTCATCATGCTGCTACTAGCCTTATGACATTGATTTCATGGCTGAGTGATATTCCATTGTACATAAGGACCACAACTTTTTTATCCATTTTTCGCTTTCCTGGGATATTTAAGGTGGAAGGAAGTGGAGGTCCTTGTCAACAGAGCAGCCCTAAACTTTGGGGTGCTTGTGTCTTGCTGATTTTCAATTTTCCCACTTTATCTCCCCATGCGTGGAAGTGCCCTATGCTCTCTAAGCTGTGTTTTTTACATGTTTCAGGACACACCGTACACTTCTCCAGAGTGGCTGTTGGCAATTTACATCCCGCCCATCAGTGTAGCAAGGCTCCCATTTCTCCATGGCCTGTCCTGCATTTCTGGTTTTGACAACTTTTTCAGCATGTCCCTTTTGACCGATGGGAAGCGAGACTTCTTTGTCGCGCTGATTTGCCTTTCCAGGTTGCTTGGTTGGCCAAAAAGGGCGTATGCGTTTTTTCCTGAATATATTCAGGAAAAAACGCATACGCCCTTTTTGGCCAAGGGCATCATTGTCAACGTTTTGCCGCTTTTCATGTGCTTTAAAGGCGATTCGAATCTACCTCCTGAAATCTGTTTCCTGCAATTCTGCCTTGATTTCAAATCCTCTTCTTTGCCTTCCCTCAATATATTTGTGGACGAGAGTTATCATTTATAACTCTGCAGGTTTGTGAATTGCAGTGCCCTGAAGCTCCATTTTACAAGTCGCTTTTTTGGGAGCCGGCCGCAAAAGCGCAGGATGGCTTCAGGCCCTGTTCTGGTTCCGGGGGGCAGGCTGAGCCTGTGGTTAATTCTTCTTCCTGATGGGAAAATAGAGTGACCTGTGCCTGTCCCAACACCAAGAGCTAGTCTCTCATTGGTTCCCCGTCTTCTGGTTCATCCTCAGGACAAATTGCAACCTGTACGGAACAGGAGGTTAAAGGTGCTGATGCTCCAAGTAGGGAGATTGCTAGTAAAGTGGCTGGAATGGCGAACCCGAGCACAAGGAGGTGAGAAATGAGGTGCGTTTTAGAAACCTTTCCCCATCACACGGTGTACCATCTTCTGGGTTTCTCATGCATGTTTTCGATGTAGGAAGATACCCTTGAACCTGGAGATTTGGGACCCATGCGATGGGTAGCACGCAGTATTACTTTAAAGGGTCTGCGTTTGCTCACCCAACCTCACCAAACCTCTCAGCCCCAAGAGTGTCCACCCTTATGTCTCATCCAGCTGTGGGTCTAGATATGGTCAATCCAGGTTGCATCACAGCCCCTGAACGAATTGTGTAAGAATTTCTCTCTCTTTCCCTGTCTTTGTTTCATGGGTTTTTAAAAGTAATTTATTTTTATAATGGGGTTTAGCTGCTTTTCACGGCTGTGTTTAGGCCGCTTTACACACACTTGACACACTAACAGAGAGATATCAATACATAGGTTTTAAGATTATTACTAGTCAGATATATTCTTGTGCGGTGAATCGGGCGTGTTGAGTCCAGTTCTCTGAGCAAGGAGTAGGTCTTGTCTATTCCATATTGGGTTTATGGAACGGTATCTGAGCTAATTTGAAACTCTTGTTTTATGTATCACCCCACCTCACCTTTCCCGTTAAGCAGCCATAGTGTGTTTTCTGCATGTGTGACTCTGTTCTGTTTTGTAATTCAGTTCAAGTGTAACGGTTTTTACATTCCCTCTATAAGTGACACCTTATGAGAAGTGTCCTTTTCTGTGTGACTTATTTCACTTAGAATCGTCTTACCTAAATCCACTCATCATGCTGCTACTAGCCTTATGACATTGATTTCATGGCTGAGTGATATTCCATTGTACATAAGGACCACAACTTTTTT
Source organism: Balaenoptera physalus (assembly GCF_965194825.1). NCBI lineage: Eukaryota > Metazoa > Chordata > Mammalia > Artiodactyla > Balaenopteridae > Balaenoptera > Balaenoptera physalus. The sequence continues at coordinate 253,979 of NW_028126045.1, forward strand.
ATCCATTTTTCGCTTTCCTGGGATATTTAAGGTGGAAGGAAGTGGAGGTCCTTGTCAACAGAGCAGCCCTAAACTTTGGGGTGCTTGTGTCTTGCTGATTTTCAATTTTCCCACTTTATCCCCCCATGCGTGGAAGTGCCCTATGCTCTCTAAGCTGTGTTTTTTAGATGTTTCAGGACACACCGTACACTTCTCCAGAGTGGCTGTTGGCAATTTACATCCCGCCCATCAGTGTAGCAAGGCTCCCATTTCTCCATGGCCTGTCCTGCATTTCTGGTTTTGACAACTTTTTCAGCATGTCTCTTTTGACCGATGGGAAGCGAGACTTCTTTGTAGCGCTGATTTGCCTTTCCAGGTTGCTTGGTTGGCCAAAAAGGGCGTATGCGTTTTTTCCTGAATATATTCAGGAAAAAACGCATACGCCCTTTTTGGCCAAGGGCATCATTGTCAACGTTTTGCCGCTTTTCATGTGCTTTAAAGGCGATTCGAATCTACCTCCTGAAATCTGTTTCCTGCAATTCTGCCTTGATTTCAAATCCTCTTCTTTGCCTTCCCTCAATATATTTGTGGACGAGAGTTATCATTTATAACTCTGCAGGTTTGTGAATTGCAGTGCCCTGAAGCTCCATTTTACAAGTCGGTTTTTTGGGAGCCGGCCGCAAAAGCGCAGGATGGCTTCAGGCCCTGTTCTGGTTCCGGGGGGCAGGCTGAGCCTGTGGTTAATTCTTCTTCCTGATGGGAAAATAGAGTGACCTGTGCCTGTCCCAACACCAAGAGCTAGTCTCTCATTGGTTCCCCGTCTTCCCGTTCATCCTCAGGACAAATTGCAACCTGTACGGAACAGGAGGTTAAAGGTGCTGATGCTCCAAGTAGGGAGATTGCTAGTAAAGTGGCTGGAATGGCGAACCCGAGCACAAGGAGGTGAGAAATGAGGTGCGTTTTAGAAACCTTTCCCCATCACACGGTGTACCATCTTCTGGGTTTCTCATGCATGTTTTCGATGTAGGAAGATGCCCTTGAACCTGGAGATTTGGGACCCATGCGATGGGTAGCACGCAGTATTACTTTAAAGGGTCTGCGTTTGCTCACCCAACCTCACCGAACCTCTCAGCCCCAAGAGTGTCCACCCTTATGTCTCATCCAGCTGTGGGTCTAGATATGGTCAATCCAGGTTGCATCACAGCCCCTGAACGAATTGTGTAAGAATTTCTCTCTCTTTCCCTGTCTTTGTTTCATGGGTTTTTAAAAGTAATTTATTTTTATAATGGGGTTTAGCTGCTTTTCACGGCTGTGTTTAGGCCGCTTTACACCCACTTGACACACTAACAGAGAGATATCAATACATAGGTTTTAAGATTATTACTAGTCAGATATATTCTTGTGCGGTGAATCGGGCGTGTTGAGTCCAGTTCTCTGAGCAAGGAGTAGGTCTTGTCTATTCCATATTGGGTTTATGGAACGGTATCTGAGCTAATTTGAAACTCTTGTTTTATGTATCACCCCACCTCACCTTTCCCGTTAAGCAGCCATAGTGTGTTTTCTGCATGTGTGACTCTGTTCTGTTTTGTAATTCAGTTCAAGTGTAACGGTTTTTACATTCCCTCTATAAGTGACACCTTATGAGAAGTGTCCTTTTCTGTGTGACTTATTTCACTTAGAATCGTCTTACCTAAATCCACTCATCATGCTGCTACTAGCCTTATGACATTGATTTCATGGCTGAGTGATATTCCATTGTACATAAGGACCACAACTTTTTTATCCATTTTTCGCTTTCCTGGGATATTTAAGGTGGAATGAAGTGGAGGTCCTTGTCAACAGAGCAGCCCTAAACTTTGGGGTGCTTGTGTCTTGCTGATTTTCAATTTTCCCACTTTATCCCCCCATGCGTGGAAGTGCCCTATGCTCTCTAAGCTGTGTTTTTTAGATGTTTCAGGACACACCGTACACTTCTCCAGAGTGGCTGTTGGCAATTTACATCCCGCCCATCAGTGTACCAAGGCTCCCATTTCTCCATGGCCTGTCCTGCATTTCTGGTTTTGACAACTTTTTCAGCATGTCCCTTTTGACCGATGGGAAGCGAGACTTCTTTGTAGCGCTGATTTGCCTTTCCAGGTTGCTTGGTTGGCCAAAAAGGGCGTATGCGTTTTTTCCTGAATATATTCAGGAAAAAACGCATACGCCCTTTTTGGCCAAGGGCATCATTGTCAACGTTTTGCCGCTTTTCATGTGCTTTAAAGGCGATTCGAATCTACCTCCTGAAATCTGTTTCCTGCAATTCTGCCTTGATTTCAAATCCTCTTCTTTGCCTTCCCTCAATATATTTGTGGACGAGAGTTATCATTTATAACTCTGCAGGTTTGTGAATTGCAGTGCCCTGAAGCTCCATTTTACAAGTCGGTTTTTTGGGAGCCGGCCGCAAAAGCGCAGGATGGCTTCAGGCCCTGTTCTGGTTCCGGGGGGCAGGCTGAGCCTGTGGTTAATTCTTCTTCCTGATGGGAAAATAGAGTGACCTGTGCCTGTCCCAACACCAAGAGCTAGTCTCTCATTGGTTCCCCGTCTTCCCGTTCATCCTCAGGACAAATTGCAACCTGTACGGAACAGGAGGTTAAAGGTGCTGATGCTCCAAGTAGGGAGATTGCTAGTAAAGTGGCTGGAATGGCGAACCCGAGCACAAGGAGATGAGAAATGAGGTGCGTTTTAGAAACCTTTCCCCATCACACGGTGTACCATCTTCTGGGTTTCTCATGCATGTTTTCGATGTAGGAAGATGCCCTTGAACCTGGAGATTTGGGACCCATGCGATGGGTAGCACGCAGTATTACTTTAAAGGGTCTGCGTTTGCTCACCCAACCTCACCGAACCTCTCAGCCCCAAGAGTGTCCACCCTTATGTCTCATCCAGCTGTGGGTCTAGATATGGTCAATCCAGGTTGCATCACAGCCCCTGAACGAATTGTGTAAGAATTTCTCTCTCTTTCCCTGTCTTTGTTTCATGGGTTTTTAAAAGTAATTTATTTTTATAATGGGGTTTAGCTGCTTTTCACGGCTGTGTTTAGGCCGCTTTACACCCACTTGACACACTAACAGAGAGATATCAATACATAGGTTTTAAGATTATTACTAGTCAGATATATTCTTGTGCGGTGAATCGGGCGTGTTGAGTCCAGTTCTCTGAGCAAGGAGTAGGTCTTGTCTATTCCATATTGGGTTTATGGAACGGTATCTGAGCTAATTTGAAACTCTTGTTTTATGTATCACCCCACCTCACCTTTCCCGTTAAGCAGCCATAGTGTGTTTTCTGCATGTGTGACTCTGTTCTGTTTTGTAATTCAGTTCAAGTGTAACGGTTTTTACATTCCCTCTATAAGTGACACCTTATGAGAAGTGTCCTTTTCTGTGTGACTTATTTCACTTAGAATCGTCTTACCTAAATCCACTCATCATGCTGCTACTAGCCTTATGACATTGATTTCATAGCTGAGTGATATTCCATTGTACATAAGGACCACAACTTTTTTATCCATTTTTCGCTTTCCTGGGATATTTAAGGTGGAAGGAAGTGGAGGTCCTTGTCAACAGAGCAGCCCTAAACTTTGGGGTGCTTGTGTCTTGCTGATTTTCAATTTTCCCACTTTATCCCCCCATGCGTGGAAGTGCCCTATGCTCTCTAAGCTGTGTTTTTTACATGTTTCAGGACACACCGTACACTTCTCCAGAGTGGCTGTTGGCAATTTACATCCCGCCCATCAGTGTAGCAAGGCTCCCATTTCTCCATGGCCTGTCCTGCATTTCTGGTTTTGACAACTTTTTCAGCATGTCCCTTTTGACCGATGGGAAGCGAGACTTCTTTGTCGCGCTGATTTGCCTTTCCAGGTTGCTTGGTTGGCCAAAAAGGGCGTATGCGTTTTTTCCTGAATATATTCAGGAAAAAACGCATACGCCCTTTTTGGCCAAGGGCATCATTGTCAACGTTTTGCCGCTTTTCATGTGCTTTAAAGGCGATTCGAATCTACCTCCTGAAATCTGTTTCCTGCAATTCTGCCTTGATTTCAAATCCTCTTCTTTGCCTTCCCTCAATATATTTGTGGACGAGAGTTATCATTTATAACTCTGCAGGTTTGTGAATTGCAGTGCCCTGAAGCTCCATTTTACAAGTCGGTTTTTTGGGAGCCGGCCGCAAAAGCGCAGGATGGCTTCAGGCCCTGTTCTGGTTCCGGGGGGCAGGCTGAGCCTGTGGTTAATTCTTCTTCCTGATGGGAAAATAGAGTGACCTGTGCCTGTCCCAACACCAAGAGCTAGTCTCTCATTGGTTCCCCGTCTTCCGGTTCATCCTCAGGACAAATTGCAACCTGTACGGAACAGGAGGTTAAAGGTGCTGATGCTCCAAGTAGGGAGATTGCTAGTAAAGTGGCTGGAATGGCGAACCCGAGCACAAGGAGGTGAGAAATGAGGTGCGTTTTAGAAACCTTTCCCCATCACACGGTGTACCATCTTCTGGGTTTCTCATGCATGTTTTCGATGTAGGAAGATACCCTTGAACCTGGAGATTTGGGACCCATGCGATGGGTAGCACGCAGTATTACTTTAAAGGGTCTGCGTTTGCTCACCCAACCTCACCAAACCTCTCAGCCCCAAGAGTGTCCACCCTTATGTCTCATCCAGCTGTGGGTCTAGATATGGTCAATCCAGGTTGCATCACAGCCCCTGAACAAATTGTGTAAGAATTTCTCTCTCTTTCCCTGTCTTTGTTTCATGGGTTTTTAAAAGTAATTTATTTTTATAATGGGGTTTAGCTGCTTTTCACGGCTGTGTTTAGGCCGCTTTACACACACTTGACACACTAACAGAGAGATATCAATACATAGGTTTTAAGATTATTACTAGTCAGATATATTCTTGTGCGGTGAATCGGGCGTGTTGAGTCCAGTTCTCTGAGCAAGGAGTAGGTCTTGTCTATTCCATATTGGGTTTATGGAACGGTATCTGAGCTAATTTGAAACTCTTGTTTTATGTATCACCCCACCTCACCTTTCCCGTTAAGCAGCCATAGTGTGTTTTCTGCATGTGTGACTCTGTTCTGTTTTGTAATTCAGTTCAAGTGTAACGGTTTTTACATTCCCTCTATAAGTGACACCTTATGAGAAGTGTCCTTTTCTGTGTGACTTATTTCACTTAGAATCGTCTTACCTAAATCCACTCATCATGCTGCTACTAGCCTTATGACATTGATTTCATGGCTGAGTGATATTCCATTGTACATAAGGACCACAACTTTTTTATCCATTTTTCGCTTTCCTGGGATATTTAAGGTGGAAGGAAGTGGAGGTCCTTGTCAACAGAGCAGCCCTAAACTTTGGGGTGCTTGTGTCTTGCTGATTTTCAATTTTCCCACTTTATCCCCCCATGCGTGGAAGTGCCCTATGCTCTCTAAGCTGTGTTTTTTAGATGTTTCAGGACACACCGTACACTTCTCCAGAGTGGCTGTTGGCAATTTACATCCCGCCCATCAGTGTAGCAAGGCTCCCATTTCTCCATGGCCTGTCCTGCATTTCTGGTTTTGACAACTTTTTCAGCATGTCTCTTTTGACCGATGGGAAGCGAGACTTCTTTGTAGCGCTGATTTGCCTTTCCAGGTTGCTTGGTTGGCCAAAAAGGGCGTATGCGTTTTTTCCTGAATATATTCAGGAAAAAACGCATACGCCCTTTTTGGCCAAGGGCATCATTGTCAACGTTTTGCCGCTTTTCATGTGCTTTAAAGGCGATTCGAATCTACCTCCTGAAATCTGTTTCCTGCAATTCTGCCTTGATTTCAAATCCTCTTCTTTGCCTTCCCTCAATATATTTGTGGACGAGAGTTATCATTTATAACTCTGCAGGTTTGTGAATTGCAGTGCCCTGAAGCTCCATTTTACAAGTCGCTTTTTTGGGAGCCGGCCGCAAAAGCGCAGGATGGCTTCAGGCCCTGTTCTGGTTCCGGGGGGCAGGCTGAGCCTGTGGTTAATTCTTCTTCCTGATGGGAAAATAGAGTGACCTGTGCCTGTCCCAACACCAAGAGCTAGTCTCTCATTGGTTCCCCGTCTTCCCGTTCATCCTCAGGACAAATTGCAACCTGTACGGAACAGGAGGTTAAAGGTGCTGATGCTCCAAGTAGGGAGATTGCTAGTAAAGTGGCTGGAATGGCGAACCCGAGCATAAGGAGATGAGAAATGAGGTGCGTTTTAGAAACCTTTCCCCATCACACGGTGTACCATCTTCTGGGTTTCTCATGCATGTTTTCGATGTAGGAAGATGCCCTTGAACCTGGAGATTTGGGACCCATGCGATGGGTAGCACGCAGTATTACTTTAAAGGGTCTGCGTTTGCTCACCCAACCTCACCGAACCTCTCAGCCCCAAGAGTGTCCACCCTTATGTCTCATCCAGCTGTGGGTCTAGATATGGTCAATCCAGGTTGCATCACAGCCCCTGAACGAATTGTGTAAGAATTTCTCTCTCTTTCCCTGTCTTTGTTTCATGGGTTTTTAAAAGTAATTTATTTTTATAATGGGGTTTAGCTGCTTTTCACGGCTGTGTTTAGGCCGCTTTACACCCACTTGACACACTAACAGAGAGATATCAATACATAGGTTTTAAGATTATTACTAGTCAGATATATTCTTGTGCGGTGAATCGGGCGTGTTGAGTCCAGTTCTCTGAGCAAGGAGTAGGTCTTGTCTATTCCATATTGGGTTTATGGAACGGTATCTGAGCTAATTTGAAACTCTTGTTTTATGTATCACCCCACCTCACCTTTCCCGTTAAGCAGCCATAGTGTGTTTTCTGCATGTGTGACTCTGTTCTGTTTTGTAATTCAGTTCAAGTGTAATGGTTTTTACATTCCCTCTATAAGTGACACCTTATGAGAAGTGTCCTTTTCTGTGTGACTTATTTCACTTAGAATCGTCTTACCTAAATCCACTCATCATGCTGCTACTAGCCTTATGACATTGATTTCATGGCTGAGTGATATTCCATTGTACATAAGGACCACAACTTTCTTATCCATTTTTCGCTTTCCTGGGATATTTAAGGTGGAAGGAAGTGGAGGTCCTTGTCAACAGAGCAGCCCTAAACTTTGGGGTGCTTGTGTCTTGCTGATTTTCAATTTTCCCACTTTATCCCCCCATGCGTGGAAGTGCCCTATGCTCTCTAAGCTGTGTTTTTTAGATGTTTCAGGACACACCGTACACTTCTCCAGAGTGGCTGTTGGCAATTTACATCCCGCCCATCAGTGTACCAAGGCTCCCATTTCTCCATGGCCTGTCCTGCATTTCTGGTTTTGACAACTTTTTCAGCATGTCCCTTTTGACCGATGGGAAGCGAGACTTCTTTGTAGCGCTGATTTGCCTTTCCAGGTTGCTTGGTTGGCCAAAAAGGGCGTATGCGTTTTTTCCTGAATATATTCAGGAAAAAACGCATACGCCCTTTTTGGCCAAGGGCATCATTGTCAACGTTTTGCCGCTTTTCATGTGCTTTAAAGGCGATTCGAATCTACCTCCTGAAATCTGTTTCCTGCAATTCTGCCTTGATTTCAAATCCTCTTCTTTGCCTTCCCTCAATATATTTGTGGATGAGAGTTATCATTTATAACTCTGCAGGTTTGTGAATTGCAGTGCCCTGAAGCTCCATTTTACAAGTCGCTTTTTTGGGAGCCGGCCGCAAAAGCGCAGGATGGCTTCAGGCCCTGTTCTGGTTCCGGGGGGCAGGCTGAGCCTGTGGTTAATTCTTCTTCCTGATGGGAAAATAGAGTGACCTGTGCCTGTCCCAACACCAAGAGCTAGTCTCTCATTGGTTCCCCGTCTTCCCGTTCATCCTCAGGACAAATTGCAACCTGTACGGAACAGGAGGTTAAAGGTGCTGATGCTCCAAGTAGGGAGATTGCTAGTAAAGTGGCTGGAATGGCGAACCCGAGCACAAGGAGATGAGAAATGCGGTGCGTTTTAGAAACCTTTCCCCATCACACGGTGTACCATCTTCTGGGTTTCTCATGCATGTTTTCGATGTAGGAAGATGCCCTTGAACCTGGAGATTTGGGACCCATGCGATGGGTAGCACGCAGTATTACTTTAAAGGGTCTGCGTTTGCTCACCCAACCTCACCAAACCTCTCAGCCCCAAGAGTGTCCACCCTTATGTCTCATCCAGCTGTGGGTCTAGATATGGTCAATGCAGGTTGCATCACAGCCCCTGAACGAATTGTATAAGAATTTCTCTCTCTTTCCCTGTCTTTGTTTCATGGGTTTTTAAAAGTAATTTATTTTTATAATGGGGTTTAGCTGCTTTTTACGGCTGTGTTTATGCCGCCTTACACACACTTGACACACTAACAGAGAGATATCAATACATAGGTTTTAAGATTATTACTAGTCAGATATATTCTTGTGCGGTGAATCGGGCGTGTTGAGTCCAGTTCTCTGAGCAAGGAGTAGGTCTTGTCTATTCCATATTGGGTTTATGGAACGGTATCTGAGCTAATTTGAAACTCTTGTTTTATGTATCACCCCACCTCACCTTTCCCGTTAAGCAGCCATAGTGTGTTTTCTGCATGTGTGACTCTGTTCTGTTTTGTAATTCAGTTCAAGTGTAACGGTTTTTACATTCCCTCTATAAGTGACACCTTATGAGAAGTGTCCTTTTCTGTGTGACTTATTTCACTTAGAATCGTCTTACCTAAATCCACTCATCATGCTGCTACTAGCCTTATGACATTGATTTCATGGCTGAGTGATATTCCATTGTACATAAGGACCACAACTTTTTTATCCATTTTTCGCTTTCCTGGGATATTTAAGGTGGAATGAAGTGGAGGTCCTTGTCAACAGAGCAGCCCTAAACTTTGGGGTGCTTGTGTCTTGCTGATTTTCAATTTTCCCACTTTATCCCCCCATGCGTGGAAGTGCCCTATGCTCTCTAAGCTGTGTTTTTTAGATGTTTCAGGACACACCGTACACTTCTCCAGAGTGGCTGTTGGCAATTTACATCCCGCCCATCAGTGTACCAAGGCTCCCATTTCTCCATGGCCTGTCCTGCATTTCTGGTTTTGACAACTTTTTCAGCATGTCCCTTTTGACCGATGGGAAGCGAGACTTCTTTGTAGCGCTGATTTGCCTTTCCAGGTTGCTTGGTTGGCCAAAAAGGGCGTATGCGTTTTTTCCTGAATATATTCAGGAAAAAACGCATACGCCCTTTTTGGCCAAGGGCATCATTGTCAACGTTTTGCCGCTTTTCATGTGCTTTAAAGGCGATTCGAATCTACCTCCTGAAATCTGTTTCCTGCAATTCTGCCTTGATTTCAAATCCTCTTCTTTGCCTTCCCTCAATATATTTGTGGACGAGAGTTATCATTTATAACTCTGCAGGTTTGTGAATTGCAGTGCCCTGAAGCTCCATTTTACAAGTCGGTTTTTTGGGAGCCGGCCGCAAAAGCGCAGGATGGCTTCAGGCCCTGTTCTGGTTCCGGGGGGCAGGCTGAGCCTGTGGTTAATTCTTCTTCCTGATGGGAAAATAGAGTGACCTGTGCCTGTCCCAACACCAAGAGCTAGTCTCTCATTGGTTCCCCGTCTTCCCGTTCATCCTCAGGACAAATTGCAACCTGTACGGAACAGGAGGTTAAAGGTGCTGATGCTCCAAGTAGGGAGATTGCTAGTAAAGTGGCTGGAATGACGAACCCGAGCACAAGGAGATGAGAAATGAGGTGCATTTTAGAAACCTTTCCCCATCACACGGTGTACCATATTCTGGGTTTCTCATGCATGTTTTCGATGTAGGAAGATGCCCTTGAACCTGGAGATTTGGGACCCATGCGATGGGTAGCACGCAGTATTACTTTAAAGGGTCTGCGTTTGCTCACCCAACCTCACCAAACCTCTCAGCCCCAAGAGTGTCCACCCTTATGTGTCATCCAGCTGTGGGTCTAGATATGGTCAATCCAGGTTGCATCACAGCCCCCGAACGAATTGTGTAAGAATTTCTCTCTCTTTCCCTGTCTTTGTTTCATGGGTTTTTAAAAGTAATTTATTTTTATAATGGGGTTTAGCTGCTTTTCACGGCTGTGTTTAGGCCGCTTTACACCCACTTGACACACTAACAGAGAGATATCAATACATAGATTTTAAGATTATTACTAGTCAGATATATTCTTGTGCGGTGAATCGGGCGTGTTGAGTCCAGTTCTCTGAGCAAGGAGTAGGTCTTGTCTATTCCATATTGGGTTTATGGAACGGTATCTGAGCTAATTTGAAACTCTTGTTTTATGTATCAGCCCACCTCACCTTTCCCGTTAAGCAGCCATAGTGTGTTTTCTGCATGTGTGACTCTGTTCTGTTTTGTAATTCAGTTCAAGTGTAACGGTTTTTACATTCCCTCTATAAGTGACACCTTATGAGAAGTGTCCTTTTCTGTGTGACTTATTTCACTTAGAATCGTCTTACCTAAATCCACTCATCATGCTGCTACTAGCCTTATGACATTGATTTCATGGCTGAGTGATATTCCATTGTACATAAGGACCACAACTTTTTTATCCATTTTTCGCTTTCCTGGCATATTTAAGGTGGAAGGAAGTGGAGGTCCTTGTCAACAGAGCAGCCCTAAACTTTCGGGTGCTTGTGTCTTGCTGATTTTCAATTTTCCCACTTTATCCCCCCATGCGTAGAAGTGCCCTATGCTCTCTAAGCTGTGTTTTTTAGATGTTTCAGGACACACCGTACACTTCTCCAGAGTGGCTGTTGGCAATTTACATCCCGCCCATCAGTGTAGCAAGGCTCCCATTTCTCCATGGCCTGTCCTGCATTTCTGGTTTTGACACCTTTTTCAGCATGTCCCTTTTGACCGATGGGAAGCGAGACTTCTTTGTAGCGCTGATTTGCCTTTCCAGGTTGCTTGGTTGGCCAAAAAGGGCGTATGCGTTTTTTCCTGAATATATTCAGGAAAAAACGCATACGCCCTTTTTGGCCAAGGGCATCATTGTCAACGTTTTGCCGCTTTTCATGTGCTTTAAAGGCGATTCGAATCTACCTCCTGAAATCTGTTTCCTGCAATTCTGCCTTGATTTCAAATCCTCTTCTTTGCCTTCCCTCAATATATTTGTGGACGAGAGTTATCATTTATAATTCTGCAGGTTTGTGAATTGCAGTGCCCTGAAGCTCCATTTTACAAGTCGCTTTTTTGGGAGTCGGCCGCAAAAGCGCAGGATGGCTTCAGGCCCTGTTCTGCTTCCGGGGGGCAGGCTGAGCCTGTGGTTAATTCTTCTTCCTGATGGGAAAATTGAGTGACCTGTGCCTGTCCCAACACCAAGAGCTAGTCTCTCATTGGTTCCCCGTCTTCCCGTTCATCCTCAGGACAAATTGCAACCTGTACGGAACAGGAGGTTAAAGGTGCTGATGCTCCAAGTAGGGAGATTGCTAGTAAAGTGGCTGGAATGGCGAACCCGAGCACAAGGAGGTGAGAAATGAGGTGCGTTTTAGAAACCTTTCCCCATCACACGGTGTACCATCTTCTGGGTTTCTCATGCATGTTTTCGATGTAGGAAGATGCCCTTGAACCTGGAGATTTGGGACCCATGCGATGGGTAGCACGCAGTATTACTTTAAAGGGTCTGCGTTTGCTCACCCAACCTCACCAAACCTCTCAGCCCCAAGAGTGTCCACCCTTATGTCTCATCCAGCTGTGGGTCTAGATATGGTCAATCCAGGTTGCATCACAGCCCCTGAACGAATTGTGTAAGAATTTCTCTCTCTTTCCCTGTCTTTGTTTCATGTGTTTTTAAAAGTAATTTATTTTTATAATGGGGTTTAGCTGCTTTTCACGGCTGTGTTTAGGCCGCTTTACACCCACTTGACACACTAACAGAGAGATATCAATACATAGGTTTTAAGATTATTACTAGTCAGATATATTCTTGTGCGGTGAATCGGGCGTGTTGAGTCCAGTTCTCTGAGCAAGGAGTAGGTCTTGTCTATTCCATATTGGGTTTATGGAACGGTATCTGAGCTAATTTGAAACTCTTGTTTTATGTATCACCCCACCTCACCTTTCCCGTTAAGCAGCCATAGTGTGTTTTCTGCATGTGTGACTCTGTTCTGTTTTGTAATTCAGTTCAAGTGTAACGGTTTTTACATTCCCTCTATAAGTGACACCTTATGAGAAGTGTCCTTTTCTGTGTGACTTATTTCACTTAGAATCGTCTTACCTAAATCCACTCATCATGCTGCTACTAGCCTTATGACATTGATTTCATGGCTGAGTGATAGTCCATTGTACATAAGGACCACAACTTTTTTATCCATTTTTCGCTTTCCTGGGATATTTAAGGTGGAATGAAGTGGAGGTCCTTGTCAACAGAGCAGCCCTAAACTTTCGGGTGCTTGTGTCTTGCTGATTTTCAATTTTCCCACTTTATCCCCCCATGCGTAGAAGTGCCCTATGCTCTCTAAGCTGTGTTTTTTAGATGTTTCAGGACACACCGTACACTTCTCCAGAGTGGCTGTTGGCAATTTACATCCCGCCCATCAGTGTAGCAAGGCTCCCATTTCTCCATGGCCTGTCCTGCATTTCTGGTTTTGACACATTTTTCAGCATGTCCCTTTTGACCGATGGGAAGCGAGACTTCTTTGTAGCGCTGATTTGCCTTTCCAGGTTGCTTGGTTGGCCAAAAAGGGCGTATGCGTTTTTTCCTGAATATATTCAGGAAAAAACGCATACGCCCTTTTTGGCCAAGGGCATCATTGTCAACGTTTTGCCGCTTTTCATGTGCTTTAAAGGCGATTCGAATCTACCTCCTGAAATCTATTTCCTGCAATTCTGCCTTGATTTCAAATCCTCTTCTTTGCCTTCCCTCAATATATTTGTGGACGAGAGTTATCATTTATAACTCTGCAGGTTTGTGAATTGCAGTGCCCTGAAGCTCCATTTTACAAGTCGCTTTTTTGGGAGCTGGCCGCAAAAGCGCAGGATGGCTTCAGGCCCTGTTCTGCTTCCGGGGGGCAGGCTGAGCCTGTGGTTAATTCTTCTTCCTGATGGGAAAATAGAGTGACCTGTGCCTGTCCCAACACCAAGAGCTAGTCTCTCATTGGTTCCCCGTCTTCCCGTTCATCCTCAGGACAAATTGCAACCTGTACGGAACAGGAGGTTAAAGGTGCTGATGCTCCAAGTAGGGAGATTGCTAGTAAAGTGGCTGGAATGGCGAACCCGAGCACAAGGAGGTGAAAAATGAGGTGCGTTTTAGAAACCTTTCCCCATCACACGGTGTACCATCTTCTGGGTTTCTCATGCATGTTTTCGATGTAGGAAGATGCCCTTGAACCTGGAGATTTGGGACCCATGCGATGGGTAGCACGCAGTATTACTTTAAAGGGTCTGCGTTTGCTCACCCAACCTCACCAAACCTCTCAGCCCCAAGAGTGTCCACCCTTATGTCTCATCCAGCTGTGGGTCTAGATATGGTCAATCCAGGTTGCATCACAGCCCCCGAACGAATTGTGTAAGAATTTCTCTCTCTTTCCCTGTCTTTGTTTCATGGGTTTTTAAAAGTAATTTATTTTTATAATGGGGTTTAGCTGCTTTTCACAGCTGTGTTTATGCCGCCTTACACACACTTGACACACTAACAGAGAGATATCAATACATAGGTTTTAAGATTATTACTAGTCAGATATATTCTTGTGCGGTGAATCGGGCGTGTTGAGTCCAGTTCTCTGAGCAAGGAGTAGGTCTTGTCTATTCCATATTGGGTTTATGGAACGGTATCTGAGCTAATTTGAAACTCTTGTTTTATGTATCACCCCACCTCACCTTTCCCGTTAAGCAGCCATAGTGTGTTTTCTGCATGTGTGACTCTGTTCTGTTTTGTAATTCAGTTCAAGTGTAACGGATTTTACATTCTCTCTATAAGTGACACCTTATGAGAAGTGTCCTTTTCTGTGTGACTTATTTCACTTAGAATCGTCTTACCTAAATCCACTCATCATGCTGCTACTAGCCTTATGACATTGATTTCATGGCTGAGTGATATTCCATTGTACATAAGGACCACAACTTTTTTATCCATTTTTCGCTTTCCTGGGATATTTAAGGTGGAATGAAGTGGAGGTCCTTGTCAACAGAGCAGCCCTAAACTTTGGGGTGCTTGTGTCTTGCTGATTTTCAATTTTCCCACTTTATCCCCCCATGCGTGGAAGTGCCCTATGCTCTCTAAGCTGTGTTTTTTAGATGTTTCAGGACACACCGTACACTTCTCCAGAGTGGCTGTTGGCAATTTACATCCCACCCATCAGTGTAGCAAGGCTCCCATTTCTCCATGGCCTGTCCTGCATTTCTGGTTTTGACACTTTTTTCAGCATGTCCCTTTTGACCGATGGGAAGCGAGACTTCTTTGTAGCGCTGATTTGCCTTTCCAGGTTGCTTGGTTGGCCAAAAAGGGCGTATGCGTTTTTTCCTGAATATATTCAGGAAAAAAGGCATACGCCCTTTTTGGCCAAGGGCATCACTGTCAACGTTTTGCCGCTTTTCATGTGCTTTAAAGGCGATTCGAATCTACCTCTTGAAATCTGTTTCCTGCAATTCTGACTTGATTTCAAATCCTCTTCTTTGCCTTCCCTCAATATATTTGTGGACGAGAGTTATCATTTATAACTCTGCAGGTTTGTGAATTGCAGTGCCCTGAAGCTGCATTTTACAAGTCGCTTTTTTGGGAGCCGGCCGCAAAAGCGCAGGATGGCTTCAGGCCCTGTTCTGGTTCCGGGGGGCAGGCTGAGCCTGTGGTTAATTCTTCTTCCTGATGGGAAAATAGAGTGACCTGTGCCTGTCCCAACACCAAGAGCTAGTCTCTCATTGGTTTCCCGTCTTCCCGTTCATCCTCAGGACAAATTGCAACCTGTACGGAACAGGAGGTTAAAGGTGCTGATGCTCCAAGTAGGGAGATTGCTAGTAAAGTGGCTGGAATGGCGAACACGAGCACAAGGAGGTGAGAAATGAGGTGCGTTTTAGAAACCTTTCCCCATCACACGGTGTACCATCTTCTGGGTTTCTCATGCATGTTTTCGATGTAGGAAGATGCCCTTGAACCTGGAGATTTGGGACCCATGCGATGGGTAGCACGCAGTATTACTTTAAAGGGTCTGCGTTTGCTCACCCAACCTCACCAAACCTCTCAGCCCTAAGAGTGTCCACCCTTATGTCTCATCCAGCTGTGGGTCTAGATATGGTCAATCCAGGTTGCATCACAGCCCCAGAACGAATTGTGTAAGAATTTCTCTCTCTTTCCCTGTCTTTGTTTCATGGGTTTTTAAAAGTAATTTATTTTTATAATGGGGTTTAGCTGCTTTTCACGGCTGTGTTTAGGCCGCTTTACACCCACTTGACACACTAACAGAGAGATATCAATACATAGGTTTTAAGATTATTACTAGTCAGATATATTCTTGTGCGGTGAATCGGGCGTGTTGAGTCCAGTTCTCTGAGCAAGGAGTAGGTCTTGTCTATTCCATATTGGGTTTATGGAACGGTATCTGAGCTAATTTGAAACTCTTGTTTTATGTATCACCCCTCCTCACCTTTCCCGTTAAGCAGCCATAGTGTGTTTTCTGCATGTGTGACTCTGTTCTGTTTTGTAATTCAGTTCAAGTGTAACGGTTTTTACATTCCCTCTATAAGTGACACCTTATGAGAAGTGTCCTTTTCTGTGTGACTTATTTCACTTAGAATCGTCTTACCTAAATCCACTCATCATGCTGCTACTAGCCTTATGACATTGATTTCATGGCTGAGTGATATTCCATTGTACATAAGGACCACAACTTTTTTATCCATTTTTCGCTTTCCTGGGATATTTAAGGTGGAATGAAGTGGAGGTCCTTGTCAACAGAGCAGCCCTAAACTTTCGGGTGCTTGTGTCTTGCTGATTTTCAATTTTCCCACTTTATCCCCCCATGCGTAGAAGTGCCCTATGCTCTCTAAGCTGTGTTTTTTAGATGTTTCAGGACACACCGTACACTTCTCCAGAGTGGCTGTTGGCAATTTACATCCCACCCATCAGTGTAGCAAGGCTCCCATTTCTCCATGGCCTGTCCTGCATTTCTGGTTTTGACACTTTTTTCAGCATGTCCCTTTTGACCGATGGGAAGCGAGACTTCTTTGTAGCGCTGATTTGCCTTTCCAGGTTGCTTGGTTGGCCAAAAAGGGCGTATGCGTTTTTTCCTGAATATATTCAGGAAAAAAGGCATACGCCCTTTTTGGCCAAGGGCATCATTGTCAACGTTTTGCCGCTTTTCATGTGCTTTAAAGGCGATTCGAATCTACCTCTTGAAATCTGTTTCCTGCAATTCTGACTTGATTTCAAATCCTCTTCTTTGCCTTCCCTCAATATATTTGTGGACGAGAGTTATCATTTATAACTCTGCAGGTTTGTGAATTGCAGTGCCCTGAAGCTGCATTTTACAAGTCGCTTTTTTGGGAGCCGGCCGCAAAAGCGCAGGATGGCTTCAGGCCCTGTTCTGGTTCCGGGGGGCAGGCTGAGCCTGTGGTTAATTCTTCTTCCTGATGGGAAAATACAGTGACCTGTGCCTGTCCCAACACCAAGAGCTAGTCTCTCATTGGTTTCCCGTCTTCCCGTTCATCCTCAGGACAAATTGCAACCTGTACGGAACAGGAGGTTAAAGGTGCTGATGCTCCAAGTAGGGAGATTGCTAGTAAAGTGGCTGGAATGGCGAACACGAGCACAAGGAGGTGAGAAATGAGGTGCGTTTTAGAAACCTTTCCCCATCACACGGTGTACCATCTTCTGGGTTTCTCATGCATGTTTTCGATGTAGGAAGATGCCCTTGAACCTGGAGATTTGGGACCCATGCGATGGGTAGCACGCAGTATTACTTTAAAGGGTCTGCGTTTGCTCACCCAACCTCACCAAACCTCTCAGCCCCAAGAGTGTCCACCCTTATGTCTCATCCAGCTGTGGGTCTAGATATGGTCAATGCAGGTTGCATCACAGCCCCTGAACGAATTGTATAAGAATTTCTCTCTCTTTCCCTGTCTTTGTTTCATGGGTTTTTAAAAGTAATTTATTTTTATAATGGGGTTTAGCTGCTTTTTACGGCTGTGTTTATGCCGCCTTACACACACTTGACACACTAACAGAGAGATATCAATACATAGGTTTTAAGATTATTACTAGTCAGATATATTCTTGTGCGGTGAATCGGGCGTGTTGAGTCCAGTTCTCTGAGCAAGGAGTAGGTCTTGTCTATTCCATATTGGGTTTATGGAACGGTATCTGAGCTAATTTGAAACTCTTGTTTTATGTATCACCCCACCTCACCTTTCCCGTTAAGCAGCCATAGTGTGTTTTCTGCATGTGTGACTCTGTTCTGTTTTGTAATTCAGTTCAAGTGTAACGGTTTTTACATTCCCTCTATAAGTGACACCTTATGAGAAGTGTCCTTTTCTGTGTGACTTATTTCACTTAGAATCGTCTTACCTAAATCCACTCATCATGCTGCTACTAGCCTTATGACATTGATTTCATGGCTGAGTGATATTCCATTGTACATAAGGACCACAACTTTTTTATCCATTTTTCGCTTTCCTGGGATATTTAAGGTGGAATGAAGTGGAGGTCCTTGTCAACAGAGCAGCCCTAAACTTTGGGGTGCTTGTGTCTTGCTGATTTTCAATTTTCCCACTTTATCCCCCCATGCGTGGAAGTGCCCTATGCTCTCTAAGCTGTGTTTTTTAGATGTTTCAGGACACACCGTACACTTCTCCAGAGTGGCTGTTGGCAATTTACATCCCGCCCATCAGTGTACCAAGGCTCCCATTTCTCCATGGCCTGTCCTGCATTTCTGGTTTTGACAACTTTTTCAGCATGTCCCTTTTGACCGATGGGAAGCGAGACTTCTTTGTAGCGCTGATTTGCCTTTCCAGGTTGCTTGGTTGGCCAAAAAGGGCGTATGCGTTTTTTCCTGAATATATTCAGGAAAAAACGCATACGCCCTTTTTGGCCAAGGGCATCATTGTCAACGTTTTGCCGCTTTTCATGTGCTTTAAAGGCGATTCGAATCTACCTCCTGAAATCTGTTTCCTGCAATTCTGCCTTGATTTCAAATCCTCTTCTTTGCCTTCCCTCAATATATTTGTGGACGAGAGTTATCATTTATAACTCTGCAGGTTTGTGAATTGCAGTGCCCTGAAGCTCCATTTTACAAGTCGGTTTTTTGGGAGCCGGCCGCAAAAGCGCAGGATGGCTTCAGGCCCTGTTCTGGTTCCGGGGGGCAGGCTGAGCCTGTGGTTAATTCTTCTTCCTGATGGGAAAATAGAGTGACCTGTGCCTGTCCCAACACCAAGAGCTAGTCTCTCATTGGTTCCCCGTCTTCCCGTTCATCCTCAGGACAAATTGCAACCTGTACGGAACAGGAGGTTAAAGGTGCTGATGCTCCAAGTAGGGAGATTGCTAGTAAAGTGGCTGGAATGACGAACCCGAGCACAAGGAGATGAGAAATGAGGTGCATTTTAGAAACCTTTCCCCATCACACGGTGTACCATATTCTGGGTTTCTCATGCATGTTTTCGATGTAGGAAGATGCCCTTGAACCTGGAGATTTGGGACCCATGCGATGGGTAGCACGCAGTATTACTTTAAAGGGTCTGCGTTTGCTCACCCAACCTCACCAAACCTCTCAGCCCCAAGAGTGTCCACCCTTATGTGTCATCCAGCTGTGGGTCTAGATATGGTCAATCCAGGTTGCATCACAGCCCCCGAACGAATTGTGTAAGAATTTCTCTCTCTTTCCCTGTCTTTGTTTCATGGGTTTTTAAAAGTAATTTATTTTTATAATGGGGTTTAGCTGCTTTTCACGGCTGTGTTTAGGCCGCTTTACACCCACTTGACACACTAACAGAGAGATATCAATACATAGATTTTAAGATTATTACTAGTCAGATATATTCTTGTGCGGTGAATCGGGCGTGTTGAGTCCAGTTCTCTGAGCAAGGAGTAGGTCTTGTCTATTCCATATTGGGTTTATGGAACGGTATCTGAGCTAATTTGAAACTCTTGTTTTATGTATCAGCCCACCTCACCTTTCCCGTTAAGCAGCCATAGTGTGTTTTCTGCATGTGTGACTCTGTTCTGTTTTGTAATTCAGTTCAAGTGTAACGGTTTTTACATTCCCTCTATAAGTGACACCTTATGAGAAGTGTCCTTTTCTGTGTGACTTATTTCACTTAGAATCGTCTTACCTAAATCCACTCATCATGCTGCTACTAGCCTTATGACATTGATTTCATGGCTGAGTGATATTCCATTGTACATAAGGACCACAACTTTTTTATCCATTTTTCGCTTTCCTGGCATATTTAAGGTGGAAGGAAGTGGAGGTCCTTGTCAACAGAGCAGCCCTAAACTTTCGGGTGCTTGTGTCTTGCTGATTTTCAATTTTCCCACTTTATCCCCCCATGCGTAGAAGTGCCCTATGCTCTCTAAGCTGTGTTTTTTAGATGTTTCAGGACACACCGTACACTTCTCCAGAGTGGCTGTTGGCAATTTACATCCCGCCCATCAGTGTAGCAAGGCTCCCATTTCTCCATGGCCTGTCCTGCATTTCTGGTTTTGACACCTTTTTCAGCATGTCCCTTTTGAGCGATGGGAAGCGAGACTTCTTTGTAGCGCTGATTTGCCTTTCCAGGTTGCTTGGTTGGCCAAAAAGGGCGTATGCGTTTTTTCCTGAATATATTCAGGAAAAAACGCATACGCCCTTTTTGGCCAAGGGCATCATTGTCAACGTTTTGCCGCTTTTCATGTGCTTTAAAGGCGATTCGAATCTACCTCCTGAAATCTGTTTCCTGCAATTCTGCCTTGATTTCAAATCCTCTTCTTTGCCTTCCCTCAATATATTTGTGGACGAGAGTTATCATTTATAATTCTGCAGGTTTGTGAATTGCAGTGCCCTGAAGCTCCATTTTACAAGTCGCTTTTTTGGGAGTCGGCCGCAAAAGCGCAGGATGGCTTCAGGCCCTGTTCTGCTTCCGGGGGGCAGGCTGAGCCTGTGGTTAATTCTTCTTCCTGATGGGAAAATTGAGTGACCTGTGCCTGTCCCAACACCAAGAGCTAGTCTCTCATTGGTTCCCCGTCTTCCCGTTCATCCTCAGGACAAATTGCAACCTGTACGGAACAGGAGGTTAAAGGTGCTGATGCTCCAAGTAGGGAGATTGCTAGTAAAGTGGCTGGAATGGCGAACCCGAGCACAAGGAGGTGAGAAATGAGGTGCGTTTTAGAAACCTTTCCCCATCACACGGTGTACCATCTTCTGGGTTTCTCATGCATGTTTTCGATGTAGGAAGATGCCCTTGAACCTGGAGATTTGGGACCCATGCGATGGGTAGCACGCAGTATTACTTTAAAGGGTCTGCGTTTGCTCACCCAACCTCACCAAACCTCTCAGCCCCAAGAGTGTCCACCCTTATGTCTCATCCAGCTGTGGGTCTAGATATGGTCAATCCAGGTTGCATCACAGCCCCTGAACGAATTGTGTAAGAATTTCTCTCTCTTTCCCTGTCTTTGTTTCATGTGTTTTTAAAAGTAATTTATTTTTATAATGGGGTTTAGCTGCTTTTCACGGCTGTGTTTAGGCCGCTTTACACCCACTTGACACACTAACAGAGAGATATCAATACATAGGTTTTAAGATTATTACTAGTCAGATATATTCTTGTGCGGTGAATCGGGCGTGTTGAGTCCAGTTCTCTGAGCAAGGAGTAGGTCTTGTCTATTCCATATTGGGTTTATGGAACGGTATCTGAGCTAATTTGAAACTCTTGTTTTATGTATCACCCCACCTCACCTTTCCCGTTAAGCAGCCATAGTGTGTTTTCTGCATGTGTGACTCTGTTCTGTTTTGTAATTCAGTTCAAGTGTAACGGTTTTTACATTCCCTCTATAAGTGACACCTTATGAGAAGTGTCCTTTTCTGTGTGACTTATTTCACTTAGAATCGTCTTACCTAAATCCACTCATCATGCTGCTACTAGCCTTATGACATTGATTTCATGGCTGAGTGATAGTCCATTGTACATAAGGACCACAACTTTTTTATCCATTTTTCGCTTTCCTGGGATATTTAAGGTGGAATGAAGTGGAGGTCCTTGTCAACAGAGCAGCCCTAAACTTTCGGGTGCTTGTGTCTTGCTGATTTTCAATTTTCCCACTTTATCCCCCCATGCGTAGAAGTGCCCTATGCTCTCTAAGCTGTGTTTTTTAGATGTTTCAGGACACACCGTACACTTCTCCAGAGTGGCTGTTGGCAATTTACATCCCGCCCATCAGTGTAGCAAGGCTCCCATTTCTCCATGGCCTGTCCTGCATTTCTGGTTTTGACACATTTTTCAGCATGTCCCTTTTGACCGATGGGAAGCGAGACTTCTTTGTAGCGCTGATTTGCCTTTCCAGGTTGCTTGGTTGGCCAAAAAGGGCGTATGCGTTTTTTCCTGAATATATTCAGGAAAAAACGCATACGCCCTTTTTGGCCAAGGGCATCATTGTCAACGTTTTGCCGCTTTTCATGTGCTTTAAAGGCGATTCGAATCTACCTCCTGAAATCTATTTCCTGCAATTCTGCCTTGATTTCAAATCCTCTTCTTTGCCTTCCCTCAATATATTTGTGGACGAGAGTTATCATTTATAACTCTGCAGGTTTGTGAATTGCAGTGCCCTGAAGCTCCATTTTACAAGTCGCTTTTTTGGGAGCTGGCCGCAAAAGCGCAGGATGGCTTCAGGCCCTGTTCTGCTTCCGGGGGGCAGGCTGAGCCTGTGGTTAATTCTTCTTCCTGATGGGAAAATAGAGTGACCTGTGCCTGTCCCAACACCAAGAGCTAGTCTCTCATTGGTTCCCCGTCTTCCCGTTCATCCTCAGGACAAATTGCAACCTGTACGGAACAGGAGGTTAAAGGTGCTGATGCTCCAAGTAGGGAGATTGCTAGTAAAGTGGCTGGAATGGCGAACCCGAGCACAAGGAGGTGAAAAATGAGGTGCGTTTTAGAAACCTTTCCCCATCACACGGTGTACCATCTTCTGGGTTTCTCATGCATGTTTTCGATGTAGGAAGATGCCCTTGAACCTGGAGATTTGGGACCCATGCGATGGGTAGCACGCAGTATTACTTTAAAGGGTCTGCGTTTGCTCACCCAACCTCACCAAACCTCTCAGCCCCAAGAGTGTCCACCCTTATGTCTCATCCAGCTGTGGGTCTAGATATGGTCAATCCAGGTTGCATCACAGCCCCCGAACGAATTGTGTAAGAATTTCTCTCTCTTTCCCTGTCTTTGTTTCATGGGTTTTTAAAAGTAATTTATTTTTATAATGGGGTTTAGCTGCTTTTCACAGCTGTGTTTATGCCGCCTTACACACACTTGACACACTAACAGAGAGATATCAATACATAGGTTTTAAGATTATTACTAGTCAGATATATTCTTGTGCGGTGAATCGGGCGTGTTGAGTCCAGTTCTCTGAGCAAGGAGTAGGTCTTGTCTATTCCATATTGGGTTTATGGAACGGTATCTGAGCTAATTTGAAACTCTTGTTTTATGTATCACCCCACCTCACCTTTCCCGTTAAGCAGCCATAGTGTGTTTTCTGCATGTGTGACTCTGTTCTGTTTTGTAATTCAGTTCAAGTGTAACGGATTTTACATTCTCTCTATAAGTGACACCTTATGAGAAGTGTCCTTTTCTGTGTGACTTATTTCACTTAGAATCGTCTTACCTAAATCCACTCATCATGCTGCTACTAGCCTTATGACATTGATTTCATGGCTGAGTGATATTCCATTGTACATAAGGACCACAACTTTTTTATCCATTTTTCGCTTTCCTGGGATATTTAAGGTGGAATGAAGTGGAGGTCCTTGTCAACAGAGCAGCCCTAAACTTTGGGGTGCTTGTGTCTTGCTGATTTTCAATTTTCCCACTTTATCCCCCCATGCGTGGAAGTGCCCTATGCTCTCTAAGCTGTGTTTTTTAGATGTTTCAGGACACACCGTACACTTCTCCAGAGTGGCTGTTGGCAATTTACATCCCACCCATCAGTGTAGCAAGGCTCCCATTTCTCCATGGCCTGTCCTGCATTTCTGGTTTTGACACTTTTTTCAGCATGTCCCTTTTGACCGATGGGAAGCGAGACTTCTTTGTAGCGCTGATTTGCCTTTCCAGGTTGCTTGGTTGGCCAAAAAGGGCGTATGCGTTTTTTCCTGAATATATTCAGGAAAAAAGGCATACGCCCTTTTTGGCCAAGGGCATC
The DNA here is from genome assembly GCF_965194825.1 of Balaenoptera physalus. NCBI lineage: Eukaryota > Metazoa > Chordata > Mammalia > Artiodactyla > Balaenopteridae > Balaenoptera > Balaenoptera physalus. Next base: position 277,302 of record NW_028126045.1, read on the forward strand.
ACTGTCAACGTTTTGCCGCTTTTCATGTGCTTTAAAGGCGATTCGAATCTACCTCTTGAAATCTGTTTCCTGCAATTCTGACTTGATTTCAAATCCTCTTCTTTGCCTTCCCTCAATATATTTGTGGACGAGAGTTATCATTTATAACTCTGCAGGTTTGTGAATTGCAGTGCCCTGAAGCTGCATTTTACAAGTCGCTTTTTTGGGAGCCGGCCGCAAAAGCGCAGGATGGCTTCAGGCCCTGTTCTGGTTCCGGGGGGCAGGCTGAGCCTGTGGTTAATTCTTCTTCCTGATGGGAAAATAGAGTGACCTGTGCCTGTCCCAACACCAAGAGCTAGTCTCTCATTGGTTTCCCGTCTTCCCGTTCATCCTCAGGACAAATTGCAACCTGTACGGAACAGGAGGTTAAAGGTGCTGATGCTCCAAGTAGGGAGATTGCTAGTAAAGTGGCTGGAATGGCGAACACGAGCACAAGGAGGTGAGAAATGAGGTGCGTTTTAGAAACCTTTCCCCATCACACGGTGTACCATCTTCTGGGTTTCTCATGCATGTTTTCGATGTAGGAAGATGCCCTTGAACCTGGAGATTTGGGACCCATGCGATGGGTAGCACGCAGTATTACTTTAAAGGGTCTGCGTTTGCTCACCCAACCTCACCAAACCTCTCAGCCCTAAGAGTGTCCACCCTTATGTCTCATCCAGCTGTGGGTCTAGATATGGTCAATCCAGGTTGCATCACAGCCCCAGAACGAATTGTGTAAGAATTTCTCTCTCTTTCCCTGTCTTTGTTTCATGGGTTTTTAAAAGTAATTTATTTTTATAATGGGGTTTAGCTGCTTTTCACGGCTGTGTTTAGGCCGCTTTACACCCACTTGACACACTAACAGAGAGATATCAATACATAGGTTTTAAGATTATTACTAGTCAGATATATTCTTGTGCGGTGAATCGGGCGTGTTGAGTCCAGTTCTCTGAGCAAGGAGTAGGTCTTGTCTATTCCATATTGGGTTTATGGAACGGTATCTGAGCTAATTTGAAACTCTTGTTTTATGTATCACCCCTCCTCACCTTTCCCGTTAAGCAGCCATAGTGTGTTTTCTGCATGTGTGACTCTGTTCTGTTTTGTAATTCAGTTCAAGTGTAACGGTTTTTACATTCCCTCTATAAGTGACACCTTATGAGAAGTGTCCTTTTCTGTGTGACTTATTTCACTTAGAATCGTCTTACCTAAATCCACTCATCATGCTGCTACTAGCCTTATGACATTGATTTCATGGCTGAGTGATATTCCATTGTACATAAGGACCACAACTTTTTTATCCATTTTTCGCTTTCCTGGGATATTTAAGGTGGAATGAAGTGGAGGTCCTTGTCAACAGAGCAGCCCTAAACTTTCGGGTGCTTGTGTCTTGCTGATTTTCAATTTTCCCACTTTATCCCCCCATGCGTAGAAGTGCCCTATGCTCTCTAAGCTGTGTTTTTTAGATGTTTCAGGACACACCGTACACTTCTCCAGAGTGGCTGTTGGCAATTTACATCCCACCCATCAGTGTAGCAAGGCTCCCATTTCTCCATGGCCTGTCCTGCATTTCTGGTTTTGACACTTTTTTCAGCATGTCCCTTTTGACCGATGGGAAGCGAGACTTCTTTGTAGCGCTGATTTGCCTTTCCAGGTTGCTTGGTTGGCCAAAAAGGGCGTATGCGTTTTTTCCTGAATATATTCAGGAAAAAAGGCATACGCCCTTTTTGGCCAAGGGCATCATTGTCAACGTTTTGCCGCTTTTCATGTGCTTTAAAGGCGATTCGAATCTACCTCTTGAAATCTGTTTCCTGCAATTCTGACTTGATTTCAAATCCTCTTCTTTGCCTTCCCTCAATATATTTGTGGACGAGAGTTATCATTTATAACTCTGCAGGTTTGTGAATTGCAGTGCCCTGAAGCTGCATTTTACAAGTCGCTTTTTTGGGAGCCGGCCGCAAAAGCGCAGGATGGCTTCAGGCCCTGTTCTGGTTCCGGGGGGCAGGCTGAGCCTGTGGTTAATTCTTCTTCCTGATGGGAAAATAGAGTGACCTGTGCCTGTCCCAACACCAAGAGCTAGTCTCTCATTGGTTTCCCGTCTTCCCGTTCATCCTCAGGACAAATTGCAACCTGTACGGAACAGGAGGTTAAAGGTGCTGATGCTCCAAGTAGGGAGATTGCTAGTAAAGTGGCTGGAATGGCGAACACGAGCACAAGGAGGTGAGAAATGAGGTGCGTTTTAGAAACCTTTCCCCATCACACGGTGTACCATCTTCTGGGTTTCTCATGCATGTTTTCGATGTAGGAAGATGCCCTTGAACCTGGAGATTTGGGACCCATGCGATGGGTAGCACGCAGTATTACTTTAAAGGGTCTGCGTTTGCTCACCCAACCTCACCAAACCTCTCAGCCCCAAGAGTGTCCACCCTTATGTCTCATCCAGCTGTGGGTCTAGATATGGTCAATCCAGGTTGCATCACAGCCCCCGAACGAATTGTGTAAGAATTTCTCTCTCTTTCCCTGTCTTTGTTTCATGGGTTTTTAAAAGTAATTTATTTTTATAATGGGGTTTAGCTGCTTTTCACGGCTGTGTTTAGGCCGCTTTACACCCACTTGACACACTAACAGAGAGATATCAATACATAGGTTTTAGGATTATTACTAGTCAGATATATTCTTGTGCGGTGAATCGGGCGTGTTGAGTCCAGTTCTCTGAGCAAGGAGTAGGTCTTGTCTATTCCATATTGGGTTTATGGAACGGTATCTGAGCTAATTTGAAACTCTTGTTTTATGTATCACCCCACCTCACCTTTCCCGTTAAGCAGCCATAGTGTGTTTTCTGCATGTGTGACTCTGTTCTGTTTTGTAATTCAGTTCAAGTGTAACGGTTTTTACATTCCCTCTATAAGTGACACATTATGAGAAGTGTCCTTTTCTGTGTGACTTATTTCACTTAGAATCGTCTTACCTAAATCCACTCATCATGCTGCTACTAGCCTTATGACATTGATTTCATGGCTGAGTGATATTCCATTGTACATAAGGACCACAACTTTTTTATCCATTTTTCGCTTTCCTGGGATATTTAAGGTGGAATGAAGTGGAGGTCCTTGTCAACAGAGCAGCCCTAAACTTTCGGGTGCTTGTGTCTTGCTGATTTTCAATTTTCCCACTTTATCCCCCCATGCGTAGAAGTGCCCTATGCTCTCTAAGCTGTGTTTTTTAGATGTTTCAGGACACACCGTACACTTCTCCAGAGTGGCTGTTGGCAATTTACATCCCGCCCATCAGTGTAGCAAGGCTCCCATTTCTCCATGGCCTGTCCTGCATTTCTGGTTTTGACACCTTTTTCAGCATGTCCCTTTTGACCGATGGGAAGCGAGACTTCTTTGTAGCGCTGATTTGCCTTTCCAGGTTGCTTGGTTGGCCAAAAAGGGCGTATGCGTTTTTTCCTGAATATATTCAGGAAAAAACGCATACGCCCTTTTTGGCCAAGGGCATCATTGTCAACGTTTTGCCGCTTTTCATGTGCTTTAAAGGCGATTCGAATCTACCTCCTGAAATCTATTTCCTGCAATTCTGCCTTGATTTCAAATCCTCTTCTTTGCCTTCCCTCAATATATTTGTGGACGAGAGTTATCATTTATAACTCTGCAGGTTTGTGAATTGCAGTGCCCTGAAGCTCCATTTTACAAGTCGCTTTTTTGGGAGTCGGCCGCAAAAGCGCAGGATGGCTTCAGGCCCTGTTCTGGTTCCGGGGGGCAGGCTGAGCCTGTGGTTAATTCTTCTTCCTGATGGGAAAATTGAGTGACCTGTGCCTGTCCCAACACCAAGAGCTAGTCTCTCATTGGTTCCCCGTCTTCCCGTTCATCCTCAGGACAAATTGCAACCTGTACGGAACAGGAGGTTAAAGGTGCTGATGCTCCAAGTAGGGAGATTGCTAGTAAAGTGGCTGGAATGGCGAACCCGAGCACAAGGAGATGAGAAATGCGGTGCGTTTTAGAAACCTTTCCCCATCACATGGTGTACCATCTTCTGGGTTTCTCATGCATGTTTTCGATGTAGGAAGATGCCCTTGAACCTGGAGATTTGGGACCCATGTGATGGGTAGCCCGCAGTATTACTTTAAAGGGTCTGCGTTTGCTCACCCAACCTCACCAAACCTCTCAGCCCCAAGAGTGTCCACCCTTATGTCTCATCCAGCTGTGGGTCTAGATATGGTCAATGCAGGTTGCATCACAGCCCCTGAACGAATTGTGTAAGAATTTCTCTCTCTTTCCCTGTCTTTGTTTCATGTGTTTTTAAAAGTAATTTATTTTTATAATGGGGTTTAGCTGCTTTTCACGGCTTTGTTTAGGCCGCTTTACACCCACTTGACACACTAACAGAGAGATATCAATACATAGGTTTTAAGATTATTTGTAGTCAGATATATTCTTGTGCGGTGAATCGGGCGTGTTGAGTCCAGTTCTCTGAGCAAGGAGTAGGTCTTGTCTATTCCATATTGGGTTTATGGAACGGTATCTGAGCTAATTTGAAACTCTTGTTTTATGTATCACCCCACCTCACCTTTCCCGTTAAGCAGCCATAGTGTGTTTTCTGCATGTGTGACTCTGTTCTGTTTTGTAATTCAGTTCAAGTGTAACGGTTTTTACATTCCCTCTATAAGTGACACCTTATGAGAAGTGTCCTTTTCTGTGTGACTTATTTCACTTAGAATCATCTTACCTAAATCCACTCATCATGCTGCTACTAGCCTTATGACATTGATTTCATGGCTGAGTGATATTCCATTGTACATAAGGACCACAACTTTTTTATCCATTTTTCGCTTTCCTGGGATATTTAAGGTGGAATGAAGTGGAGGTCCTTGTCAACAGAGCAGCCCTAAACTTTGGGGTGCTTGTGTCTTGCTGATTTTCAATTTTCCCACTTTATCCCCCCATGTGTGGAAGTGCCCTATGCTCTCTAAGCTGTGTTTTTTAGATGTTTCAGGACACACCGTACACTTCTCCAGAGTGGCTGTTGGCAATTTACATCCCGCCCATCAGTGTAGTAAGGCTCCCATTTCTCCATGGCCTGTCCTGCATTTCTGGTTTTGACACTTTTTTCAGCATGGCCCTTTTGACCGATGGGAAGCGAGACTTCTTTGTAGCGCTGATTTGCCTTTCCAGGTTGCTTGGTTGGCCAAAAAGGGCGTATGCGTTTTTTCCTGAATATATTCAGGAAAAAACGCATACGCCCTTTTTGGCCAAGGGCACCATTGTCAACGTTTTGCCGCTTTTCATGTGCTTTAAAGGCGATTCGAATCTACCTCCTGAAATCTGTTTCCTGCAATTCTGCCTTGATTTCAAATCCTCTTCTTTGCCTTCCCTCAATATATTTGTGGACGAGAGTTATCATTTATAACTCTGCAGGTTTGTGAATTGCAGTGCCCTGAATCTCCATTTTACAAGTCGCTTTTTTGGGAGCTGGCCGCAAAAGCGCAGGATGGCTTCAGGCCCTGTTCTGCTTCCGGGGGGCAGGCTGAGCCTGTGGTTAATTCTTCTTCCTGATGGGAAAATAGAGTGACCTGTGCCTGTCCCAACACCAAGAGCTAGTCTCTCATTGGTTCCCCGTCTTCCCGTTCATCCTCAGGACAAATTGCAACCTGTACGGAACAGGAGGTTAAAGGTGCTGATGCTCCAAGTAGGGAGATTGCTAGTAAAGTGGCTGGAATGGCGAACCCGAGCACAAGGAGGTGAGAAATGAGGTGCGTTTTAGAAACCTTTCCCCATCACACGGTGTACCATCTTCTGGGTTTCTCATGCATGTTTTCGATGTAGGAAGATGCCCTTGAACCTGGAGATTTGGGACCCATGCGATGGGTAGCACGCAGTATTACTTTAAAGGGTCTGCGTTTGCTCACCCAACCTCACCAAACCTCTCAGCCCCAAGAGTGTCCACCCTTATGTCTCATCCAGCTGTGGGTCTAGATATGGTCAATCCAGGTTGCATCACAGCCCCCGAACGAATTGTGTAAGAATTTCTCTCTCTTTCCCTGTCTTTGTTTCATGGGTTTTTAAAAGTAATTTATTTTTATAATGGGGTTTAGCTGCTTTTCACGGCTGTGTTTATGCCGCCTTACACACACTTGACACACTAACAGAGAGATATCAATACATAGGTTTTAAGATTATTACTAGTCAGATATATTCTTGTGCGGTGAATCGGGCGTGTTGAGTCCAGTTCTCTGAGCAAGGAGTAGGTCTTGTCTATTCCATATTGGGTTTATGGAACGGTATCTGAGCTAATTTGAAACTCTTGTTTTATGTATCACCCCACCTCACCTTTCCCGTTAAGCAGCCATAGTGTGTTTTCTGCATGTGTGACTCTGTTCTGTTTTGTAATTCAGTTCAAGTGTAACGGTTTTTACATTCCCTCTATAAGTGACACATTATGAGAAGTGTCCTTTTCTGTGTGACTTATTTCACTTAGAATCGTCTTACCTAAATCCACTCATCATGCTGCTACTAGCCTTATGACATTGATTTCATGGCTGAGTGATATTCCATTGTACATAAGGACCACAACTTTTTTATCCATTTTTCGCTTTCCTGGGATATTTAAGGTGGAATGAAGTGGAGGTCCTTGTCAACAGAGCAGCCCTAAACTTTCGGGTGCTTGTGTCTTGCTGATTTTCAATTTTCCCACTTTATCCCCCCATGCGTAGAAGTGCCCTATGCTCTCTAAGCTGTGTTTTTTAGATGTTTCAGGACACACCGTACACTTCTCCAGAGTGGCTGTTGGCAATTTACATCCCGCCCATCAGTGTAGCAAGGCTCCCATTTCTCCATGGCCTGTCCTGCATTTCTGGTTTTGACACCTTTTTCAGCATGTCCCTTTTGACCGATGGGAAGCGAGACTTCTTTGTAGCGCTGATTTGCCTTTCCAGGTTGCTTGGTTGGCCAAAAAGGGCGTATGCGTTTTTTCCTGAATATATTCAGGAAAAAACGCATACGCCCTTTTTGGCCAAGGGCATCATTGTCAACGTTTTGCCGCTTTTCATGTGCTTTAAAGGCGATTCGAATCTACCTCCTGAAATCTATTTCCTGCAATTCTGCCTTGATTTCAAATCCTCTTCTTTGCCTTCCCTCAATATATTTGTGGACGAGAGTTATCATTTATAACTCTGCAGGTTTGTGAATTGCAGTGCCCTGAAGCTCCATTTTACAAGTCGCTTTTTTGGGAGTCGGCCGCAAAAGCGCAGGATGGCTTCAGGCCCTGTTCTGGTTCCGGGGGGCAGGCTGAGCCTGTGGTTAATTCTTCTTCCTGATGGGAAAATTGAGTGACCTGTGCCTGTCCCAACACCAAGAGCTAGTCTCTCATTGGTTCCCCGTCTTCCCGTTCATCCTCAGGACAAATTGCAACCTGTACGGAACAGGAGGTTAAAGGTGCTGATGCTCCAAGTAGGGAGATTGCTAGTAAAGTGGCTGGAATGGCGAACCCGAGCACAAGGAGATGAGAAATGCGGTGCGTTTTAGAAACCTTTCCCCATCACATGGTGTACCATCTTCTGGGTTTCTCATGCATGTTTTCGATGTAGGAAGATGCCCTTGAACCTGGAGATTTGGGACCCATGTGATGGGTAGCCCGCAGTATTACTTTAAAGGGTCTGCGTTTGCTCACCCAACCTCACCAAACCTCTCAGCCCCAAGAGTGTCCACCCTTATGTCTCATCCAGCTGTGGGTCTAGATATGGTCAATGCAGGTTGCATCACAGCCCCTGAACGAATTGTGTAAGAATTTCTCTCTCTTTCCCTGTCTTTGTTTCATGTGTTTTTAAAAGTAATTTATTTTTATAATGGGGTTTAGCTGCTTTTCACGGCTTTGTTTAGGCCGCTTTACACCCACTTGACACACTAACAGAGAGATATCAATACATAGGTTTTAAGATTATTTGTAGTCAGATATATTCTTGTGCGGTGAATCGGGCGTGTTGAGTCCAGTTCTCTGAGCAAGGAGTAGGTCTTGTCTATTCCATATTGGGTTTATGGAACGGTATCTGAGCTAATTTGAAACTCTTGTTTTATGTATCACCCCACCTCACCTTTCCCGTTAAGCAGCCATAGTGTGTTTTCTGCATGTGTGACTCTGTTCTGTTTTGTAATTCAGTTCAAGTGTAACGGTTTTTACATTCCCTCTATAAGTGACACCTTATGAGAAGTGTCCTTTTCTGTGTGACTTATTTCACTTAGAATCATCTTACCTAAATCCACTCATCATGCTGCTACTAGCCTTATGACATTGATTTCATGGCTGAGTGATATTCCATTGTACATAAGGACCACAACTTTTTTATCCATTTTTCGCTTTCCTGGGATATTTAAGGTGGAATGAAGTGGAGGTCCTTGTCAACAGAGCAGCCCTAAACTTTGGGGTGCTTGTGTCTTGCTGATTTTCAATTTTCCCACTTTATCCCCCCATGTGTGGAAGTGCCCTATGCTCTCTAAGCTGTGTTTTTTAGATGTTTCAGGACACACCGTACACTTCTCCAGAGTGGCTGTTGGCAATTTACATCCCGCCCATCAGTGTAGTAAGGCTCCCATTTCTCCATGGCCTGTCCTGCATTTCTGGTTTTGACACTTTTTTCAGCATGGCCCTTTTGACCGATGGGAAGCGAGACTTCTTTGTAGCGCTGATTTGCCTTTCCAGGTTGCTTGGTTGGCCAAAAAGGGCGTATGCGTTTTTTCCTGAATATATTCAGGAAAAAACGCATACGCCCTTTTTGGCCAAGGGCACCATTGTCAACGTTTTGCCGCTTTTCATGTGCTTTAAAGGCGATTCGAATCTACCTCCTGAAATCTGTTTCCTGCAATTCTGCCTTGATTTCAAATCCTCTTCTTTGCCTTCCCTCAATATATTTGTGGACGAGAGTTATCATTTATAACTCTGCAGGTTTGTGAATTGCAGTGCCCTGAATCTCCATTTTACAAGTCGCTTTTTTGGGAGCTGGCCGCAAAAGCGCAGGATGGCTTCAGGCCCTGTTCTGCTTCCGGGGGGCAGGCTGAGCCTGTGGTTAATTCTTCTTCCTGATGGGAAAATAGAGTGACCTGTGCCTGTCCCAACACCAAGAGCTAGTCTCTCATTGGTTCCCCGTCTTCCCGTTCATCCTCAGGACAAATTGCAACCTGTACGGAACAGGAGGTTAAAGGTGCTGATGCTCCAAGTAGGGAGATTGCTAGTAAAGTGGCTGGAATGGCGAACCCGAGCACAAGGAGGTGAGAAATGAGGTGCGTTTTAGAAACCTTTCCCCATCACACGGTGTACCATCTTCTGGGTTTCTCATGCATGTTTTCGATGTAGGAAGATGCCCTTGAACCTGGAGATTTGGGACCCATGCGATGGGTAGCACGCAGTATTACTTTAAAGGGTCTGCGTTTGCTCACCCAACCTCACCAAACCTCTCAGCCCCAAGAGTGTCCACCCTTATGTCTCATCCAGCTGTGGGTCTAGATATGGTCAATCCAGGTTGCATCACAGCCCCCGAACGAATTGTGTAAGAATTTCTCTCTCTTTCCCTGTCTTTGTTTCATGGGTTTTTAAAAGTAATTTATTTTTATAATGGGGTTTAGCTGCTTTTCACGGCTGTGTTTATGCCGCCTTACACACACTTGACACACTAACAGAGAGATATCAATACATAGGTTTTAAGATTATTACTAGTCAGATATATTCTTGTGCGGTGAATCGGGCGTGTTGAGTCCAGTTCTCTGAGCAAGGAGTAGGTCTTGTCTATTCCATATTGGGTTTATGGAACGGTATCTGAGCTAATTTGAAACTCTTGTTTTATGTATCACCCCACCTCACCTTTCCCGTTAAGCAGCCATAGTGTGTTTTCTGCATGTGTGACTCTGTTCTGTTTTGTAATTCAGTTCAAGTGTAACGGATTTTACATTCTCTCTATAAGTGACACCTTATGAGAAGTGTCCTTTTCTGTGTGACTTATTTCACTTAGAATCGTCTTTCCTAAATCCACTCATCATGCTGCTACTAGCCTTATGACATTGATTTCATGGCTGAGTGATATTCCATTGTACATAAGGACCACAACTTTTTTATCCATTTTTCGCTTTCCTGGGATATTTAAGGTGGAATGAAGTGGAGGTCCTTGTCAACAGAGCAGCCCTAAACTTTGGGGTGCTTGTGTCTTGCTGATTTTCAATTTTCCCACTTTATCCCCCCATGTGTGGAAGTGCCCTATGCTCTCTAAGCTGTGTTTTTTAGATGTTTCAGGACACACCGTACACTTCTCCAGAGTGGCTGTTGGCAATTTACATCCCGCCCATCAGTGTAGTAAGGCTCCCATTTCTCCATGGCCTGTCCTGCATTTCTGGTTTTGATATTTTTTCAGCATGGCCCTTTTGACCGATGGGAAGCGAGACTTCTTTGTAGCGCTGATTTGCCTTTCCAGGTTGCTTGGTTGGCCAAAAAGGGCGTATGCGTTTTTTCCTGAATATATTCAGGAAAAAACGCATACGCCCTTTTTGGCCAAGGGCACCATTGTCAACGTTTTGCCGCTTTTCATATGCTTTAAAGGCGATTCGAATCTACCTCCTGAAATCTGTTTCCTGCAATTCTGCCTTGATTTCAAATCCTCTTCTTTGCCTTCCCTCAATATATTTGTGGACGAGAGTTTTCATTTATAACTCTGCAGGTTTGTGAATTGCAGTGCCCTGAATCTCCATTTTACAAGTCGCTTTTTTGGGAGCTGGCCGCAAAAGCGCAAGATGGCTTCAGGCCCTGTTCTGCTTCTGGGGGGCAGGCTGAGCCTGTGGTTAATTCTTCTTCCTGATGGGAAAATAGAGTGACCTGTGCCTGTCCCAACACCAAGAGCTAGTCTCTCATTGGTTCCCCGTCTTCCCGTTCATCCTCAGGACAAATTGCAACCTGTACGGAACAGGAGGTTAAAGGTGCTGATGCTCCAAGTAGGGAGATTGCTAGTAAAGTGGCTGGAATGGCGAACCCGAGCACAAGGAGGTGAGAAATGAGGTGCGTTTTAGAAACCTTTCCCCATCACACGGTGTACCATCTTCTGGGTTTCTCATGCATGTTTTCGATGTAGGAAGATGCCCTTGAACCTGGAGATTTGGGACCCATGCGATGGGTAGCACGCAGTATTACTTTAAAGGGTCTGCGTTTGCTCACCCAACCTCACCAAACCTCTCAGCCCCAAGAGTGTCCACCCTTATGTCTCATCCAGCTGTGGGTCTAGATATGGTCAATCCAGGTTGCATCACAGCCCCTGAACGAATTGTGTAAGAATTTCTCTCTCTTTCCCTGTCTTTGTTTCATGTGTTTTTAAAAGTAATTTATTTTTATAATGGGGTTTAGCTGCTTTTCACGGCTGTGTTTAGGCCGCTTTACACCCACTTGACACACTAACAGAGAGATATCAATACATAGGTTTTAAGATTATTACTAGTCAGATATATTCTTGTGCGGTGAATCGGGCGTGTTGAGTCCAGTTCTCTGAGCAAGGAGTAGGTCTTGTCTATTCCATATTGGGTTTATGGAACGGTATCTGAGCTAATTTGAAACTCTTGTTTTATGTATCACCCCACCTCACCTTTCCCGTTAAGCAGCCATAGTGTGTTTTCTGCATGTGTGACTCTGTTCTGTTTTGTAATTCAGTTCAAGTGTAACGGTTTTTACATTCCCTCTATAAGTGACACCTTATGAGAAGTGTCCTTTTCTGTGTGACTTATTTCACTTAGAATCGTCTTACCTAAATCCACTCATCATGCTGCTACTAGCCTTATGACATTGATTTCATGGCTGAGTGATAGTCCATTGTACATAAGGACCACAACTTTTTTATCCATTTTTCGCTTTCCTGGGATATTTAAGGTGGAATGAAGTGGAGGTCCTTGTCAACAGAGCAGCCCTAAACTTTCGGGTGCTTGTGTCTTGCTGATTTTCAATTTTCCCACTTTATCCCCCCATGCGTAGAAGTGCCCTATGCTCTCTAAGCTGTGTTTTTTAGATGTTTCAGGACACACCGTACACTTCTCCAGAGTGGCTGTTGGCAATTTACATCCCGCCCATCAGTGTAGCAAGGCTCCCATTTCTCCATGGCCTGTCCTGCATTTCTGGTTTTGACACATTTTTCAGCATGTCCCTTTTGACCGATGGGAAGCGAGACTTCTTTGTAGCGCTGATTTGCCTTTCCAGGTTGCTTGGTTGGCCAAAAAGGGCGTATGCGTTTTTTCCTGAATATATTCAGGAAAAAACGCATACGCCCTTTTTGGCCAAGGGCATCATTGTCAACGTTTTGCCGCTTTTCATGTGCTTTAAAGGCGATTCGAATCTACCTCCTGAAATCTATTTCCTGCAATTCTGCCTTGATTTCAAATCCTCTTCTTTGCCTTCCCTCAATATATTTGTGGACGAGAGTTATCATTTATAACTCTGCAGGTTTGTGAATTGCAGTGCCCTGAAGCTCCATTTTACAAGTCGCTTTTTTGGGAGCTGGCCGCAAAAGCGCAGGATGGCTTCAGGCCCTGTTCTGCTTCCGGGGGGCAGGCTGAGCCTGTGGTTAATTCTTCTTCCTGATGGGAAAATAGAGTGACCTGTGCCTGTCCCAACACCAAGAGCTAGTCTCTCATTGGTTCCCCGTCTTCCCGTTCATCCTCAGGACAAATTGCAACCTGTACGGAACAGGAGGGTAAAGGTGCTGATGCTCCAAGTAGGGAGATTGCTAGTAAAGTGGCTGGAATGGCGAACCCGAGCACAAGGAGGTGAAAAATGAGGTGCGTTTTAGAAACCTTTCCCCATCACACGGTGTACCATCTTCTGGGTTTCTCATGCATGTTTTCGATGTAGGAAGATGCCCTTGAACCTGGAGATTTGGGACCCATGCGATGGGTAGCACGCAGTATTACTTTAAAGGGTCTGCGTTTGCTCACCCAACCTCACCAAACCTCTCAGCCCCAAGAGTGTCCACCCTTATGTCTCATCCAGCTGTGGGTCTAGATATGGTCAATCCAGGTTGCATCACAGCCCCTGAACGAATTGTGTAAGAATTTCTCTCTCTTTCCCTGTCTTTGTTTCATGTGTTTTTAAAAGTAATTTATTTTTATAATGGGGTTTAGCTGCTTTTCACGGCTGTGTTTAGGCCGCTTTACACCCACTTGACACACTAACAGAGAGATATCAATACATAGGTTTTAAGATTATTAGTAGTCAGATATATTCTTGTGCGGTGAATCGGGCGTGTTGAGTCCAGTTCTCTGAGCAAGGAGTAGGTCTTGTCTATTACATATTGGGTTTATGGAACGGTATCTGAGCTAATTTGAAACTCTTGTTTTATGTATCACCCCACCTCACCTTTCCCGTTAAGCAGCCATAGTGTGTTTTCTGCATGTGTGACTCTGTTCTGTTTTGTAATTCAGTTCAAGTGTAACGGTTTTTACATTCCCTCTATAAGTGACACCTTATGAGAAGTGTCCTTTTCTGTGTGACTTATTTCACTTAGAATCGTCTTACCTAAATCCATTCATCATGCTGCTACTAGCCTTATGACATTGATTTCATGGCTGAGTGATAGTCCATTGTACATAAGGACCACAACTTTTTTATCCATTTTTCGCTTTCCTGGGATATTTAAGGTGGAATGAAGTGGAGGTCCTTGTCAACAGAGCAGCCCTAAACTTTCGGGTGCTTGTGTCTTGCTGATTTTCAATTTTCCCACTTTATCCCCCCATGCGTAGAAGTGCCCTATGCTCTCTAAGCTGTGTTTTTTTGATGTTTCAGGACACACCGTACACTTCTCCAGAGTGGCTGTTGGCAATTTACATCCCACCCATCAGTGTAGCAAGGCTCCCATTTCTCCATGGCCTGTCCTGCATTTCTGGTTTTGACACTTTTTTCAGCATGTCCCTTTTGACCGATGGGAAGCGAGACTTCTTTGTAGCGCTGATTTGCCTTTCCAGGTTGCTTGGTTGGCCAAAAAGGGCGTATGCGTTTTTTCCTGAATATATTCAGGAAAAAACGCATACGCCCTTTTTGGCCAAGGGCATCACTATCAACGTTTTGCCGCTTTTCATGTGCTTTAAAGGCGATTCGAATCTACCTCTTGAAATCTGTTTCCTGCAATTCTGACTTGATTTCAAATCCTCTTCTTTGCCTTCCCTCAATATATTTGTGGACGAGAGTTATCATTTAGAACTCTGCAGGTTTGTGAATTGCAGTGCCCTGAAGCTGCATTTTACAAGTCGCTTTTTTGGGAGCCGGCCGCAAAAGCGCAGGATGGCTTCAGGCCCTGTTCTGGTTCCGGGGGGCAGGCTGAGCCTGTGGTTAATTCTTCTTCCTGATGGGAAAATAGAGTGACCTGTGCCTGTCCCAACACCAAGAGCTAGTCTCTCATTGGTTTCCCGTCTTCCCGTTCATCCTCAGGACAAATTGCAACCTGTACGGAACACGAGGTTAAAGGTGCTGATGCTCCAAGTAGGGAGATTGCTAGTAAAGTGGCTGGAATGGCGAACACGAGCACAAGGAGGTGAGAAATGAGGTGCGTTTTAGAAACCTTTCCCCATCACACGGTGTACCATCTTCTGGGTTTCTCATGCATGTTTTCGATGTAGGAAGATGCCCTTGAACCTGGAGATTTGGGACCCATGCGATGGGTAGCACGCAGTATTACTTTAAAGGGTCTGCGTTTGCTCACCCAACCTCACCAAACCTCTCAGCCCCAAGAGTGTCCACCCTTATGTCTCATCCAGCTGTGGGTCTAGATATGGTCAATCCAGGTTGCATCACAGCCCCCGAACGAATTGTGTAAGAATTTCTCTCTCTTTCCCTGTCTTTGTTTCATGGGTTTTTAAAAGTAATTTATTTTTATAATGGGGTTTAGCTGCTTTTCACGGCTGTGTTTAGGCCGCTTTACACCCACTTGACACACTAACAGAGAGATATCAATACATAGGTTTTAAGATTATTACTAGTCAGATATATTCTTGTGCGGTGAATCGGGCGTGTTGAGTCCAGTTCTCTGAGCAAGGAGTAGGTCTTGTCTATTCCATATTGGGTTTATGGAACGGTATCTGAGCTAATTTGAAACTCTTGTTTTATGTATCACCCCACCTCACCTTTCCCGTTAAGCAGCCATAGTGTGTTTTCTGCATGTGTGACTCTGTTCTGTTTTGTAATTCAGTTCAAGTGTAACGGTTTTTACATTCCCTCTATAAGTGACACCTTATGAGAAGTGTCCTTTTCTGTGTGACTTATTTCACTTAGAATCGTCTTACCTAAATCCACTCATCATGCTGCTACTAGCCTTATGACATTGATTTCATGGCTGAGTGATATTCCATTGTACATAAGGACCACAACTTTTTTATCCATTTTTCGCTTTCCTGGGATATTTAAGGTGGAATGAAGTGGAGGTCCTTGTCAACAGAGCAGCCCTAAACTTTCGGGTGCTTGTGTCTTGCTGATTTTCAATTTTCCCACTTTATCCCCCCATGCGTAGAAGTGCCCTATGCTCTCTAAGCTGTGTTTTTTAGATGTTTCAGGACACACCGTACACTTCTCCAGAGTGGCTGTTGGCAATTTACATCCCACCCATCAGTGTAGCAAGGCTCCCATTTCTCCATGGCCTGTCCTGCATTTCTGGTTTTGACACTTTTTTCAGCATGTCCCTTTTGACCGATGGGAAGCGAGACTTCTTTGTAGCGCTGATTTGCCTTTCCAGGTTGCTTGGTTGGCCAAAAAGGGCGTATGCGTTTTTTCCTGAATATATTCAGGAAAAAAGGCATACGCCCTTTTTGGCCAAGGGCATCATTGTCAACGTTTTGCCGCTTTTCATGTGCTTTAAAGGCGATTCGAATCTACCTCTTGAAATCTGTTTCCTGCAATTCTGACTTGATTTCAAATCCTCTTCTTTGCCTTCCCTCAATATATTTGTGGACGAGAGTTATCATTTATAACTCTGCAGGTTTGTGAATTGCAGTGCCCTGAAGCTGCATTTTACAAGTCGCTTTTTTGGGAGCCGGCCGCAAAAGCGCAGGATGGCTTCAGGCCCTGTTCTGGTTCCGGGGGGCAGGCTGAGCCTGTGGTTAATTCTTCTTCCTGATGGGAAAATAGAGTGACCTGTGCCTGTCCCAACACCAAGAGCTAGTCTCTCATTGGTTTCCCGTCTTCCCGTTCATCCTCAGGACAAATTGCAACCTGTACGGAACAGGAGGTTAAAGGTGCTGATGCTCCAAGTAGGGAGATTGCTAGTAAAGTGGCTGGAATGGCGAACACGAGCACAAGGAGGTGAGAAATGAGGTGCGTTTTAGAAACCTTTCCCCATCACACGGTGTACCATCTTCTGGGTTTCTCATGCATGTTTTCGATGTAGGAAGATGCCCTTGAACCTGGAGATTTGGGACCCATGCGATGGGTAGCACGCAGTATTACTTTAAAGGGTCTGCGTTTGCTCACCCAACCTCACCAAACCTCTCAGCCCTAAGAGTGTCCACCCTTATGTCTCATCCAGCTGTGGGTCTAGATATGGTCAATCCAGGTTGCATCACAGCCCCCGAACGAATTGTGTAAGAATTTCTCTCTCTTTCCCTGTCTTTGTTTCATGGGTTTTTAAAAGTAATTTATTTTTATAATGGGGTTTAGCTGCTTTTCACGGCTGTGTTTAGGCCGCTTTACACCCACTTGACACACTAACAGAGAGATATCAATACATAGGTTTTAAGATTATTACTAGTCAGATATATTCTTGTGCGGTGAATCGGGCGTGTTGAGTCCAGTTCTCTGAGCAAGGAGTAGGTCTTGTCTATTCCATATTGGGTTTATGGAACGGTATCTGAGCTAATTTGAAACTCTTGTTTTATGTATCACCCCACCTCACCTTTCCCGTTAAGCAGCCATAGTGTGTTTTCTGCATGTGTGACTCTGTTCTGTTTTGTAATTCAGTTCAAGTGTAACGGTTTTTACATTCCCTCTATAAGTGACACCTTATGAGAAGTGTCCTTTTCTGTGTGACTTATTTCACTTAGAATCGTCTTACCTAAATCCACTCATCATGCTGCTACTAGCCTTATGACATTGATTTCATGGCTGAGTGATATTCCATTGTACATAAGGACCACAACTTTTTTATCCATTTTTCGCTTTCCTGGGATATTTAAGGTGGAATGAAGTGGAGGTCCTTGTCAACAGAGCAGCCCTAAACTTTCGGGTGCTTGTGTCTTGCTGATTTTCAATTTTCCCACTTTATCCCCCCATGCGTAGAAGTGCCCTATGCTCTCTAAGCTGTGTTTTTTAGATGTTTCAGGACACACCGTACACTTCTCCAGAGTGGCTGTTGGCAATTTACATCCCACCCATCAGTGTAGCAAGGCTCCCATTTCTCCATGGCCTGTCCTGCATTTCTGGTTTTGACACTTTTTTCAGCATGTCCCTTTTGACCGATGGGAAGCGAGACTTCTTTGTAGCGCTGATTTGCCTTTCCAGGTTGCTTGGTTGGCCAAAAAGGGCGTATGCGTTTTTTCCTGAATATATTCAGGAAAAAAGGCATACGCCCTTTTTGGCCAAGGGCATCATTGTGAACGTTTTGCCGCTTTTCATGTGCTTTAAAGGCGATTCGAATCTACCTCTTGAAATCTGTTTCCTGCAATTCTGACTTGATTTCAAATCCTCTTCTTTGCCTTCCCTCAATATATTTGTGGACGAGAGTTATCATTTATAACTCTGCAGGTTTGTGAATTGCAGTGCCCTGAAGCTGCATTTTACAAGTCGCTTTTTTGGGAGCCGGCCGCAAAAGCGCAGGATGGCTTCAGGCCCTGTTCTGGTTCCGGGGGGCAGGCTGAGCCTGTGGTTAATTCTTCTTCCTGATGGGAAAATAGAGTGACCTGTGCCTGTCCCAACACCAAGAGCTAGTCTCTCATTGGTTTCCCGTCTTCCCGTTCATCCTCAGGACAAATTGCAACCTGTACGGAACAGGAGGTTAAAGGTGCTGATGCTCCAAGTAGGGAGATTGCTAGTAAAGTGGCTGGAATGGCGAACACGAGCACAAGGAGGTGAGAAATGAGGTGCGTTTTAGAAACCTTTCCCCATCACACGGTGTACCATCTTCTGGGTTTCTCATGCATGTTTTCGATGTAGGAAGATGCCCTTGAACCTGGAGATTTGGGACCCATGCGATGGGTAGCACGCAGTATTACTTTAAAGGGTCTGCGTTTGCTCACCCAACCTCACCAAACCTCTCAGCCCCAAGAGTGTCCACCCTTATGTCTCATCCAGCTGTGGGTCTAGATATGGTCAATCCAGGTTGCATCACAGCCCCCGAACGAATTGTGTAAGAATTTCTCTCTCTTTCCCTGTCTTTGTTTCATGTGTTTTTAAAAGTAATTTATTTTTATAATGGGGTTTAGCTGCTTTTCACGGCTGTGTTTAGGCCGCTTTACACCCACTTGACACACTAACAGAGAGATATCAATACATAGGTTTTAAGATTATTAGTAGTCAGATATATTCTTGTGCGGTGAATCGGGCGTGTTGAGTCCAGTTCTCTGAGCAAGGAGTAGGTCTTGTCTATTACATATTGGGTTTATGGAACGGTATCTGAGCTAATTTGAAACTCTTGTTTTATGTATCACCCCACCTCACCTTTCCCGTTAAGCAGCCATAGTGTGTTTTCTGCATGTGTGACTCTGTTCTGTTTTGTAATTCAGTTCAAGTGTAACGGTTTTTACATTCCCTCTATAAGTGACACCTTATGAGAAGTGTCCTTTTCTGTGTGACTTATTTCACTTAGAATCGTCTTACCTAAATCCATTCATCATGCTGCTACTAGCCTTATGACATTGATTTCATGGCTGAGTGATAGTCCATTGTACATAAGGACCACAACTTTTTTATCCATTTTTCGCTTTCCTGGGATATTTAAGGTGGAATGAAGTGGAGGTCCTTGTCAACAGAGCAGCCCTAAACTTTCGGGTGCTTGTGTCTTGCTGATTTTCAATTTTCCCACTTTATCCCCCCATGCGTAGAAGTGCCCTATGCTCTCTAAGCTGTGTTTTTTAGATGTATCAGGACACACCGTACACTTCTCCAGAGTGGCTGTTGGCAATTTACATCCCACCCATCAGTGTAGCAAGGCTCCCATTTCTCCATGGCCTGTCCTGCATTTCTGGTTTTGACACTTTTTTCAGCATGTCCCTTTTGACCGATGGGAAGCGAGACTTCTTTGTAGCGCTGATTTGCCTTTCCAGGTTGCTTGGTTGGCCAAAAAGGGCGTATGCGTTTTTTCCTGAATATATTCAGGAAAAAACGCATACGCCCTTTTTGGCCAAGGGCATCATTGTCAACGTTTTGCCGCTTTTCATGTGCTTTAAAGGCGATTCGAATCTACCTCTTGAAATCTGTTTCCTGCAATTCTGACTTGATTTCAAATCCTCTTCTTTGCCTTCCCTCAATATATTTGTGGACGAGAGTTATCATTTATAACTCTGCAAGTTTGTGAATTGCAGTGCCCTGAAGCTGCATTTTACAAGTCGCTTTTTTGGGAGCCGGCCGCAAAAGCGCAGGATGGCTTCAGGCCCTGTTCTGGTTCCGGGGGGCAGGCTGAGCCTGTGGTTAATTCTTCTTCCTGATGGGAAAATAGAGTGACCTGTGCCTGTCCCAACACCAAGAGCTAGTCTCTCATTGGTTTCCCGTCTTCCCGTTCATCCTCAGGACAAATTGCAACCTGTACGGAACAGGAGGTTAAAGGTGCTGATGCTCCAAGTAGGGAGATTGCTAGTAAAGTGGCTGGAATGGCGAACACGAGCACAAGGAGGTGAGAAATGAGGTGCGTTTTAGAAACCTTTCCCCATCACACGGTGTACCATCTTCTGGGTTTCTCATGCATGTTTTCGATGTAGGAAGATGCCCTTGAACCTGGAGATTTGGGACCCATGCGATGGGTAGCACGCAGTATTACTTTAAAGGGTCTGCGTTTGCTCACCCAACCTCACCAAACCTCTCAGCCCCAAGAGTGTCCACCCTTATGTCTCATCCAGCTGTGGGTCTAGATATGGTCAATCCAGGTTGCATCACAGCCCCCGAACGAATTGTGTAAGAATTTCTCTCTCTTTCCCTGTCTTTGTTTCATGGGTTTTTAAAAGTAATTTATTTTTATAATGGGGTTTAGCTGCTTTTCACGGCTGTGTTTAGGCCGCTTTACACCCACTTGACACACTAACAGAGAGATATCAATACATAGGTTTTAGGATTATTACTAGTCAGATATATTCTTGTGCGGTGAATCGGGCGTGTTGAGTCCAGTTCTCTGAGCAAGGAGTAGGTCTTGTCTATTCCATATTGGGTTTATGGAACGGTATCTGAGCTAATTTGAAACTCTTGTTTTATGTATCACCCCACCTCACCTTTCCCGTTAAGCAGCCATAGTGTGTTTTCTGCATGTGTGACTCTGTTCTGTTTTGTAATTCAGTTCAAGTGTAACGGTTTTTACATTCCCTCTATAAGTGACACATTATGAGTAGTGTCCTTTTCTGTGTGACTTATTTCACTTAGAATCGTCTTACCTAAATCCACTCATCATGCTGCTACTAGCCTTATGACATTGATTTCATGGCTGAGTGATATTCCATTGTACATAAGGACCACAACTTTTTTATCCATTTTTCGCTTTCCTGGGATATTTAAGGTGGAATGAAGTGGAGGTCCTTGTCAACAGAGCAGCCCTAAACTTTCGGGTGCTTGTGTCTTGCTGATTTTCAATTTTCCCACTTTATCCCCCCATGCGTAGAAGTGCCCTATGCTCTCTAAGCTGTGTTTTTTAGATGTTTCAGGACACACCGTACACTTCTCCAGAGTGGCTGTTGGCAATTTACATCCCGCCCATCAGTGTAGCAAGGCTCCCATTTCTCCATGGCCTGTCCTGCATTTCTGGTTTTGACACCTTTTTCAGCATGTCCCTTTTGACCGATGGGAAGCGAGACTTCTTTGTAGCGCTGATTTGCCTTTCCAGGTTGCTTGGTTGGCCAAAAAGGGCGTATGCGTTTTTTCCTGAATATATTCAGGAAAAAACGCATACGCCCTTTTTGGCCAAGGGCATCATTGTCAACGTTTTGCCGCTTTTCATGTGCTTTAAAGGCGATTCGAATCTACCTCCTGAAATCTATTTCCTGCAATTCTGCCTTGATTTCAAATCCTCTTCTTTGCCTTCCCTCAATATATTTGTGGACGAGAGTTATCATTTATAACTCTGCAGGTTTGTGAATTGCAGTGCCCTGAAGCTCCATTTTACAAGTCGCTTTTTTGGGAGTCGGCCGCAAAAGCGCAGGATGGCTTCAGGCCCTGTTCTGGTTCCGGGGGGCAGGCTGAGCCTGTGGTTAATTCTTCTTCCTGATGGGAAAATTGAGTGACCTGTGCCTGTCCCAACACCAAGAGCTAGTCTCTCATTGGTTCCCCGTCTTCCCGTTCATCCTCAGGACAAATTGCAACCTGTACGGAACAGGAGGTTAAAGGTGCTGATGCTCCAAGTAGGGAGATTGCTAGTAAAGTGGCTGGAATGGCGAACCCGAGCACAAGGAGATGAGAAATGCGGTGCGTTTTAGAAACCTTTCCCCATCACATGGTGTACCATCTTCTGGGTTTCTCATGCATGTTTTCGATGTAGGAAGATGCCCTTGAACCTGGAGATTTGGGACCCATGTGATGGGTAGCCCGCAGTATTACTTTAAAGGGTCTGCGTTTGCTCACCCAACCTCACCAAACCTCTCAGCCCCAAGAGTGTCCACCCTTATGTCTCATCCAGCTGTGGGTCTAGATATGGTCAATGCAGGTTGCATCACAGCCCCTGAACGAATTGTGTAAGAATTTCTCTCTCTTTCCCTGTCTTTGTTTCATGTGTTTTTAAAAGTAATTTATTTTTATAATGGGGTTTAGCTGCTTTTCACGGCTTTGTTTAGGCCGCTTTACACCCACTTGACACACTAACAGAGAGATATCAATACATAGGTTTTAAGATTATTTGTAGTCAGATATATTCTTGTGCGGTGAATCGGGCGTGTTGAGTCCAGTTCTCTGAGCAAGGAGTAGGTCTTGTCTATTCCATATTGGGTTTATGGAACGGTATCTGAGCTAATTTGAAACTCTTGTTTTATGTATCACCCCACCTCACCTTTCCCGTTAAGCAGCCATAGTGTGTTTTCTGCATGTGTGACTCTGTTCTGTTTTGTAATTCAGTTCAAGTGTAACGGTTTTTACATTCCCTCTATAAGTGACACCTTATGAGAAGTGTCCTTTTCTGTGTGACTTATTTCACTTAGAATCGTCTTACCTAAATCCACTCATCATGCTGCTACTAGCCTTATGACATTGATTTCATGGCTGAGTGATATTCCATTGTACATAAGGACCACAACTTTTTTATCCATTTTTCGCTTTCCTGGGATATTTAAGGTGGAATGAAGTGGAGGTCCTTGTCAACAGAGCAGCCCTAAACTTTGGGGTGCTTGTGTCTTGCTGATTTTCAATTTTCCCACTTTATCCCCCCATGTGTGGAAGTGCCCTATGCTCTCTAAGCTGTGTTTTTTAGATGTTTCAGGACACACCGTACACTTCTCCAGAGTGGCTGTTGGCAATTTACATCCCGCCCATCAGTGTAGTAAGGCTCCCATTTCTCCATGGCCTGTCCTGCATTTCTGGTTTTGACACTTTTTTCAGCATGGCCCTTTTGACCGATGGGAAGCGAGACTTCTTTGTAGCGCTGATTTGCCTTTCCAGGTTGCTTGGTTGGCCAAAAAGGGCGTATGCGTTTTTTCCTGAATATATTCAGGAAAAAACGCATACGCCCTTTTTGGCCAAGGGCACCATTGTCAACGTTTTGCCGCTTTTCATGTGCTTTAAAGGCGATTCGAATCTACCTCCTGAAATCTGTTTCCTGCAATTCTGCCTTGATTTCAAATCCTCTTCTTTGCCTTCCCTCAATATATTTGTGGACGAGAGTTATCATTTATAACTCTGCAGGTTTGTGAATTGCAGTGCCCTGAATCTCCATTTTACAAGTCGCTTTTTTGGGAGCTGGCCGCAAAAGCGCAGGATGGCTTCAGGCCCTGTTCTGCTTCCGGGGGGCAGGCTGAGCCTGTGGTTAATTCTTCTTCCTGATGGGAAAATAGAGTGACCTGTGCCTGTCCCAACACCAAGAGCTAGTCTCTCATTGGTTCCCCGTCTTCCCGTTCATCCTCAGGACAAATTGCAACCTGTACGGAACAGGAGGTTAAAGGTGCTGATGCTCCAAGTAGGGAGATTGCTAGTAAAGTGGCTGGAATGGCGAACCCGAGCACAAGGAGGTGAGAAATGAGGTGCGTTTTAGAAACCTTTCCCCATCACACGGTGTACCATCTTCTGGGTTTCTCATGCATGTTTTCGATGTAGGAAGATGCCCTTGAACCTGGAGATTTGGGACCCATGCGATGGGTAGCACGCAGTATTACTTTAAAGGGTCTGCGTTTGCTCACCCAACCTCACCAAACCTCTCAGCCCCAAGAGTGTCCACCCTTATGTCTCATCCAGCTGTGGGTCTAGATATGGTCAATCCAGGTTGCATCACAGCCCCCGAACGAATTGTGTAAGAATTTCTCTCTCTTTCCCTGTCTTTGTTTCATGGGTTTTTAAAAGTAATTTATTTTTATAATGGGGTTTAGCTGCTTTTCACGGCTGTGTTTAGGCCGCTTTACACCCACTTGACACACTAACAGAGAGATATCAATACATAGGTTTTAAGATTATTACTAGTCAGATATATTCTTGTGCGGTGAATCGGGCGTGTTGAGTCCAGTTCTCTGAGCAAGGAGTAGGTCTTGTCTATTCCATATTGGGTTTATGGAACGGTATCTGAGCTAATTTGAAACTCTTGTTTTATGTATCACCCCACCTCACCTTTCCCGTTAAGCAGCCATAGTGTGTTTTCTGCATGTGTGACTCTGTTCTGTTTTGTAAATGAGTTCAAGTGTAACGGTTTTTACATTCCCTCTATAAGTGACACCTTATGAGAAGTGTCCTTTTCTGTGTGACTTATTTCACTTAGAATCGTCTTACCTAAATCCACTCATCATGCTGCTACTAGCCTTATGACATTGATTTCATGGCTGAGTGATATTCCATTGTACATAAGGACCACAACTTTTTTATCCATTTTTCGCTTTCCTGGGATATTTAAGGTGGAATGAAGTGGAGGTCCTTGTCAACAGAGCAGCCCTAAACTTTGGGGTGCTTGTGTCTTGCTGATTTTCAATTTTCCCACTTTATCCCCCCATGTGTGGAAGTGCCCTATGCTCTCTAAGCTGTGTTTTTTAGATGTTTCAGGACACACCGTACACTTCTCCAGAGTGGCTGTTGGCAATTTACATCCCGCCCATCAGTGTAGTAAGGCTCCCATTTCTCCATGGCCTGTCCTGCATTTCTGGTTTTGACACTTTTTTCAGCATGACCCTTTTGACCGATGGGAAGCGAGACTTCTTTGTAGCGCTGATTTGCCTTTCCAGGTTGCTTGGTTGGCCAAAAAGGGCGTATGCGTTTTTTCCTGAATATATTCAGGAAAAAACGCATACGCCCTTTTTGGCCAAGGGCACCATTGTCAACGTTTTGCCGCTTTTCATGTGCTTTAAAGGCGATTCGAATCTACCTCCTGAAATCTGTTTCCTGCAATTCTGCCTTGATTTCAAATCCTCTTCTTTGCCTTCCCTCAATATATTTGTGGACGAGAGTTATCATTTATAACTCTGCAGGTTTGTGAATTGCAGTGCCCTGAAGCTCCATTTTACAAGTCGCTTTTTTGGGAGCTGGCCGCAAAAGCGCAGGATGGCTTCAGGCCCTGTTCTGCTTCCGGGGGGCAGGCTGAGCCTGTGGTTAATTCTTCTTCCTGATGGGAAAATAGAGTGACCTGTGCCTGTCCCAACACCAAGAGCTAGTCTCTCATTGGTTCCCCGTCTTCCCGTTCATCCTCAGGACAAATTGCAACCTGTACGGAACAGGAGGTTAAAGGTGCTGATGCTCCAAGTAGGGAGATTGCTAGTAAAGTGGCTGGAATGGCGAACCCGAGCACAAGGAGGTGAAAAATGAGGTGCGTTTTAGAAACCTTTCCCCATCACACGGTGTACCATCTTCTGGGTTTCTCATGCATGTTTTCGATGTAGGAAGATGCCCTTGAACCTGGAGATTTGGGACCCATGTGATGGGTAGCCCGCAGTATTACTTTAAAGGGTCTGCGTTTGCTCACCCAACCTCACCAAACCTCTCATCCCCAAGAGTGTCCACCCTTATGTCTCATCCAGCTGTGGGTCTAGATATGGTCAATGCATGTTGCATCACAGCCCCTGAACGAATTGTGTAAGAATTTCTCTCTCTTTCCCTGTCTTTGTTTCATGTGTTTTTAAAAGTAATTTATTTTTATAATGGGGTTTAGCTGCTTTTCACGGCTTTGTTTAGGCCGCTTTACACCCACTTGACACACTAACAGAGAGATATCAATACATAGGTTTTAAGATTATTTGTAGTCAGATATATTCTTGTGCGGTGAATCGGGCGTGTTGAGTCCAGTTCTCTGAGCAAGGAGTAGGTCTTGTCTATTCCATATTGGGTTTATGGAACGGTATCTGAGCTAATTTGAAACTCTTGTTTTATGTATCACCCCACCTCACCTTTCCCGTTAAGCAGCCATAGTGTGTTTTCTGCATGTGTGACTCTGTTCTGTTTTGTAATTCAGTTCAAGTGTAACGGTTTTTACATTCCCTCTATAAGTGACACCTTATGAGAAGTGTCCTTTTCTGTGTGACTTATTTCACTTAGAATCGTCTTACCTAAATCCACTCATCATGCTGCTACTAGCCTTATGACATTGATTTCATGGCTGAGTGATATTCCATTGTACATAAGGACCACAACTTTTTTATCCATTTTTCGCTTTCCTGGGATATTTAAGGTGGAATGAAGTGGAGGTCCTTGTCAACAGAGCAGCCCTAAACTTTGGGGTGCTTGTGTCTTGCTGATTTTCAATTTTCCCACTTTATCCCCCCATGTGTGGAAGTGCCCTATGCTCTCTAAGCTGTGTTTTTTAGATGTTTCAGGACACACCGTACACTTCTCCAGAGTGGCTGTTGGCAATTTACATCCCGCCCATCAGTGTAGTAAGGCTCCCATTTCTCCATGGCCTGTCCTGCATTTCTGGTTTTGACACTTTTTTCAGCATGGCCCTTTTGACCGATGGGAAGCGAGACTTCTTTGTAGCGCTGATTTGCCTTTCCAGGTTGCTTGGTTGGCCAAAAAGGGCGTATGCGTTTTTTCCTGAATATATTCAGGAAAAAATGCATACGCCCTTTTTGGCCAAGGGCACCATTGTCAACGTTTTGCCGCTTTTCATGTGCTTTAAAGGCGATTCGAATCTACCTCCTGAAATCTGTTTCCTGCAATTCTGCCTTGATTTCAAATCCTCTTCTTTGCCTTCCCTCAATATATTTGTGGACGAGAGTTATCATTTATAACTCTGCAGGTTTGTGAATTGCAGTGCCCTGAATCTCCATTTTACAAGTCGCTTTTTTGGGAGCTGGCCGCAAAAGCGCAGGATGGCTTCAGGCCCTGTTCTGCTTCCGGGGGGCAGGCTGAGCCTGTGGTTAATTCTTCTTCCTGATGGGAAAATAGAGTGACCTGTGCCTGTCCCAACACCAAGAGCTAGTCTCTCATTGGTTCCCCGTCTTCCCGTTCATCCTCAGGACAAATTGCAACCTGTACGGAACAGGAGGTTAAAGGTGCTGATGCTCCAAGTAGGGAGATTGCTAGTAAAGTGGCTGGAATGGCGAACCCGAGCACAAGGAGGTGAGAAATGAGGTGCGTTTTAGAAACCTTTCCCCATCACACGGTGTACCATCTTCTGGGTTTCTCATGCATGTTTTCAATGTAGGAAGATGCCCTTGAACCTGGAGATTTGGGACCCATGCGATGGGTAGCACGCAGTATTACTTTAAAGGGTCTGCGTTTGCTCACCCAACCTCACCAAACCTCTCAGCCCCAAGAGTGTCCACCCTTATGTCTCATCCAGCTGTGGGTCTAGATATGGTCAATCCAGGTTGCATCACAGCCCCCGAACGAATTGTGTAAGAATTTCTCTCTCTTTCCCTGTCTTTGTTTCATGGGTTTTTAAAAGTAATTTATTTTTATAATGGGGTTTAGCTGCTTTTCACGGCTGTGTTTAGGCCGCTTTACACCCACTTGACACACTAACAGAGAGATATCAATACATAGGTTTTAAGATTATTACTAGTCAGATATATTCTTGTGCGGTGAATCGGGCGTGTTGAGTCCAGTTCTCTGAGCAAGGAGTAGGTCTTGTCTATTCCATATTGGGTTTATGGAACGGTATCTGAGCTAATTTGAAACTCTTGTTTTATGTATCACCCCACCTCACCTTTCCCGTTAAGCAGCCATAGTGTGTTTTCTGCATGTGTGACTCTGTTCTGTTTTGTAATTCAGTTCAAGTGTAACGGTTTTTACATTCCCTCTATAAGTGACACCTTATGAGAAGTGTCCTTTTCTGTGTGACTTATTTCACTTAGAATCGTCTTACCTAAATCCACTCATCATGATGCTACTAGCCTTATGACATTGATTTCATGGCTGAGTGATATTCCATTGTACATAAGGACCACAACTTTTTTATCCATTTTTCGCTTTCCTGGGATATTTAAGGTGGAATGAAGTGGAGGTCCTTGTCAACACAGCAGCCCTAAACTTTGGGGTGCTTGTGTCTTGCTGATTTTCAATTTTCCCACTTTATCCCCCCATGTGTGGAAGTGCCCTATGCTCTCTAAGCTGTGTTTTTTAGATGTTTCAGGACACACCGTACACTTCTCCAGAGTGGCTGTTGGCAATTTACATCCCGCCCATCAGTGTAGTAAGGCTCCCATTTCTCCATGGCCTGTCCTGCATTTCTGGTTTTGACACTTTTTTCAGCATGACCCTTTTGACCGATGGGAAGCGAGACTTCTTTGTAGCGCTGATTTGCCTTTCCAGGTTGCTTGGTTGGCCAAAAAGGGCGTATGCGTTTTTTCCTGAATATATTCAGGAAAAAACGCATACGCCCTTTTTGGCCAAGGGCACCATTGCCAACGTTTTGCCGCTTTTCATGTGCTTTAAAGGCGATTCGAATCTACCTCCTGAAATCTGTTTCCTGCAATTCTGCCTTGATTTCAAATCCTCTTCTTTGCCTTCCCTCAATATATTTGTGGACGAGAGTTATCATTTATAACTCTGCAGGTTTGTGAATTGCAGTGCCCTGAAGCTCCATTTTACAAGTCGCTTTTTTGGGAGCTGGCCGCAAAAGCGCAGGATGGCTTCAGGCCCTGTTCTGCTTCCGGGGGGCAGGCTGAGCCTGTGGTTAATTCTTCTTCCTGATGGGAAAATAGAGTGACCTGTGCCTGTCCCAACACCAAGAGCTAGTCTCTCATTGGTTCCCCGTCTTCCCGTTCATCCTCAGGACAAATTGCAACCTGTACGGAACAGAAGGTTAAAGGTGCTGATGCTCCAAGTAGGGAGATTGCTAGTAAAGTGGCTGGAATGGCGAACCCGAGCACAAGGAGGTGAAAAATGAGGTGCGTTTTAGAAACCTTTCCCCATCACACGGTGTACCATCTTCTGGGTTTCTCATGCATGTTTTCGATGTAGGAAGATGCCCTTGAACCTGGAGATTTGGGACCCATGCGATGGGTAGCACGCAGTATTACTTTAAAGGGTCTGCGTTTGCTCACCCAACCTCACCAAACCTCTCAGCCCCAAGAGTGTCCACCCTTATGTCTCATCCAGCTGTGGGTCTAGATATGGTCAATCCAGGTTGCATCACAGCCCCTGAACGAATTGTGTAAGAATTTCTCTCTCTTTCCCTGTCTTTGTTTCATGTGTTTTTAAAAGTAATTTATTTTTATAATGGGGTTTAGCTGCTTTTCACGGCTGTGTTTAGGCCGCTTTACACCCACTTGACACACTAACAGAGAGATATCAATACATAGGTTTTAAGATTATTAGTAGTCAGATATATTCTTGTGCGGTGAATCGGGCGTGTTGAGTCCAGTTCTCTGAGCAAGGAGTAGGTCTTGTCTATTACATATTGGGTTTATGGAACGGTATCTGAGCTAATTTGAAACTCTTGTTTTATGTATCACCCCACCTCACCTTTCCCGTTAAGCAGCCATAGTGTGTTTTCTGCATGTGTGACTCTGTTCTGTTTTGTAATTCAGTTCAAGTGTAACGGTTTTTACATTCCCTCTATAAGTGACACCTTATGAGAAGTGTCCTTTTCTGTGTGACTTATTTCACTTAAAATCGTCTTACCTAAATCCATTCATCATGCTGCTACTAGCCTTATGACATTGATTTCATGGCTGAGTGATAGTCCATTGTACATAAGGACCACAACTTTTTTATCCATTTTTCGCTTTCCTGGGATATTTAAGGTGGAATGAAGTGGAGGTCCTTGTCAACAGAGCAGCCCTAAACTTTCGGGTGCTTGTGTCTTGCTGATTTTCAATTTTCCCACTTTATCCCCCCATGCGTAGAAGTGCCCTATGCTCTCTAAGCTGTGTTTTTTTGATGTTTCAGGACACACCGTACACTTCTCCAGAGTGGCTGTTGGCAATTTACATCCCACCCATCAGTGTAGCAAGGCTCCCATTTCTCCATGGCCTGTCCTGCATTTCTGGTTTTGACACTTTTTTCAGCATGTCCCTTTTGACCGATGGGAAGCGAGACTTCTTTGTAGCGCTGATTTGCCTTTCCAGGTTGCTTGGTTGGCCAAAAAGGGCGTATGCGTTTTTTCCTGAATATATTCAGGAAAAAACGCATACGCCCTTTTTGGCCAAGGGCATCACTGTCAACGTTTTGCCGCTTTTCATGTGCTTTAAAGGCGATTCGAATCTACCTATTGAAATCTGTTTCCTGCAATTCTGACTTGATTTCAAATCCTCTTCTTTGCCTTCCCTCAATATATTTGTGGACGAGAGTTATCATTTAGAACTCTGCAGGTTTGTGAATTGCAGTGCCCTGAAGCTGCATTTTACAAGTCGCTTTTTTGGGAGCCGGCCGCAAAAGCGCAGGATGGCTTCAGGCCCTGTTCTGGTTCCGGGGGGCAGGCTGAGCCTATGGTTAATTCTTCTTCCTGATGGGAAAATAGAGTGACCTGTGCCTGTCCCAACACCAAGAGCTAGTCTCTCATTGGTTTCCCGTCTTCCCGTTCATCCTCAGGACAAATTGCAACCTGTACGGAACAGGAGGTTAAAGGTGCTGATGCTCCAAGTAGGGAGATTGCTAGTAAAGTGGCTGGAATGGCGAACACGAGCACAAGGAGGTGAGAAATGAGGTGCGTTTTAGAAACCTTTCCCCATCACACGGTGTACCATCTTCTGGGTTTCTCATGCATGTTTTCGATGTAGGAAGATGCCCTTGAACCTGGAGATTTGGGACCCATGCGATGGGTAGCACGCAGTATTACTTTAAAGGGTCTGCGTTTGCTCACCCAACCTCACCAAACCTCTCAGCCCCAAGAGTGTCCACCCTTATGTCTCATCCAGCTGTGGGTCTAGATATGGTCAATCCAGGTTGCATCACAGCCCCCGAACGAATTGTGTAAGAATTTCTCTCTCTTTCCCTGTCTTTGTTTCATTGGTTTTTAAAAGTAATTTATTTTTATAATGGGGTTTAGCTGCTTTTCACGGCTGTGTTTAGGCCGCTTTACACCCACTTGACACACTAACAGAGAGATATCAATACATAGGTTTTAAGATTATTACTAGTCAGATATATTCTTGTGCGGTGAATCGGGCGTGTTGAGTCCAGTTCTCTGAGCAAGGAGTAGGTCTTGTCTATTCCATATTGGGTTTATGGAACGGTATCTGAGCTAATTTGAAACTCTTGTTTTATGTATCACCCCACCTCACCTTTCCCGTTAAGCAGCCATAGTGTGTTTTCTGCATGTGTGACTCTGTTCTGTTTTGTAATTCAGTTCAAGTGTAACGGTTTTTACATTCCCTCTATAAGTGACACCTTATGAGAAGTGTCCTTTTCTGTGTGACTTATTTCACTTAGAATCGTCTTACCTAAATCCACTCATCATGCTGCTACTAGCCTTATGACATTGATTTCATGGCTGAGTGATATTCCATTGTACATAAGGACCACAACTTTTTTATCCATTTTTCGCTTTCCTGGGATATTTAAGGTGGAATGAAGTGGAGGTCCTTGTCAACAGAGCAGCCCTAAACTTTCGGGTGCTTGTGTCTTGCTGATTTTCAATTTTCCCACTTTATCCCCCCATGCGTAGAAGTGCCCTATGCTCTCTAAGCTGTGTTTTTTAGATGTTTCAGGACACACCGTACACTTCTCCAGAGTGGCTGTTGGCAATTTACATCCCACCCATCAGTGTAGCAAGGCTCCCATTTCTCCATGGCCTGTCCTGCATTTCTGGTTTTGACACTTTTTTCAGCATGTCCCTTTTGACCGATGGGAAGCGAGACTTCTTTGTAGCGCTGATTTGCCTTTCCAGGTTGCTTGGTTGGCCAAAAAGGGCGTATGCGTTTTTTCCTGAATATATTCAGGAAAAAAGGCATACGCCCTTTTTGGCCAAGGGCATCATTGTCAACGTTTTGCCGCTTTTCATGTGCTTTAAAGGCGATTCGAATCTACCTCTTGAAATCTGTTTCCTGCAATTCTGACTTGATTTCAAATCCTCTTCTTTGCCTTCCCTCAATATATTTGTGGACGAGAGTTATCATTTATAACTCTGCAGGTTTGTGAATTGCAGTGCCCTGAAGCTGCATTTTACAAGTCGCTTTTTTGGGAGCCGGCCGCAAAAGCGCAGGATGGCTTCAGGCCCTGTTCTGGTTCCGGGGGGCAGGCTGAGCCTGTGGTTAATTCTTCTTCCTGATGGGAAAATAGAGTGACCTGTGCCTGTCCCAACACCAAGAGCTAGTCTCTCATTGGTTTCCCGTCTTCCCGTTCATCCTCAGGACAAATTGCAACCTGTACGGAACAGGAGGTTAAAGGTGCTGATGCTCCAAGTAGGGAGATTGCTAGTAAAGTGGCTGGAATGGCGAACCCGAGCACAAGGAGGTGAGAAATGAGGTGCGTTTTAGAAACCTTTCCCCATCACACGGTGTACCATCTTCTGGGTTTCTCATGCATGTTTTCGATGTAGGAAGATGCCCTTGAACCTGGAGATTTGGGACCCATGCGATGGGTAGCACGCAGGATTACTTTAAAGGGTCTGCGTTTGCTCACCCAACCTCACCAAACCTCTCAGCCCCAAGAGTGTCCACCCTTATGTCTCATCCAGCTGTGGGTCTAGATATGGTCAATCCAGGTTGCATCACAGCCCCCGAACGAATTGTGTAAGAATTTCTCTCTCTTTCCCTGTCTTTGTTTCATGGGTTTTTAAAAGTAATTTATTTTTATAATGGGGTTTAGCTGCTTTTCACGGCTGTGTTTAGGCCGCTTTACACCCACTTGACACACTAACAGAGAGATATCAATACATAGGTTTTAAGATTATTACTAGTCAGATATATTCTTGTGCGGTGAATCGGGCGTGTTGAGTCCAGTTCTCTGAGCAAGGAGTAGGTCTTGTCTATTCCATATTGGGTTTATGGAACGGTATCTGAGCTAATTTGAAACTCTTGTTTTATGTATCACCCCACCTCACCTTTCCCGTTAAGCAGCCATAGTGTGTTTTCTGCATGTGTGACTCTGTTCTGTTTTGTAAATGAGTTCAAGTGTAACGGTTTTTACATTCCCTCTATAAGTGACACCTTATGAGAAGTGTCCTTTTCTGTGTGACTTATTTCACTTAGAATCGTCTTACCTAAATCCACTCATCATGCTGCTACTAGCCTTATGACATTGATTTCATGGCTGAGTGATATTCCATTGTACATAAGGACCACAACTTTTTTATCCATTTTTCGCTTTCCTGGGATATTTAAGGTGGAATGAAGTGGAGGTCCTTGTCAACAGAGCAGCCCTAAACTTTGGGGTGCTTGTGTCTTGCTGATTTTCAATTTTCCCACTTTATCCCCCCATGTGTGGAAGTGCCCTATGCTCTCTAAGCTGTGTTTTTTAGATGTTTCAGGACACACCGTACACTTCTCCAGAGTGGCTGTTGGCAATTTACATCCCGCCCATCAGTGTAGTAAGGCTCCCATTTCTCCATGGCCTGTCCTGCATTTCTGGTTTTGACACTTTTTTCAGCATGACCCTTTTGACCGATGGGAAGCGAGACTTCTTTGTAGCGCTGATTTGCCTTTCCAGGTTGCTTGGTTGGCCAAAAAGGGCGTATGCGTTTTTTCCTGAATATATTCAGGAAAAAACGCATACGCCCTTTTTGGCCAAGGGCACCATTGTCAACGTTTTGCCGCTTTTCATGTGCTTTAAAGGCGATTCGAATCTACCTCCTGAAATCTGTTTCCTGCAATTCTGCCTTGATTTCAAATCCTCTTCTTTGCCTTCCCTCAATATATTTGTGGACGAGAGTTATCATTTATAACTCTGCAGGTTTGTGAATTGCAGTGCCCTGAAGCTCCATTTTACAAGTCGCTTTTTTGGGAGCTGGCCGCAAAAGCGCAGGATGGCTTCAGGCCCTGTTCTGCTTCCGGGGGGCAGGCTGAGCCTGTGGTTAATTCTTCTTCCTGATGGGAAAATAGAGTGACCTGTGCCTGTCCCAACACCAAGAGCTAGTCTCTCATTGGTTCCCCGTCTTCCCGTTCATCCTCAGGACAAATTGCAACCTGTACGGATCAGGAGGTTAAAGGTGCTGATGCTCCAAGTAGGGAGATTGCTAGTAAAGTGGCTGGAATGGCGAACCCGAGCACAAGGAGGTGAAAAATGAGGTGCGTTTTAGAAACCTTTCCCCATCACACGGTGTACCATCTTCTGGGTTTCTCATGCATGTTTTCGATGTAGGAAGATGCCCTTGAACCTGGAGATTTGGGACCCATGTGATGGGTAGCCCGCAGTATTACTTTAAAGGGTCTGCGTTTGCTCACCCAACCTCACCAAACCTCTCAGCCCCAAGAGTGTCCACCCTTATGTCTCATCCAGCTGTGGGTCTAGATATGGTCAATGCATGTTGCATCACAGCCCCTGAACGAATTTTGTAAGAATTTCTCTCTCTTTCCCTGTCTTTGTTTCATGTGTTTTTAAAAGTAATTTATTTTTATAATGGGGTTTAGCTGCTTTTCACGGCTTTGTTTAGGCCGCTTTACACCCACTTGACACACTAACAGAGAGATATCAATACATAGGTTTTAAGATTATTTGTAGTCAGATATATTCTTGTGCGGTGAATCGGGCGTGTTGAGTCCAGTTCTCTGAGCAAGGAGTAGGTCTTGTCTATTCCATATTGGGTTTATGGAACGGTATCTGAGCTAATTTGAAACTCTTGTTTTATGTATCACCCCACCTCACCTTTCCCGTTAAGCAGCCATAGTGTGTTTTCTGCATGTGTGACTCTGTTCTGTTTTGTAATTCAGTTCAAGTGTAACGGTTTTTACATTCCCTCTATAAGTGACACCTTATGAGAAGTGTCCTTTTCTGTGTGACTTATTTCACTTAGAATCGTCTTACCTAAATCCACTCATCATGCTGCTACTAGCCTTATGACATTGATTTCATGGCTGAGTGATATTCCATTGTACATAAGGACCACAACTTTTTTATCCATTTTTCGCTTTCCTGGGATATTTAAGGTGGAATGAAGTGGAGGTCCTTGTCAACAGAGCAGCCCTAAACTTTGGGGTGCTTGTGTCTTGCTGATTTTCAATTTTCCCACTTTATCCCCCCATGTGTGGAAGTGCCCTATGCTCTCTAAGCTGTGTTTTTTAGATGTTTCAGGACACACCGTACACTTCTCCAGAGTGGCTGTTGGCAATTTACATCCCGCCCATCAGTGTAGTAAGGCTCCCATTTCTCCATGGCCTGTCCTGCATTTCTGGTTTTGACACTTTTTTCAGCATGGCCCTTTTGACCGATGGGAAGCGAGACTTCTTTGTAGCGCTGATTTGCCTTTCCAGGTTGCTTGGTTGGCCAAAAAGGGCGTATGCGTTTTTTCCTGAATATATTCAGGAAAAAATGCATACGCCCTTTTTGGCCAAGGGCACCATTGTCAACGTTTTGCCGCTTTTCATGTGCTTTAAAGGCGATTCGAATCTACCTCCTGAAATCTGTTTCCTGCAATTCTGCCTTGATTTCAAATCCTCTTCTTTGCCTTCCCTCAATATATTTGTGGACGAGAGTTATCATTTATAACTCTGCAGGTTTGTGAATTGCAGTGCCCTGAATCTCCATTTTACAAGTCGCTTTTTTGGGAGCTGGCCGCAAAAGCGCAGGATGGCTTCAGGCCCTGTTCTGCTTCCGGGGGGCAGGCTGAGCCTGTGGTTAATTCTTCTTCCTGATGGGAAAATAGAGTGACCTGTGCCTGTCCCAACACCAAGAGCTAGTCTCTCATTGGTTCCCCGTCTTCCCGTTCATCCTCAGGACAAATTGCAACCTGTACGGAACAGGAGGTTAAAGGTGCTGATGCTCCAAGTAGGGAGATTGCTAGTAAAGTGGCTGGAATGGCGAACCCGAGCACAAGGAGGTGAGAAATGAGGTGCGTTTTAGAAACCTTTCCCCATCACACGGTGTACCATCTTCTGGGTTTCTCATGCATGTTTTCAATGTAGGAAGATGCCCTTGAACCTGGAGATTTGGGACCCATGCGATGGGTAGCACGCAGTATTACTTTAAAGGGTCTGCGTTTGCTCACCCAACCTCACCAAACCTCTCAGCCCCAAGAGTGTCCACCCTTATGTCTCATCCAGCTGTGGGTCTAGATATGGTCAATCCAGGTTGCATCACAGCCCCCGAACGAATTGTGTAAGAATTTCTCTCTCTTTCCCTGTCTTTGTTTCATGGGTTTTTAAAAGTAATTTATTTTTATAATGGGGTTTAGCTGCTTTTCACGGCTGTGTTTAGGCCGCTTTACACCCACTTGACACACTAACAGAGAGATATCAATACATAGGTTTTAAGATTATTACTAGTCAGATATATTCTTGTGCGGTGAATCGGGCGTGTTGAGTCCAGTTCTCTGAGCAAGGAGTAGGTCTTGTCTATTCCATATTGGGTTTATGGAACGGTATCTGAGCTAATTTGAAACTCTTGTTTTATGTATCACCCCACCTCACCTTTCCCGTTAAGCAGCCATAGTGTGTTTTCTGCATGTGTGACTCTGTTCTGTTTTGTAATTCAGTTCAAGTGTAACGGTTTTTACATTCCCTCTATAAGTGACACCTTATGAGAAGTGTCCTTTTCTGTGTGACTTATTTCACTTAGAATCGTCTTACCTAAATCCACTCATCATGCTGCTACTAGCCTTATGACATTGATTTCATGGCTGAGTGATATTCCATTGTACATAAGGACCACAACTTTTTTATCCATTTTTCGCTTTCCTGGGATATTTAAGGTGGAATGAAGTGGAGGTCCTTGTCAACAGAGCAGCCCTAAACTTTGGGGTGCTTGTGTCTTGCTGATTTTCAATTTTCCCACTTTATCCCCCCATGTGTGGAAGTGCCCTATGCTCTCTAAGCTGTGTTTTTTAGATGTTTCAGGACACACCGTACACTTCTCCAGAGTGGCTGTTGGCAATTTACATCCCGCCCATCAGTGTAGTAAGGCTCCCATTTCTCCATGGCCTGTCCTGCATTTCTGGTTTTGACACTTTTTTCAGCATGACCCTTTTGACCGATGGGAAGCGAGACTTCTTTGTAGCGCTGATTTGCCTTTCCAGGTTGCTTGGTTGGCCAAAAAGGGCGTATGCGTTTTTTCCTGAATATATTCAGGAAAAAACGCATACGCCCTTTTTGGCCAAGGGCACCATTGCCAACGTTTTGCCGCTTTTCATGTGCTTTAAAGGCGATTCGAATCTACCTCCTGAAATCTGTTTCCTGCAATTCTGCCTTGATTTCAAATCCTCTTCTTTGCCTTCCCTCAATATATTTGTGGACGAGAGTTATCATTTATAACTCTGCAGGTTTGTGAATTGCAGTGCCCTGAAGCTCCATTTTACAAGTCGCTTTTTTGGGAGCTGGCCGCAAAAGCGCAGGATGGCTTCAGGCCCTGTTCTGCTTCCGGGGGGCAGGCTGAGCCTGTGGTTAATTCTTCTTCCTGATGGGAAAATAGAGTGACCTGTGCCTGTCCCAACACCAAGAGCTAGTCTCTCATTGGTTCCCCGTCTTCCCGTTCATCCTCAGGACAAATTGCAACCTGTACGGAACAGAAGGTTAAAGGTGCTGATGCTCCAAGTAGGGAGATTGCTAGTAAAGTGGCTGGAATGGCGAACCCGAGCACAAGGAGGTGAAAAATGAGGTGCGTTTTAGAAACCTTTCCCCATCACACGGTGTACCATCTTCTGGGTTTCTCATGCATGTTTTCGATGTAGGAAGATGCCCTTGAACCTGGAGATTTGGGACCCATGCGATGGGTAGCACGCAGTATTACTTTAAAGGGTCTGCGTTTGCTCACCCAACCTCACCAAACCTCTCAGCCCCAAGAGTGTCCACCCTTATGTCTCATCCAGCTGTGGGTCTAGATATGGTCAATCCAGGTTGCATCACAGCCCCTGAACGAATTGTGTAAGAATTTCTCTCTCTTTCCCTGTCTTTGTTTCATGTGTTTTTAAAAGTAATTTATTTTTATAATGGGGTTTAGCTGCTTTTCACGGCTGTGTTTAGGCCGCTTTACACCCACTTGACACACTAACAGAGAGATATCAATACATAGGTTTTAAGATTATTAGTAGTCAGATATATTCTTGTGCGGTGAATCGGGCGTGTTGAGTCCAGTTCTCTGAGCAAGGAGTAGGTCTTGTCTATTACATATTGGGTTTATGGAACGGTATCTGAGCTAATTTGAAACTCTTGTTTTATGTATCACCCCACCTCACCTTTCCCGTTAAGCAGCCATAGTGTGTTTTCTGCATGTGTGACTCTGTTCTGTTTTGTAATTCAGTTCAAGTGTAACGGTTTTTACATTCCCTCTATAAGTGACACCTTATGAGAAGTGTCCTTTTCTGTGTGACTTATTTCACTTAAAATCGTCTTACCTAAATCCATTCATCATGCTGCTACTAGCCTTATGACATTGATTTCATGGCTGAGTGATAGTCCATTGTACATAAGGACCACAACTTTTTTATCCATTTTTCGCTTTCCTGGGATATTTAAGGTGGAATGAAGTGGAGGTCCTTGTCAACAGAGCAGCCCTAAACTTTCGGGTGCTTGTGTCTTGCTGATTTTCAATTTTCCCACTTTATCCCCCCATGCGTAGAAGTGCCCTATGCTCTCTAAGCTGTGTTTTTTTGATGTTTCAGGACACACCGTACACTTCTCCAGAGTGGCTGTTGGCAATTTACATCCCACCCATCAGTGTAGCAAGGCTCCCATTTCTCCATGGCCTGTCCTGCATTTCTGGTTTTGACACTTTTTTCAGCATGTCCCTTTTGACCGATGGGAAGCGAGACTTCTTTGTAGCGCTGATTTGCCTTTCCAGGTTGCTTGGTTGGCCAAAAAGGGCGTATGCGTTTTTTCCTGAATATATTCAGGAAAAAACGCATACGCCCTTTTTGGCCAAGGGCATCACTGTCAACGTTTTGCCGCTTTTCATGTGCTTTAAAGGCGATTCGAATCTACCTATTGAAATCTGTTTCCTGCAATTCTGACTTGATTTCAAATCCTCTTCTTTGCCTTCCCTCAATATATTTGTGGACGAGAGTTATCATTTAGAACTCTGCAGGTTTGTGAATTGCAGTGCCCTGAAGCTGCATTTTACAAGTCGCTTTTTTGGGAGCCGGCCGCAAAAGCGCAGGATGGCTTCAGGCCCTGTTCTGGTTCCGGGGGGCAGGCTGAGCCTATGGTTAATTCTTCTTCCTGATGGGAAAATAGAGTGACCTGTGCCTGTCCCAACACCAAGAGCTAGTCTCTCATTGGTTTCCCGTCTTCCCGTTCATCCTCAGGACAAATTGCAACCTGTACGGAACAGGAGGTTAAAGGTGCTAATGCTCCAAGTAGGGAGATTGCTAGTAAAGTGGCTGGAATGGCGAACACGAGCACAAGGAGGTGAGAAATGAGGTGCGTTTTAGAAACCTTTCCCCATCACACGGTGTACCATCTTCTGGGTTTCTCATGCATGTTTTCGATGTAGGAAGATGCCCTTGAACCTGGAGATTTGGGACCCATGCGATGGGTAGCACGCAGTATTACTTTAAAGGGTCTGCGTTTGCTCACCCAACCTCACCAAACCTCTCAGCCCCAAGAGTGTCCACCCTTATGTCTCATCCAGCTGTGGGTCTAGATATGGTCAATCCAGGTTGCATCACAGCCCCCGAACGAATTGTGTAAGAATTTCTCTCTCTTTCCCTGTCTTTGTTTCATTGGTTTTTAAAAGTAATTTATTTTTATAATGGGGTTTAGCTGCTTTTCACGGCTGTGTTTAGGCCGCTTTACACCCACTTGACACACTAACAGAGAGATATCAATACATAGGTTTTAAGATTATTACTAGTCAGATATATTCTTGTGCGGTGAATCGGGCGTGTTGAGTCCAGTTCTCTGAGCAAGGAGTAGGTCTTGTCTATTCCATATTGGGTTTATGGAACGGTATCTGAGCTAATTTGAAACTCTTGTTTTATGTATCACCCCACCTCACCTTTCCCGTTAAGCAGCCATAGTGTGTTTTCTGCATGTGTGACTCTGTTCTGTTTTGTAATTCAGTTCAAGTGTAACGGTTTTTACATTCCCTCTATAAGTGACACCTTATGAGAAGTGTCCTTTTCTGTGTGACTTATTTCACTTAGAATCGTCTTACCTAAATCCACTCATCATGCTGCTACTAGCCTTATGACATTGATTTCATGGCTGAGTGATATTCCATTGTACATAAGGACCACAACTTTTTTATCCATTTTTCGCTTTCCTGGGATATTTAAGGTGGAATGAAGTGGAGGTCCTTGTCAACAGAGCAGCCCTAAACTTTCGGGTGCTTGTGTCTTGCTGATTTTCAATTTTCCCACTTTATCCCCCCATGCGTAGAAGTGCCCTATGCTCTCTAAGCTGTGTTTTTTAGATGTTTCAGGACACACCGTACACTTCTCCAGAGTGGCTGTTGGCAATTTACATCCCACCCATCAGTGTAGCAAGGCTCCCATTTCTCCATGGCCTGTCCTGCATTTCTGGTTTTGACACTTTTTTCAGCATGTCCCTTTTGACCGATGGGAAGCGAGACTTCTTTGTAGCGCTGATTTGCCTTTCCAGGTTGCTTGGTTGGCCAAAAAGGGCGTATGCGTTTTTTCCTGAATATATTCAGGAAAAAAGGCATACGCCCTTTTTGGCCAAGGGCATCATTGTCAACGTTTTGCCGCTTTTCATGTGCTTTAAAGGCGATTCGAATCTACCTCTTGAAATCTGTTTCCTGCAATTCTGACTTGATTTCAAATCCTCTTCTTTGCCTTCCCTCAATATATTTGTGGACGAGAGTTATCATTTATAACTCTGCAGGTTTGTGAATTGCAGTGCCCTGAAGCTGCATTTTACAAGTCGCTTTTTTGGGAGCCGGCCGCAAAAGCGCAGGATGGCTTCAGGCCCTGTTCTGGTTCCGGGGGGCAGGCTGAGCCTGTGGTTAATTCTTCTTCCTGATGGGAAAATAGAGTGACCTGTGCCTGTCCCAACACCAAGAGCTAGTCTCTCATTGGTTTCCCGTCTTCCCGTTCATCCTCAGGACAAATTGCAACCTGTACGGAACAGGAGGTTAAAGGTGCTGATGCTCCAAGTAGGGAGATTGCTAGTAAAGTGGCTGGAATGGCGAACCCGAGCACAAGGAGGTGAGAAATGAGGTGCGTTTTAGAAACCTTTCCCCATCACACGGTGTACCATCTTCTGGGTTTCTCATGCATGTTTTCGATGTAGGAAGATG
Organism: Balaenoptera physalus; assembly: GCF_965194825.1. Lineage (NCBI taxonomy): Eukaryota > Metazoa > Chordata > Mammalia > Artiodactyla > Balaenopteridae > Balaenoptera > Balaenoptera physalus. Next base: position 318,351 of record NW_028126045.1, read on the forward strand.
CCCTTGAACCTGGAGATTTGGGACCCATGCGATGGGTAGCACGCAGGATTACTTTAAAGGGTCTGCGTTTGCTCACCCAACCTCACCAAACCTCTCAGCCCCAAGAGTGTCCACCCTTATGTCTCATCCAGCTGTGGGTCTAGATATGGTCAATCCAGGTTGCATCACAGCCCCCGAACGAATTGTGTAAGAATTTCTCTCTCTTTCCCTGTCTTTGTTTCATGGGTTTTTAAAAGTAATTTATTTTTATAATGGGGTTTAGCTGCTTTTCACGGCTGTGTTTAGGCCGCTTTACACCCACTTGACACACTAACAGAGAGATATCAATACATAGGTTTTAAGATTATTACTAGTCAGATATATTCTTGTGCGGTGAATCGGGCGTGTTGAGTCCAGTTCTCTGAGCAAGGAGTAGGTCTTGTCTATTCCATATTGGGTTTATGGAACGGTATCTGAGCTAATTTGAAACTCTTGTTTTATGTATCACCCCACCTCACCTTTCCCGTTAAGCTGCCATAGTGTGTTTTCTGCATGTGTGACTCTGTTCTGTTTTGTAAATGAGTTCAAGTGTAACGGTTTTTACATTCCCTCTATAAGTGACACCTTATGAGAAGTGTCCTTTTCTGTGTGACTTATTTCACTTAGAATCGTCTTACCTAAATCCACTCATCATGCTGCTACTAGCCTTATGACATTGATTTCATGGCTGAGTGATATTCCATTGTACATAAGGACCACAACTTTTTTATCCATTTTTCGCTTTCCTGGGATATTTAAGGTGGAATGAAGTGGAGGTCCTTGTCAACAGAGCAGCCCTAAACTTTGGGGTGCTTGTGTCTTGCTGATTTTCAATTTTCCCACTTTATCCCCCCATGTGTGGAAGTGCCCTATGCTCTCTAAGCTGTGTTTTTTAGATGTTTCAGGACACACCGTACACTTCTCCAGAGTGGCTGTTGGCAATTTACATCCCGCCCATCAGTGTAGTAAGGCTCCCATTTCTCCATGGCCTGTCCTGCATTTCTGGTTTTGACACTTTTTTCAGCATGACCCTTTTGACCGATGGGAAGCGAGACTTCTTTGTAGCGCTGATTTGCCTTTCCAGGTTGCTTGGTTGGCCAAAAAGGGCGTATGCGTTTTTTCCTGAATATATTCAGGAAAAAACGCATACGCCCTTTTTGGCCAAGGGCACCATTGTCAACGTTTTGCCGCTTTTCATGTGCTTTAAAGGCGATTCGAATCTACCTCCTGAAATCTGTTTCCTGCAATTCTGCCTTGATTTCAAATCCTCTTCTTTGCCTTCCCTCAATATATTTGTGGACGAGAGTTATCATTTATAACTCTGCAGGTTTGTGAATTGCAGTGCCCTGAAGCTCCATTTTACAAGTCGCTTTTTTGGGAGCTGGCCGCAAAAGCGCAGGATGGCTTCAGGCCCTGTTCTGCTTCCGGGGGGCAGGCTGAGCCTGTGGTTAATTCTTCTTCCTGATGGGAAAATAGAGTGACCTGTGCCTGTCCCAACACCAAGAGCTAGTCTCTCATTGGTTCCCCGTCTTCCCGTTCATCCTCAGGACAAATTGCAACCTGTACGGAACAGGAGGTTAAAGGTGCTGATGCTCCAAGTAGGGAGATTGCTAGTAAAGTGGCTGGAATGGCGAACCCGAGCACAAGGAGGTGAAAAATGAGGTGCGTTTTAGAAACCTTTCCCCATCACACGGTGTACCATCTTCTGGGTTTCTCATGCATGTTTTCGATGTAGGAAGATGCCCTTGAACCTGGAGATTTGGGACCCATGTGATGGGTAGCCCGCAGTATTACTTTAAAGGGTCTGCGTTTGCTCACCCAACCTCACCAAACCTCTCAGCCCCAAGAGTGTCCACCCTTATGTCTCATCCAGCTGTGGGTCTAGATATGGTCAATGCATGTTGCATCACAGCCCCTGAACGAATTTTGTAAGAATTTCTCTCTCTTTCCCTGTCTTTGTTTCATGTGTTTTTAAAAGTAATTTATTTTTATAATGGGGTTTAGCTGCTTTTCACGGCTTTGTTTAGGCCGCTTTACACCCACTTGACACACTAACAGAGAGATATCAATACATAGGTTTTAAGATTATTTGTAGTCAGATATATTCTTGTGCGGTGAATCGGGCGTGTTGAGTCCAGTTCTCTGAGCAAGGAGTAGGTCTTGTCTATTCCATATTGGGTTTATGGAACGGTATCTGAGCTAATTTGAAACTCTTGTTTTATGTATCACCCCACCTCACCTTTCCCGTTAAGCAGCCATAGTGTGTTTTCTGCATGTGTGACTCTGTTCTGTTTTGTAATTCAGTTCAAGTGTAACGGTTTTTACATTCCCTCTATAAGTGACACCTTATGAGAAGTGTCCTTTTCTGTGTGACTTATTTCACTTAGAATCGTCTTACCTAAATCCACTCATCATGCTGCTACTAGCCTTATGACATTGATTTCATGGCTGAGTGATATTCCATTGTACATAAGGACCACAACTTTTTTATCCATTTTTCGCTTTCCTGGGATATTTAAGGTGGAATGAAGTGGAGGTCCTTGTCAACAGAGCAGCCCTAAACTTTGGGGTGCTTGTGTCTTGCTGATTTTCAATTTTCCCACTTTATCCCCCCATGTGTGGAAGTGCCCTATGCTCTCTAAGCTGTGTTTTTTAGATGTTTCAGGACACACCGTACACTTCTCCAGAGTGGCTGTTGGCAATTTACATCCCGCCCATCAGTGTAGTAAGGCTCCCATTTCTCCATGGCCTGTCCTGCATTTCTGGTTTTGACACTTTTTTCAGCATGGCCCTTTTGACCGATGGGAAGCGAGACTTCTTTGTAGCGCTGATTTGCCTTTCCAGGTTGCTTGGTTGGCCAAAAAGGGCGTATGCGTTTTTTCCTGAATATATTCAGGAAAAAATGCATACGCCCTTTTTGGCCAAGGGCACCATTGTCAACGTTTTGCCGCTTTTCATGTGCTTTAAAGGCGATTCGAATCTACCTCCTGAAATCTGTTTCCTGCAATTCTGCCTTGATTTCAAATCCTCTTCTTTGCCTTCCCTCAATATATTTGTGGACGAGAGTTATCATTTATAACTCTGCAGGTTTGTGAATTGCAGTGCCCTGAATCTCCATTTTACAAGTCGCTTTTTTGGGAGCTGGCCGCAAAAGCGCAGGATGGCTTCAGGCCCTGTTCTGCTTCCGGGGGGCAGGCTGAGCCTGTGGTTAATTCTTCTTCCTGATGGGAAAATAGAGTGACCTGTGCCTGTCCCAACACCAAGAGCTAGTCTCTCATTGGTTCCCCGTCTTCCCGTTCATCCTCAGGACAAATTGCAACCTGTACGGAACAGGAGGTTAAAGGTGCTGATGCTCCAAGTAGGGAGATTGCTAGTAAAGTGGCTGGAATGGCGAACCCGAGCACAAGGAGGTGAGAAATGAGGTGCGTTTTAGAAACCTTTCCCCATCACACGGTGTACCATCTTCTGGGTTTCTCATGCATGTTTTCAATGTAGGAAGATGCCCTTGAACCTGGAGATTTGGGACCCATGCGATGGGTAGCACGCAGTATTACTTTAAAGGGTCTGCGTTTGCTCACCCAACCTCACCAAACCTCTCAGCCCCAAGAGTGTCCACCCTTATGTCTCATCCAGCTGTGGGTCTAGATATGGTCAATCCAGGTTGCATCACAGCCCCCGAACGAATTGTGTAAGAATTTCTCTCTCTTTCCCTGTCTTTGTTTCATGGGTTTTTAAAAGTAATTTATTTTTATAATGGGGTTTAGCTGCTTTTCACGGCTGTGTTTAGGCCGCTTTACACCCACTTGACACACTAACAGAGAGATATCAATACATAGGTTTTAAGATTATTACTAGTCAGATATATTCTTGTGCGGTGAATCGGGCGTGTTGAGTCCAGTTCTCTGAGCAAGGAGTAGGTCTTGTCTATTCCATATTGGGTTTATGGAACGGTATCTGAGCTAATTTGAAACTCTTGTTTTATGTATCACCCCACCTCACCTTTCCCGTTAAGCAGCCATAGTGTGTTTTCTGCATGTGTGACTCTGTTCTGTTTTGTAATTCAGTTCAAGTGTAACGGTTTTTACATTCCCTCTATAAGTGACACCTTATGAGAAGTGTCCTTTTCTGTGTGACTTATTTCACTTAGAATCGTCTTACCTAAATCCACTCATCATGCTGCTACTAGCCTTATGACATTGATTTCATGGCTGAGTGATATTCCATTGTACATAAGGACCACAACTTTTTTATCCATTTTTCGCTTTCCTGGGATATTTAAGGTGGAATGAAGTGGAGGTCCTTGTCAACAGAGCAGCCCTAAACTTTGGGGTGCTTGTGTCTTGCTGATTTTCAATTTTCCCACTTTATCCCCCCATGTGTGGAAGTGCCCTATGCTCTCTAAGCTGTGTTTTTTAGATGTTTCAGGACACACCGTACACTTCTCCAGAGTGGCTGTTGGCAATTTACATCCCGCCCATCAGTGTAGTAAGGCTCCCATTTCTCCATGGCCTGTCCTGCATTTCTGGTTTTGACACTTTTTTCAGCATGACCCTTTTGACCGATGGGAAGCGAGACTTCTTTGTAGCGCTGATTTGCCTTTCCAGGTTGCTTGGTTGGCCAAAAAGGGCGTATGCGTTTTTTCCTGAATATATTCAGGAAAAAACGCATACGCCCTTTTTGGCCAAGGGCACCATTGCCAACGTTTTGCCGCTTTTCATGTGCTTTAAAGGCGATTCGAATCTACCTCCTGAAATCTGTTTCCTGCAATTCTGCCTTGATTTCAAATCCTCTTCTTTGCCTTCCCTCAATATATTTGTGGACGAGAGTTATCATTTATAACTCTGCAGGTTTGTGAATTGCAGTGCCCTGAAGCTCCATTTTACAAGTCGCTTTTTTGGGAGCTGGCCGCAAAAGCGCAGGATGGCTTCAGGCCCTGTTCTGCTTCCGGGGGGCAGGCTGAGCCTGTGGTTAATTCTTCTTCCTGATGGGAAAATAGAGTGACCTGTGCCTGTCCCAACACCAAGAGCTAGTCTCTCATTGGTTCCCCGTCTTCCCGTTCATCCTCAGGACAAATTGCAACCTGTACGGAACAGAAGGTTAAAGGTGCTGATGCTCCAAGTAGGGAGATTGCTAGTAAAGTGGCTGGAATGGCGAACCCGAGCACAAGGAGGTGAAAAATGAGGTGCGTTTTAGAAACCTTTCCCCATCACACGGTGTACCATCTTCTGGGTTTCTCATGCATGTTTTCGATGTAGGAAGATGCCCTTGAACCTGGAGATTTGGGACCCATGCGATGGGTAGCACGCAGTATTACTTTAAAGGGTCTGCGTTTGCTCACCCAACCTCACCAAACCTCTCAGCCCCAAGAGTGTCCACCCTTATGTCTCATCCAGCTGTGGGTCTAGATATGGTCAATCCAGGTTGCATCACAGCCCCTGAACGAATTGTGTAAGAATTTCTCTCTCTTTCCCTGTCTTTGTTTCATGTGTTTTTAAAAGTAATTTATTTTTATAATGGGGTTTAGCTGCTTTTCACGGCTGTGTTTAGGCCGCTTTACACCCACTTGACACACTAACAGAGAGATATCAATACATAGGTTTTAAGATTATTAGTAGTCAGATATATTCTTGTGCGGTGAATCGGGCGTGTTGAGTCCAGTTCTCTGAGCAAGGAGTAGGTCTTGTCTATTCCATATTGGGTTTATGGAACGGTATCTGAGCTAATTTGAAACTCTTGTTTTATGTATCACCCCACCTCACCTTTCCCGTTAAGCAGCCATAGTGTGTTTTCTGCATGTGTGACTCTGTTCTGTTTTGTAATTCAGTTCAAGTGTAACGGTTTTTACATTCCCTCTATAAGTGACACCTTATGAGAAGTGTCCTTTTCTGTGTGACTTATTTCACTTAAAATCGTCTTACCTAAATCCATTCATCATGCTGCTACTAGCCTTATGACATTGATTTCATGGCTGAGTGATAGTCCATTGTACATAAGGACCACAACTTTTTTATCCATTTTTCGCTTTCCTGGGATATTTAAGGTGGAATGAAGTGGAGGTCCTTGTCAACAGAGCAGCCCTAAACTTTCGGGTGCTTGTGTCTTGCTGATTTTCAATTTTCCCACTTTATCCCCCCATGCGTAGAAGTGCCCTATGCTCTCTAAGCTGTGTTTTTTTGATGTTTCAGGACACACCGTACACTTCTCCAGAGTGGCTGTTGGCAATTTACATCCCACCCATCAGTGTAGCAAGGCTCCCATTTCTCCATGGCCTGTCCTGCATTTCTGGTTTTGACACTTTTTTCAGCATGTCCCTTTTGACCGATGGGAAGCGAGACTTCTTTGTAGCGCTGATTTGCCTTTCCAGGTTGCTTGGTTGGCCAAAAAGGGCGTATGCGTTTTTTCCTGAATATATTCAGGAAAAAACGCATACGCCCTTTTTGGCCAAGGGCATCACTGTCAACGTTTTGCCGCTTTTCATGTGCTTTAAAGGCGATTCGAATCTACCTATTGAAATCTGTTTCCTGCAATTCTGACTTGATTTCAAATCCTCTTCTTTGCCTTCCCTCAATATATTTGTGGACGAGAGTTATCATTTAGAACTCTGCAGGTTTGTGAATTGCAGTGCCCTGAAGCTGCATTTTACAAGTCGCTTTTTTGGGAGCCGGCCGCAAAAGCGCAGGATGGCTTCAGGCCCTGTTCTGGTTCCGGGGGGCAGGCTGAGCCTATGGTTAATTCTTCTTCCTGATGGGAAAATAGAGTGACCTGTGCCTGTCCCAACACCAAGAGCTAGTCTCTCATTGGTTTCCCGTCTTCCCGTTCATCCTCAGGACAAATTGCAACCTGTACGGAACAGGAGGTTAAAGGTGCTAATGCTCCAAGTAGGGAGATTGCTAGTAAAGTGGCTGGAATGGCGAACACGAGCACAAGGAGGTGAGAAATGAGGTGCGTTTTAGAAACCTTTCCCCATCACACGGTGTACCATCTTCTGGGTTTCTCATGCATGTTTTCGATGTAGGAAGATGCCCTTGAACCTGGAGATTTGGGACCCATGCGATGGGTAGCACGCAGTATTACTTTAAAGGGTCTGCGTTTGCTCACCCAACCTCACCAAACCTCTCAGCCCCAAGAGTGTCCACCCTTATGTCTCATCCAGCTGTGGGTCTAGATATGGTCAATCCAGGTTGCATCACAGCCCCCGAACGAATTGTGTAAGAATTTCTCTCTCTTTCCCTGTCTTTGTTTCATTGGTTTTTAAAACTAATTTATTTTTATAATGGGGTTTAGCTGCTTTTCACGGCTGTGTTTAGGCCGCTTTACACCCACTTGACACACTAACAGAGAGATATCAATACATAGGTTTTAAGATTATTACTAGTCAGATATATTCTTGTGCGGTGAATCGGGCGTGTTGAGTCCAGTTCTCTGAGCAAGGAGTAGGTCTTGTCTATTCCATATTGGGTTTATGGAACGGTATCTGAGCTAATTTGAAACTCTTGTTTTATGTATCACCCCACCTCACCTTTCCCGTTAAGCAGCCATAGTGTGTTTTCTGCATGTGTGACTCTGTTCTGTTTTGTAATTCAGTTCAAGTGTAACGGTTTTTACATTCCCTCTATAAGTGACACCTTATGAGAAGTGTCCTTTTCTGTGTGACTTATTTCACTTAGAATCGTCTTACCTAAATCCACTCATCATGCTGCTACTAGCCTTATGACATTGATTTCATGGCTGAGTGATATTCCATTGTACATAAGGACCACAACTTTTTTATCCATTTTTCGCTTTCCTGGGATATTTAAGGTGGAATGAAGTGGAGGTCCTTGTCAACAGAGCAGCCCTAAACTTTCGGGTGCTTGTGTCTTGCTGATTTTCAATTTTCCCACTTTATCCCCCCATGCGTAGAAGTGCCCTATGCTCTCTAAGCTGTGTTTTTTAGATGTTTCAGGACACACCGTACACTTCTCCAGAGTGGCTGTTGGCAATTTACATCCCACCCATCAGTGTAGCAAGGCTCCCATTTCTCCATGGCCTGTCCTGCATTTCTGGTTTTGACACTTTTTTCAGCATGTCCCTTTTGACCGATGGGAAGCGAGACTTCTTTGTAGCGCTGATTTGCCTTTCCAGGTTGCTTGGTTGGCCAAAAAGGGCGTATGCGTTTTTTCCTGAATATATTCAGGAAAAAAGGCATACGCCCTTTTTGGCCAAGGGCATCATTGTCAACGTTTTGCCGCTTTTCATGTGCTTTAAAGGCGATTCGAATCTACCTCTTGAAATCTGTTTCCTGCAATTCTGACTTGATTTCAAATCCTCTTCTTTGCCTTCCCTCAATATATTTGTGGACGAGAGTTATCATTTATAACTCTGCAGGTTTGTGAATTGCAGTGCCCTGAAGCTGCATTTTACAAGTCGCTTTTTTGGGAGCCGGCCGCAAAAGCGCAGGATGGCTTCAGGCCCTGTTCTGGTTCCGGGGGGCAGGCTGAGCCTGTGGTTAATTCTTCTTCCTGATGGGAAAATAGAGTGACCTGTGCCTGTCCCAACACCAAGAGCTAGTCTCTCATTGGTTTCCCGTCTTCCCGTTCATCCTCAGGACAAATTGCAACCTGTACGGAACAGGAGGTTAAAGGTGCTGATGCTCCAAGTAGGGAGATTGCTAGTAAAGTGGCTGGAATGGCGAACCCGAGCACAAGGAGGTGAGAAATGAGGTGCGTTTTAGAAACCTTTCCCCATCACACGGTGTACCATCTTCTGGGTTTCTCATGCATGTTTTCGATGTAGGAAGATGCCCTTGAACCTGGAGATTTGGGACCCATGCGATGGGTAGCACGCAGGATTACTTTAAAGGGTCTGCGTTTGCTCACCCAACCTCACCAAACCTCTCAGCCCCAAGAGTGTCCACCCTTATGTCTCATCCAGCTGTGGGTCTAGATATGGTCAATCCAGGTTGCATCACAGCCCCCGAACGAATTGTGTAAGAATTTCTCTCTCTTTCCCTGTCTTTGTTTCATGGGTTTTTAAAAGTAATTTATTTTTATAATGGGGTTTAGCTGCTTTTCACGGCTGTGTTTAGGCCGCTTTACACCCACTTGACACACTAACAGAGAGATATCAATACATAGGTTTTAAGATTATTACTAGTCAGATATATTCTTGTGCGGTGAATCGGGCGTGTTGAGTCCAGTTCTCTGAGCAAGGAGTAGGTCTTGTCTATTCCATATTGGGTTTATGGAACGGTATCTGAGCTAATTTGAAACTCTTGTTTTATGTATCACCCCACCTCACCTTTCCCGTTAAGCAGCCATAGTGTGTTTTCTGCATGTGTGACTCTGTTCTGTTTTGTAATTCAGTTCAAGTGTAACGGTTTTTACATTCCCTCTATAGGTGACACCTTATGAGAAGTGTCCTTTTCTGTGTGACTTATTTCACTTAGAATCGTCTTACCTAAATCCACTCATCATGCTGCTACTAGCCTTATGACATTGATTTCATGGCTGAGTGATATTCCATTGTACACAAGGACCACAACTTTTTTATCCATTTTTCGCTTTCCTGGGATATTTAAGGTGGAATGAAGTGGAGGTCCTTGTCAACAGAGCAGCCCTAAACTTTCGGGTGCTTGTGTCTTGCTGATTTTCAATTTTCCCACTTTATCCCCCCATGCGTAGAAGTGCCCTATGCTCTCTAAGCTGTGTTTTTTAGATGTTTCAGGACACACCGTACACTTCTCCAGAGTGGCTGTTGGCAATTTACATCCCGCCCATCAGTGTAGCAAGGCTCCCATTTCTCCATGGCCTGTCCTGCATTTCTGGTTTTGACACCTTTTTCAGCATGTCCCTTTTGACCGATGGGAAGCGAGACTTCTTTGTAGCGCTGATTTGCCTTTCCAGGTTGCTTGGTTGGCCAAAAAGGGCGTATGCGTTTTTTCCTGAATATATTCAGGAAAAAACGCATACGCCCTTTTTGGCCAAGGGCATCATTGTCAACGTTTTGCCGCTTTTCATGTGCTTTAAAGGCGATTCGAATCTACCTCCTGAAATCTATTTCCTGCAATTCTGCCTTGATTTCAAATCCTCTTCTTTGCCTTCCCTCAATATATTTGTGGACGAGAGTTATCATTTATAACTCTGCAGGTTTGTGAATTGCAGTGCCCTGAAGCTCCATTTTACAAGTCGCTTTTTTGGGAGCTGGCCGCAAAAGCGCAGGATGGCTTCAGGCCCTGTTCTGGTTCCGGGGGGCAGGCTGAGCCTGTGGTTAATTCTTCTTCCTGATGGGAAAATTGAGTGACCTGTGCCTGTCCCAACACCAAGAGCTAGTCTCTCATTGGTTCCCCGTCTTCCCGTTCATCCTCAGGACAAATTGCAACCTGTACGGAACAGGAGGTTAAAGATGCTGATGCTCCAAGTAGGGAGATTGCTAGTAAAGTGGCTGGAATGGTGAACCCGAGCACAAGGAGATGAGAAATGAGGTGCGTTTTAGAAACCTTTCCCCATCACATGGTGTACCATCTTCTGGGTTTCTCATGCATGTTTTCGATGTAGGAAGATGCCCTTGAACCTGGAGATTTGGGACCCATGTGATGGGTAGCACGCAGTATTACTTTAAAGGGTCTGCGTTTGCTCACCCAACCTCACCAAACCTCTCAGCCCCAAGAGTGTCCACCCTTATGTCTCATCCAGCTGTGGGTCTAGATATGGTCAATGCAGGTTGCATCACAGCCCCTGAACGAATTGTGTAAGAATTTCTCTCTCTTTCCCTGTCTTTGTTTCATGTGTTTTTAAAAGTAATTTATTTTTATAATGGGGTTTAGCTGCTTTTCACGGCTTTGTTTAGGCCGCTTTACACCCACTTGACACACTAACAGAGAGATATCAATACATAGGTTTTAAGATTATTTGTAGTCAGATATATTCTTGTGCGGTGAATCGGGCGTGTTGAGTCCAGTTCTCTGAGCAAGGAGTAGGTCTTGTCTATTCCATATTGGGTTTATGGAACGGTATCTGAGCTAATTTGAAACTCTTGTTTTATGTATCACCCCACCTCACCTTTCCCGTTAAGCAGCCATAGTGTGTTTTCTGCATGTGTGACTCTGTTCTGTTTTGTAATTCAGTTCAAGTGTAACGGTTTTTACATTCCCTCTATAAGTGACACCTTATGAGAAGTGTCCTTTTCTGTGTGACTTATTTCACTTAGAATCGTCTTACCTAAATCCACTCATCATGCTGCTACTAGCCTTATGACATTGATTTCATGGCTGAGTGATATTCCATTGTACATAAGGACCACAACTTTTTTATCCATTTTTCGCTTTCCTGGGATATTTAAGGTGGAATGAAGTGGAGGTCCTTGTCAACAGAGCAGCCCTAAACTTTGGGGTGCTTGTGTCTTGCTGATTTTCAATTTTCCCACTTTATCCCCCCATGTGTGGAAGTGCCCTATGCTCTCTAAGCTGTGTTTTTTAGATGTTTCAGGACACACCGTACACTTCTCCAGAGTGGCTGTTGGCAATTTACATCCCGCCCATCAGTGTAGTAAGGCTCCCATTTCTCCATGGCCTGTCCTGCATTTCTGGTTTTGACACTTTTTTCAGCATGGCCCTTTTGACCGATGGGAAGCGAGACTTCTTTGTAGCGCTGATTTGCCTTTCCAGGTTGCTTGGTTGGCCAAAAAGGGCGTATGCGTTTTTTCCTGAATATATTCAGGAAAAAACGCATACGCCCTTTTTGGCCAAGGGCACCATTGTCAACGTTTTGCCGCTTTTCATGTGCTTTAAAGGCGATTCGAATCTACCTCCTGAAATCTGTTTCCTGCAATTCTGCCTTGATTTCAAATCCTCTTCTTTGCCTTCCCTCAATATATTTGTGGACGAGAGTTATCATTTATAACTCTGCAGGTTTGTGAATTGCAGTGCCCTGAATCTCCATTTTACAAGTCGCTTTTTTGGGAGCTGGCCGCAAAAGCGCAGGATGGCTTCAGGCCCTGTTCTGCTTCGGGGGGCAGGCTGAGCCTGTGGTTAATTCTTCTTCCTGATGGGAAAATAGAGTGACCTGTGCCTGTCCCAACACCAAGAGCTAGTCTCTCATTGGTTCCCCGTCTTCCCGTTCATCCTCAGGACAAATTGCAACCTGTACGGAACAGGAGGTTAAAGGTGCTGATGCTCCAAGTAGGGAGATTGCTAGTAAAGTGGCTGGAATGGCGAACCCGAGCACAAGGAGGTGAGAAATGAGGTGCGTTTTAGAAACCTTTCCCCATCACACGGTGTACCATCTTCTGGGTTTCTCATGCATGTTTTCGATGTAGGAAGATGCCCTTGAACCTGGAGATTTGGGACCCATGCGATGGGTAGCACGCAGTATTACTTTAAAGGGTCTGCGTTTGCTCACCCAACCTCACCAAACCTCTCAGCCCCAAGAGTGTCCACCCTTATGTCTCATCCAGCTGTGGGTCTAGATATGGTCAATCCAGGTTGCATCACAGCCCCCGAACGAATTGTGTAAGAATTTCTCTCTCTTTCCCTGTCTTTGTTTCATGGGTTTTTAAAAGTAATTTATTTTTATAATGGGGTTTAGCTGCTTTTCACGGCTGTGTTTAGGCCGCTTTACACCCACTTGACACACTAACAGAGAGATATCAATACATAGGTTTTTAGATTATTACTAGTCAGATATATTCTTGTGCGGTGAATCGGGCGTGTTGAGTCCAGTTCTCTGAGCAAGGAGTAGGTCTTGTCTATTCCATATTGGGTTTATGGAACGGTATCTGAGCTAATTTGAAACTCTTGTTTTATGTATCACCCCACCTCACCTTTCCCGTTAAGCAGCCATAGTGTGTTTTCTGCATGTGTGACTCTGTTCTGTTTTGTAAATCAGTTCAAGTGTAACGGTTTTTACATTCCCTCTATAAGTGACACCTTATGAGAAGTGTCCTTTTCTGTGTGACTTATTTCACTTAGAATCGTCTTACCTAAATCCACTCATCATGCTGCTACTAGCCTTATGACATTGATTTCATGGCTGAGTGATATTCCATTGTACATAAGGACCACAACTTTTTTATCCATTTTTCGCTTTCCTGGGATATTTAAGGTGGAATGAAGTGGAGGTCCTTGTCAACAGAGCAGCCCTAAACTTTGGGGTGCTTGTGTCTTGCTGATTTTCAATTTTCCCACTTTATCCCCCCATGTGTGGAAGTGCCCTATGCTCTCTAAGCTGTGTTTTTTAGATGTTTCAGGACACACCGTACACTTCTCCAGAGTGGCTGTTGGCAATTTACATCCCGCCCATCAGTGTAGTAAGGCTCCCATTTCTCCATGGCCTGTCCTGCATTTCTGGTTTTGACACTTTTTTCAGCATGTCCCTTTTGACCGATGGGAAGCGAGACTTCTTTGTAGCGCTGATTTGCCTTTCCAGGTTGCTTGGTTGGCCAAAAAGGGCGTATGCGTTTTTTCCTGAATATATTCAGGAAAAAACGCATACGCCCTTTTTGGCCAAGGGCACCATTGTCAACGTTTTGCCACTTTTCATGTGCTTTAAAGGCGATTCGAATCTACCTCCTGATATCTGTTTCCTGCAATTCTGCCTTGATTTCAAATCCTCTTCTTTGCCTTCCCTCAATATATTTGTGGACGAGAGTTATCATTTATAACTCTGCAGGTTTGTGAATTGCAGTGCCCTGAAGCTGCATTTTACAAGTCGCTTTTTTGGGAGCCGGCCGCAAAAGCGCAGGATGGCTTCAGGCCCTGTTCTGGTTCCGGGGGGCAGGCTGAGCCTGTGGTTAATTCTTCTTCCTGATGGGAAAATAGAGTGACCTGTGCCTGTCCCAACACCAAGAGATAGTCTCTCATTGGTTTCCCGTCTTCCCGTTCATCCTCAGGACAAATTGCAACCTGTACGGAACAGGAGGTTAAAGGTGCTGATGCTCCAAGTAGGGAGATTGCTAGTAAAGTGGCTGGAATGGCGAACCCGAGCACAAGGAGGTGAGAAATGAGGTGCGTTTTAGAAACCTTTCCCCATCACACGGTGTACCATCTTCTGGGTTTCTCATGCATGTTTTCGATGTAGGAAGATGCCCTTGAACCTGGAGATTTGGGACCCATGCGATGGGTAGCACGCAGTATTACTTTAAAGGGTCTGCGTTTGCTCACCCAACCTCACCAAACCTCTCAGCCCCAAGAGTGTCCACCCTTATGTCTCATCCAGCTGTGGGTCTAGATATGGTCAATCCAGGTTGCATCACAGCCCCCGAACGAATTGTGTAAGAATTTCTCTCTCTTTCCCTGTCTTTGTTTCATGGGTTTTTAAAAGTAATTTATTTTTATAATGGGGTTTAGCTGCTTTTCACGGCTGTGTTTAGGCCGCTTTACACCCACTTGACACACTAACAGAGAGATATCAATACATAGGTTTTAGGATTATTACTAGTCAGATATATTCTTGTGCGGTGAATCGGGCGTGTTGAGTCCAGTTCTCTGAGCAAGGAGTAGGTCTTGTCTATTCCATATTGGGTTTATGGAACGGTATCTGAGCTAATTTGAAACTCTTGTTTTATGTATCACCCCACCTCACCTTTCCCGTTAAGCAGCCATAGTGTGTTTTCTGCATGTGTGACTCTGTTCTGTTTTGTAAATCAGTTCAAGTGTAACGGTTTTTACATTCCCTCTATAAGTGACACCTTATGAGAAGTGTCCTTTTCTGTGTGACTTATTTCACTTAGAATCGTCTTACCTAAATCCACTCATCATGCTGCTACTAGCCTTATGACATTGATTTCATGGCTGAGTGATATTCCATTGTACATAAGGACCACAACTTTTTTATCCATTTTTCGCTTTCCTGGGATATTTAAGGTGGAATGAAGTGGAGGTCCTTGTCAACAGAGCAGCCCTAAACTTTCGGGTGCTTGTGTCTTGCTGATTTTCAATTTTCCCACTTTATCCCCCCATGCGTAGAAGTGCCCTATGCTCTCTAAGCTGTGTTTTTTAGATGTTTCAGGACACACCGTACACTTCTCCAGAGTGGCTGTTGGCAATTTACATCCCGCCCATCAGTGTAGCAAGGCTCCCATTTCTCCATGGCCTGTCCTGCATTTCTGGTTTTGACACCTTTTTCAGCATGTCCCTTTTGACCGATGGGAAGCGAGACTTCTTTGTAGCGCTGATTTGCCTTTCCAGGTTGCTTGGTTGGCCAAAAAGGGCGTATGCGTTTTTTCCTGAATATATTCAGGAAAAAACGCATACGCCCTTTTTGGCCAAGGGCATCATTGTCAACGTTTTGCCGCTTTTCATGTGCTTTAAAGGCGATTCGAATCTACCTCCTGAAATCTATTTCCTGCAATTCTGCCTTGATTTCAAATCCTCTTCTTTGCCTTCCCTCAATATATTTGTGGACGAGAGTTATCATTTATAACTCTGCAGGTTTGTGAATTGCAGTGCCCTGAAGCTCCATTTTACAAGTCGCTTTTTTGGGAGCTGGCCGCAAAAGCGCAGGATGGCTTCAGCCCCTGTTCTGCTTCCGGGGGGCAGGCTGAGCCTGTGGTTAATTCTTCTTCCTGATGGGAAAATAGAGTGACCTGTGCCTGTCCCAACACCAAGAGCTAGTCTCTCATTGGTTCCCCGTCTTCCCGTTCATCCTCAGGACAAATTGCAACCTGTACGGAACAGGAGGTTAAAGGTGCTGATGCTCCAAGTAGGGAGATTGCTAGTAAAGTGGCTGGAATGGCGAACCCGAGCACAAGGAGGTGAGAAATGAGGTGCGTTTTAGAAACCTTTCCCCATCACACGGTGTACCATCTTCTGGGTTTCTCATGCATGTTTTCGATGTAGGAAGATGCCCTTGAACCTGGAGATTTGGGACCCATGCGATGGGTAGCACGCAGTATTACTTTAAAGGGTCTGCGTTTGCTCACCCAACCTCACCAAACCTCTCAGCCCCAAGAGTGTCCACCCTTATGTCTCATCCAGCTGTGGGTCTAGATATGGTCAATCCAGGTTACATCACAGCCCCCGAACGAATTGTGTAAGAATTTCTCTCTCTTTCCCTGTCTTTGTTTCATGGGTTTTTAAAAGTAATTTATTTTTATAATGGGGTTTAGCTGCTTTTCACGGCTGTGTTTAGGCCGCTTTACACCCACTTGACACACTAACAGAGAGATATCAATACATAGGTTTTAAGATTATTACTAGTCAGATATATTCTTGTGCGGTGAATCGGGCGTGTTGAGTCCAGTTCTCTGAGCAAGGAGTAGGTCTTGTCTATTCCATATTGGGTTTATGGAACGGTATCTGAGCTAATTTGAAACTCTTGTTTTATGTATCACCCCACCTCACCTTTCCCGTTAAGCAGCCATAGTGTGTTTTCTGCATGTGTGACTCTGTTCTGTTTTGTAAATCAGTTCAAGTGTAACGGTTTTTACATTCCCTCTATAAGTGACACCTTATGAGAAGTGTCCTTTTCTGTGTGACTTATTTCACTTAGAATCGTCTTACCTAAATCCACTCATCATGCTGCTACTAGCCTTATGACATTGATTTCATGGCTGAGTGATATTCCATTGTACATAAGGACCACAACTTTTTTATCCATTTTTCGCTTTCCTGGGATATTTAAGGTGGAATGAAGTGGAGGTCCTTGTCAACAGAGCAGCCCTAAACTTTGGGGTGCTTGTGTCTTGCTGATTTTCAATTTTCCCACTTTATCCCCCCATGTGTGGAAGTGCCCTATGCTCTCTAAGCTGTGTTTTTTAGATGTTTCAGGACACACCGTACACTTCTCCAGAGTGGCTGTTGGCAATTTACATCCCGCCCATCAGTGTAGTAAGGCTCCCATTTCTCCATGGCCTGTCCTGCATTTCTGGTTTTGACACTTTTTTCAGCATGTCCCTTTTGACCGATGGGAAGCGAGACTTCTTTGTAGCGCTGATTTGCCTTTCCAGGTTGCTTGGTTGGCCAAAAAGGGCGTATGCGTTTTTTCCTGAATATATTCAGGAAAAAACGCATACGCCCTTTTTGGCCAAGGGCACCATTGTCAACGTTTTGCCACTTTTCATGTGCTTTAAAGGCGATTCGAATCTACCTCCTGAAATCTGTTTCCTGCAATTCTGCCTTGATTTCAAATCCTCTTCTTTGCCTTCCCTCAATATATTTGTGGACGAGAGTTATCATTTATAACTCTGCAGGTTTGTGAATTGCAGTGCCCTGAAGCTGCATTTTACAAGTCGCTTTTTTGGGAGCCGCCCGCAAAAGCGCAGGATGGCTTCAGGCCCTGTTCTGGTTCCGGGGGGCAGGCTGAGCCTGTGGTTAATTCTTCTTCCTGATGGGAAAATAGAGTGACCTGTGCCTGTCCCAACACCAAGAGCTAGTCTCTCATTGGTTTCCCGTCTTCCCGTTCATCCTCAGGACAAATTGCAACCTGTACGGAACAGGAGGTTAAAGGTGCTGATGCTCCAAGTAGGGAGATTGCTAGTAAAGTGGCTGGAATGGCGAACCCGAGCACAAGGAGGTGAGAAATGAGGTGCGTTTTAGAAACCTTTCCCCATCACACGGTGTACCATCTTCTGGGTTTCTCATGCATGTTTTCGATGTAGGAAGATGCCCTTGAACCTGGAGATTTGGGACCCATGCGATGGGTAGCACGCAGTATTACTTTAAAGGGTCTGCGTTTGCTCACCCAACCTCACCAAACCTCTCAGCCCCAAGAGTGTCCACCCTTATGTCTCATCCAGCTGTGGGTCTAGATATGGTCAATCCAGGTTGCATCACAGCCCCCGAACGAATTGTGTAAGAATTTCTCTCTCTTTCCCTGTCTTTGTTTCATGGGTTTTTAAAAGTAATTTATTTTTATAATGGGGTTTAGCTGCTTTTCACGGCTGTGTTTAGGCCGCTTTACACCCACTTGACACACTAACAGAGAGATATCAATACATAGGTTTTAGGATTATTACTAGTCAGATATATTCTTGTGCGGTGAATCGGGCGTGTTGAGTCCAGTTCTCTGAGCAAGGAGTAGGTCTTGTCTATTCCATATTGGGTTTATGGAACGGTATCTGAGCTAATTTGAAACTCTTGTTTTATGTATCACCCCACCTCACCTTTCCCGTTAAGCAGCCATAGTGTGTTTTCTGCATGTGTGACTCTGTTCTGTTTTGTAAATCAGTTCAAGTGTAACGGTTTTTACATTCCCTCTATAAGTGACACCTTATGAGAAGTGTCCTTTTCTGTGTGACTTATTTCACTTAGAATCGTCTTACCTAAATCCACTCATCATGCTGCTACTAGCCTTATGACATTGATTTCATGGCTGAGTGATATTCCATTGTACATAAGGACCACAACTTTTTTATCCATTTTTCGCTTTCCTGGGATATTTAAGGTGGAATGAAGTGGAGGTCCTTGTCAACAGAGCAGCCCTAAACTTTGGGGTGCTTGTGTCTTGCTGATTTTCAATTTTCCCACTTTATCCCCCCATGTGTGGAAGTGCCCTATGCTCTCTAAGCTGTGTTTTTTAGATGTTTCAGGACACACCGTACACTTCTCCAGAGTGGCTGTTGGCAATTTACATCCCGCCCATCAGTGTAGTAAGGCTCCCATTTCTCCATGGCCTGTCCTGCATTTCTGGTTTTGACACTTTTTTCAGCATGACCCTTTTGACCGATGGGAAGCGAGACTTCTTTGTAGCGCTGATTTGCCTTTCCAGGTTGCTTGGTTGGCCAAAAAGGGCGTATGCGTTTTTTCCTGAATATATTCAGGAAAAAACGCATACGCCCTTTTTGGCCAAGGGCACCATTGTCAACGTTTTGCCGCTTTTCATGTGCTTTAAAGGCGATTCGAATCTACCTCCTGAAATCTGTTTCCTGCAATTCTGCCTTGATTTCAAATCCTCTTCTTTGCCTTCCCTCAATATATTTGTGGACGAGAGTTATCATTTATAACTCTGCAGGTTTGTGAATTGCAGTGCCCTGAAGCTCCATTTTACAAGTCGCTTTTTTGGGAGCTGGCCGCAAAAGCGCAGGATGGCTTCAGGCCCTGTTCTGCTTCCGGGGGGCAGGCTGAGCCTGTGGTTAATTCTTCTTCCTGATGGGAAAATAGAGTGACCTGTGCCTGTCCCAACACCAAGAGCTAGTCTCTCATTGGTTCCCCGTCTTCCCGTTCATCCTCAGGACAAATTGCAACCTGTACGGAACAGGAGGTTAAAGGTGCTGATGCTCCAAGTAGGGAGATTGCTAGTAAAGTGGCTGGAATGGCGAACCCGAGCACAAGGAGGTGAAAAATGAGGTGCGTTTTAGAAACCTTTCCCCATCACACGGTGTACCATTTCTGGGTTTCTCATGCATGTTTTCGATGTAGGAAGATGCCCTTGAACCTGGAGATTTGGGACCCATGCGATGGGTAGCACGCAGTATTACTTTAAAGGGTCTGCGTTTGCTCACCCAACCTCACCAAACCTCTCAGCCCCAAGAGTGTCCACCCTTATGTCTCATCCAGCTGTGGGTCTAGATATGGTCAATCCAGGTTGCATCACAGCCCCTGAACGAATTGTGTAAGAATTTCTCTCTCTTTCCCTGTCTTTGTTTCATGTGTTTTTAAAAGTAATTTATTTTTATAATGGGGTTTAGCTGCTTTTCACGGCTGTGTTTAGGCCGCTTTACACCCACTTGACACACTAACAGAGAGATATCAATACATAGGTTTTAAGATTATTAGTAGTCAGATATATTCTTGTGCGGTGAATCGGGCGTGTTGAGTCCAGTTCTCTGAGCAAGGAGTAGGTCTTGTCTATTACATATTGGGTTTATGGAACGGTATCTGAGCTAATTTGAAACTCTTGTTTTATGTATCACCCCACCTCACCTTTCCCGTTAAGCAGCCATAGTGTGTTTTCTGCATGTGTGACTCTGTTCTGTTTTGTAATTCAGTTCAAGTGTAACGGTTTTTACATTCCCTCTATAAGTGACACCTTATGAGAAGTGTCCTTTTCTGTGTGACTTATTTCACTTAAAATCGTCTTACCTAAATCCATTCATCATGCTGCTACTAGCCTTATGACATTGATTTCATGGCTGAGTGATAGTCCATTGTACATAAGGACCACAACTTTTTTATCCATTTTTCGCTTTCCTGGGATATTTAAGGTGGAATGAAGTGGAGGTCCTTGTCAACAGAGCAGCCCTAAACTTTCGGGTGCTTGTGTCTTGCTGATTTTCAATTTTCCCACTTTATCCCCCCATGCGTAGAAGTGCCCTATGCTCTCTAAGCTGTGTTTTTTTGATGTTTCAGGACACACCGTACACTTCTCCAGAGTGGCTGTTGGCAATTTACATCCCACCCATCAGTGTAGCAAGGCTCCCATTTCTCCATGGCCTGTCCTGCATTTCTGGTTTTGACACTTTTTTCAGCATGTCCCTTTTGACCGATGGGAAGCGAGACTTCTTTGTAGCGCTGATTTGCCTTTCCAGGTTGCTTGGTTGGCCAAAAAGGGCGTATGCGTTTTTTCCTGAATATATTCAGGAAAAAACGCATACGCCCTTTTTGGCCAAGGGCATCACTGTCAACGTTTTGCCGCTTTTCATGTGCTTTAAAGGCGATTCGAATCTACCTATTGAAATCTGTTTCCTGCAATTCTGACTTGATTTCAAATCCTCTTCTTTGCCTTCCCTCAATATATTTGTGGACGAGAGTTATCATTTAGAACTCTGCAGGTTTGTGAATTGCAGTGCCCTGAAGCTGCATTTTACAAGTCGCTTTTTTGGGAGCCGGCCGCAAAAGCGCAGGATGGCTTCAGGCCCTGTTCTGGTTCCGCGGGGCAGGCTGAGCCTATGGTTAATTCTTCTTCCTGATGGGAAAATAGAGTGACCTGTGCCTGTCCCAACACCAAGAGCTAGTCTCTCATTGGTTTCCCGTCTTCCCGTTCATCCTCAGGACAAATTGCAACCTGTACGGAACAGGAGGTTAAAGGTACTGATGCTCCAAGTAGGGAGATTGCTAGTAAAGTGGCTGGAATGGCGAACACGAGCACAAGGAGGTGAGAAATGAGGTGCGTTTTAGAAACCTTTCCCCATCACACGGTGTACCATCTTCTGGGTTTCTCATGCATGTTTTCGATGTAGGAAGATGCCCTTGAACCTGGAGATTTGGGACCCATGCGATGGGTAGCACGCAGTATTACTTTAAAGGGTCTGCGTTTGCTCACCCAACCTCACCAAACCTCTCAGCCCCAAGAGTGTCCACCCTTATGTCTCATCCAGCTGTGGGTCTAGATATGGTCAATCCAGGTTGCATCACAGCCCCCGAACGAATTGTGTAAGAATTTCTCTCTCTTTCCCTGTCTTTGTTTCATTGGTTTTTAAAAGTAATTTATTTTTATAATGGGGTTTAGCTGCTTTTCACGGCTGTGTTTAGGCCGCTTTACACCCACTTGACACACTAACAGAGAGATATCAATACATAGGTTTTAAGATTATTACTAGTCAGATATATTCTTGTGCAGTGAATCGGGCGTGTTGAGTCCAGTTCTCTGAGCAAGGAGTAGGTCTTGTCTATTCCATATTGGGTTTATGGAACGGTATCTGAGCTAATTTGAAACTCTTGTTTTATGTATCACCCCACCTCACCTTTCCCGTTAAGCAGCCATAGTGTGTTTTCTGCATGTGTGACTCTGTTCTGTTTTGTAATTCAGTTCAAGTGTAACGGTTTTTACATTCCCTCTATAAGTGACACCTTATGAGAAGTGTCCTTTTCTGTGTGACTTATTTCACTTAGAATCGTCTTACCTAAATCCACTCATCATGCTGCTACTAGCCTTATGACATTGATTTCATGGCTGAGTGATATTCCATTGTACATAAGGACCACAACTTTTTTATCCATTTTTCGCTTTCCTGGGATATTTAAGGTGGAATGAAGTGGAGGTCCTTGTCAACAGAGCAGCCCTAAACTTTCGGGTGCTTGTGTCTTGCTGATTTTCAATTTTCCCACTTTATCCCCCCATGCGTAGAAGTGCCCTATGCTCTCTAAGCTGTGTTTTTTAGATGTTTCAGGACACACCGTACACTTCTCCAGAGTGGCTGTTGGCAATTTACATCCCACCCATCAGTGTAGCAAGGCTCCCATTTCTCCATGGCCTGTCCTGCATTTCTGGTTTTGACACTTTTTTCAGCATGTCCCTTTTGACCGATGGGAAGCGAGACTTCTTTGTAGCGCTGATTTGCCTTTCCAGGTTGCTTGGTTGGCCAAAAAGGGCGTATGCGTTTTTTCCTGAATATATTCAGGAAAAAAGGCATACGCCCTTTTTGGCCAAGGGCATCATTGTCAACGTTTTGCCGCTTTTCATGTGCTTTAAAGGCAATTCGAATCTACCTCTTGAAATCTGTTTCCTGCAATTCTGACTTGATTTCAAATCCTCTTCTTTGCCTTCCCTCAATATATTTGTGGACGAGAGTTATCATTTAGAACTCTGCAGGTTTGTGAATTGCAGTGCCCTGAAGCTGCATTTTACAAGTCGCTTTTTTGGGAGCCGGCCGCAAAAGCGCAGGATGGCTTCAGGCCCTGTTCTGGTTCCGGGGGGCAGGCTGAGCCTGTGGTTAATTCTTCTTCCTGATGGGAAAATAGAGTGACCTGTGCCTGTCCCAACACCAAGAGCTAGTCTCTCATTGGTTTCCCGTCTTCCCGTTCATCCTCAGGACAAATTGCAACCTGTACGGAACAGGAGGTTAAAGGTGCTGATGCTCCAAGTAGGGAGATTGCTAGTAAAGTGGCTGGAATGGCGAACCCGAGCACAAGGAGGTGAGAAATGAGGTGCGTTTTAGAAACCTTTCCCCATCACACGGTGTACCATCTTCTGGGTTTCTCATGCATGTTTTCGATGTAGGAAGATGCCCTTGAACCTGGAGATTTGGGACCCATGCGATGGGTAGCACGCAGTATTACTTTAAAGGGTCTGCGTTTGCTCACCCAACCTCACCAAACCTCTCAGCCCCAAGAGTGTCCACCCTTATGTCTCATCCAGCTGTGGGTCTAGATATGGTCAATCCAGGTTGCATCACAGCCCCCGAACGAATTGTGTAAGAATTTCTCTCTCTTTCCCTGTCTTTGTTTCATGGGTTTTTAAAAGTAATTTATTTTTATAATGGGGTTTAGCTGCTTTTCACGGCTGTGTTTAGGCCGCTTTACACCCACTTGACACACTAACAGAGAGATATCAATACATAGGTTTTAAGATTATTACTAGTCAGATATATTCTTGTGCGGTGAATCGGGCGTGTTGAGTCCAGTTCTCTGAGCAAGGAGTAGGTCTTGTCTATTCCATATTGGGTTTATGGAACGGTATCTGAGCTAATTTGAAACTCTTGTTTTATGTATCACCCCACCTCACCTTTCCCGTTAAGCAGCCATAGTGTGTTTTCTGCATGTGTGACTCTGTTCTGTTTTGTAATTCAGTTCAAGTGTAACGGTTTTTACATTCCCTCTATAAGTGACACCTTATGAGAAGTGTCCTTTTCTGTGTGACTTATTTCACTTAGAATCGTCTTACCTAAATCCACTCATCATGCTGCTACTAGCCTTATGACATTGATTTCATGGCTGAGTGATATTCCATTGTACATAAGGACCACAACTTTTTTATCCATTTTTCGCTTTCCTGGGATATTTAAGGTGGAATGAAGTGGAGGTCCTTGTCAACAGAGCAGCCCTAAACTTTCGGGTGCTTGTGTCTTGCTGATTTTCAATTTTCCCACTTTATCCCCCCATGTGTGGAAGTGCCCTATGCTCTCTAAGCTGTGTTTTTTAGATGTTTCAGGACACACCGTACACTTCTCCAGAGTGGCTGTTGGCAATTTACATCCCGCCCATCAGTGTAGTAAGGCTCCAATTTCTCCATGGCCTGTCCTGCATTTCTGGTTTTGACACTTTTTTCAGCATGGCCCTTTTGACCGATGGGAAGCGAGACTTCTTTGTAGCGCTGATTTGCCTTTCCAGGTTGCTTGGTTGGCCAAAAAGGGCGTATGCGTTTTTTCCTGAATATATTCAGGAAAAAACGCATACGCCCTTTTTGGCCAAGGGCACCATTGTCAACGTTTTGCCGCTTTTCATGTGCTTTAAAGGCGATTCGAATCTACCTCCTGAAATCTGTTTCCTGCAATTCTGCCTTGATTTCAAATCCTCTTCTTTGCCTTCCCTCAATATATTTGTGGACGAGAGTTATCATTTATAACTCTGCAGGTTTGTGAATTGCAGTGCCCTGAATCTCCATTTTACAAGTCGCTTTTTTGGGAGCTGGCCGCAAAAGCGCAGGATGGCTTCAGGCCCTGTTCTGCTTCTGGGGGGCAGGCTGAGCCTGTGGTTAATTCTTCTTCCTGATGGGAAAATAGAGTGACCTGTGCCTGTCCCAACACCAAGAGCTAGTCTCTCATTGGTTCCCCGTCTTCCCGTTCATCCTCAGGACAAATTGCAACCTGTACGGAACAGGAGGTTAAAGGTGCTGATGCTCCAAGTAGGGAGATTGCTAGTAAAGTGGCTGGAATGGCGAACCCGAGCACAAGGAGGTGAGAAATGAGGTGCGTTTTAGAAACCTTTCCCCATCACACGGTGTACCATCTTCTGGGTTTCTCATGCATGTTTTCGATGTAGGAAGATGCCCTTGAACCTGGAGATTTGGGACCCATGCGATGGGTAGCACGCAGTATTACTTTAAAGGGTCTGCGTTTGCTCACCCAACCTCACCAAACCTCTCAGCCCCAAGAGTGTCCACCCTTATGTCTCATCCAGCTGTGGGTCTAGATATGGTCAATCCAGGTTGCATCACAGCCCCTGAACGAATTGTGTAAGAATTTCTCTCTCTTTCCCTGTCTTTGTTTCATGTGTTTTTAAAAGTAATTTATTTTTATAATGGGGTTTAGCTGCTTTTCACGGCTGTGTTTAGGTCGCTTTACACCCACTTGACACACTAACAGAGAGATATCAATACATAGGTTTTAAGATTATTAGTAGTCAGATATATTCTTGTGCGGTGAATCGGGCGTGTTGAGTCCAGTTCTCTGAGCAAGGAGTAGGTCTTGTCTATTACATATTGGTTTTATGGAACGGTATCTGAGCTAATTTGAAACTCTTGTTTTATGTATCACCCCACCTCACCTTTCCCGTTAAGCAGCCATAGTGTGTTTTCTGCATGTGTGACTCTGTTCTGTTTTGTAATTCAGTTCAAGTGTAACGGTTTTTACATTCCCTCTATAAGTGACACCTTATGAGAAGTGTCCTTTTCTGTGTGACTTATTTCACTTAGAATCGTCTTACCTAAATCCATTCATCATGCTGCTACTAGCCTTATGACATTGATTTCATGGCTGAGTGATAGTCCATTGTACATAAGGACCACAACTTTTTTATCCATTTTTCGCTTTCCTGGGATATTTAAGGTGGAATGAAGTGGAGGTCCTTGTCAACAGAGCAGCCCTAAACTTTCGGGTGCTTGTGTCTTGCTGATTTTCAATTTTCCCACTTTATCCCCCCATGCGTAGAAGTGCCCTATGCTCTCTAAGCTGTGTTTTTTAGATGTTTCAGGACACACCGTACACTTCTCCAGAGTGGCTGTTGGCAATTTACATCCCGCCCATCAGTGTAGCAAGGCTCCCATTTCTCCATGGCCTGTCCTGCATTTCTGGTTTTGACACTTTTTTCAGCATGGCCCTTTTGACCGATGGGAAGCGAGACTTCTTTGGAGCGCTGATTTGCCTTTCCAGGTTGCTTGGTTGGCCAAAAAGGGCGTATGCGTTTTTTCCTGAATATATTCAGGAAAAAACGTATACGCCCTTTTTGGCCAAGGGCATCATTGTCAACGTTTTGCCGCTTTTCATGTGCTTTAAAGGCAATTCGAATCTACGTCCTGAAATCTGTTTCCTGCAATTCTGCCTTGATTTCAAATCCTCTTCTTTGCCTTCCCTCAATATATTTGTGGACGAGAGTTATCATTTATAATTCTGCAGGTTTGTGAATTGCAGTGCCCTGAAGCTGCATTTTACAAGTCGCTTTTTTGGGAGCCGGCCGCAAAAGCGCTGGATGGCTTCAGGCCCTGTTCTGGTTCCGGGGGGCAGGCTGAGCCTGTGGTTAATTCTTCTTCCTGATGGGAAAATAGAGTGACCTGTGACTGTCCCAACACCAAGAGCTAGTCTCTCATTGGTTTCCCGTCTTCCCGTTCATCCTCAGGACAAATTGCAACCTGTACGGAACTGGAGGTTAAAGGTGCTGATGCTCCAAGTAGGGAGATTGCTAGTAAAGTGGCTGGAATGGCGAACCCGAGCACAAGGAGGTGAGAAATGAGGTGCGTTTTAGAAACCTTTCCCCATCACACGGTGTACCATCTTCTGGGTTTCTCATGCATGTTTTCGATGTAGGAAGATGCCCTTGAACCTGGAGATTTGGGACCCATGCGATGGGTAGCACGCAGTATTACTTTAAAGGGTCTGCGTTTGCTCACCCAACCTCACCAAACCTCTCAGCCCCAAGAGTGTCCACCCTTATGTCTCATCCAGCTGTGGGTCTAGATATGGTCAATGCAGGTTGCATCACAGCCCCTGAACGAATTGTGTAAGAATTTCTCTCTCTCTTTCCCTGTCTTTGTTTCATGTGTTTTTAAAAGTAATTTATTTTTATAATGGGGTTTAGCTGCTTTTCACGGCTTTGTTTAGGCCGCTTTACACCCACTTGACACACTAACAGAGAGATATCAATACATAGGTTTTAAGATTATTAGTAGTCAGATATATTCTTGTGCGGTGAATCGGGCGTGTTGAGTCCAGTTCTCTGAGCAAGGAGTAGGTCTTGTCTATTCCATATTGGGTTTATGGAACGGTATCTGAGCTAATTTGAAACTCTTGTTTTATGTATCACCCCACCTCACCTTTCCCGTTAAGCAGCCATAGTGTGTTTTCTGCATGTGTGACTCTGTTCTGTTTTGTAATTCAGTTCAAGTGTAACGGTTTTTACATTCCCTCTATAAGTGACACCTTATGAGAAGTGTCCTTTTCTGTGTGACTTATTTCACTTAGAATCGTCTTACCTAAATCCACTCATCATGCTGCTACTAGCCTTATGACATTGATTTCATGGCTGAGTGATATTCCATTGTACATAAGGACCACAACTTTTTTATCCATTTTTCGCTTTCCTGGGATATTTAAGGTGGAATGAAGTGGAGGTCCTTGTCAACAGAGCAGCCCTAAACTTTGGGGTGCTTGTGTCTTGCTGATTTTCAATTTTCCCACTTTATCCCCCCATGTGTGGAAGTGCCCTATGCTCTCTAAGCTGTGTTTTTTAGATGTTTCAGGACACACCGTACACTTCTCCAGAGTGGCTGTTGGCAATTTACATCCCGCCCATCAGTGTAGTAAGGCTCCCATTTCTCCATGGCCTGTCCTGCATTTCTGGTTTTGACAATTTTTTCAGCATGGCCCTTTTGACCGATGGGAAGCGAGACTTCTTTGTAGCGCTAATTTGCCTTTCCAGGTTGCTTGGTTGGCCAAAAAGGGCGTATGCGTTTTTTCCTGAATATATTCAGGAAAAAACGCATACGCCCTTTTTGGCCAAGGGCACCATTGTCAACGTTTTGCCGCTTTTCATGTGCTTTAAAGGCGATTCGAATCTACCTCCTGAAATCTGTTTCCTGCAATTCTGCCTTGATTTCAAATCCTCTTCTTTGCCTTCCCTCAATATATTTGTGGACGAGAGTTATCATTTATAACTCTGCAGGTTTGTGAATTGCAGTGCCCTGAATCTCCATTTTACAAGTCGCTTTTTTGGGAGCTGGCCGCAAAAGCGCAGGATGGCTTCAGGCCCTGTTCTGGTTCCGGGGGGCAGGCTGAGCCTGTGGTTAATTCTTCTTCCTGATGGGAAAATAGAGTGACCTGTGCCTGTCCCAACACCAAGAGCTAGTCTCTCATTGGTTCCCCGTCTTCCCGTTCATCCTCAGGACAAATTGCAACCTGTACGGAACAGGAGGTTAAAGGTGCTGATGCTCCAAGTAGGGAGATTGCTAGTAAAGTGGCTGGAATGGCGAACCCGAGCACAAGGAGGTGAGAAATGAGGTGCGTTTTAGAAACCTTTCCCCATCACACGGTGTACCATCTTCTGGGTTTCTCATGCATGTTTTCGATGTAGGAAGATGCCCTTGAACCTGGAGATTTGGGACCCATGCGATGGGTAGCACGCAGTATTACTTTAAAGGGTCTGCGTTTGCTCACCCAACCTCACCAAACCTCTCAGCCCCAAGAGTGTCCACCCTTATGTCTCATCCAGCTGTGGGTCTAGATATGGTCAATCCAGGTTGCATCACAGCCCCTGAACGAATTGTGTAAGAATTTCTCTCTCTTTCCCTGTCTTTGTTTCATGTGTTTTTAAAAGTAATTTATTTTTATAATGGGGTTTAGCTGCTTTTCACGGCTGTGTTTAGGTCGCTTTACACCCACTTGACACACTAACAGAGAGATATCAATACATAGGTTTTAAGATTATTAGTAGTCAGATATATTCTTGTGCGGTGAATCGGGCGTGTTGAGTCCAGTTCTCTGAGCAAGGAGTAGGTCTTGTCTATTACATATTGGTTTTATGGAACGGTATCTGAGCTAATTTGAAACTCTTGTTTTATGTATCACCCCACCTCACCTTTCCCGTTAAGCAGCCATAGTGTGTTTTCTGCATGTGTGACTCTGTTCTGTTTTGTAATTCAGTTCAAGTGTAACGGTTTTTACATTCCCTCTATAAGTGACACCTTATGAGAAGTGTCCTTTTCTGTGTGACTTATTTCACTTAGAATCGTCTTACCTAAATCCATTCATCATGCTGCTACTAGCCTTATGACATTGATTTCATGGCTGAGTGATAGTCCATTGTACATAAGGACCACAACTTTTTTATCCATTTTTCGCTTTCCTGGGATATTTAAGGTGGAATGAAGTGGAGGTCCTTGTCAACAGAGCAGCCCTAAACTTTCGGGTGCTTGTGTCTTGCTGATTTTCAATTTTCCCACTTTATCCCCCCATGCGTAGAAGTGCCCTATGCTCTCTAAGCTGTGTTTTTTAGATGTTTCAGGACACACCGTACACTTCTCCAGAGTGGCTGTTGGCAATTTACATCCCGCCCATCAGTGTAGCAAGGCTCCCATTTCTCCATGGCCTGTCCTGCATTTCTGGTTTTGACACTTTTTTCAGCATGGCCCTTTTGACCGATGGGAAGCGAGACTTCTTTGGAGCGCTGATTTGCCTTTCCAGGTTGCTTGGTTGGCCAAAAAGGGCGTATGCGTTTTTTCCTGAATATATTCAGGAAAAAACGTATACGCCCTTTTTGGCCAAGGGCATCATTGTCAACGTTTTGCCGCTTTTCATGTGCTTTAAAGGCAATTCGAATCTACCTCCTGAAATCTGTTTCCTGCAATTCTGCCTTGATTTCAAATCCTCTTCTTTGCCTTCCCTCAATATATTTGTGGACGAGAGTTATCATTTATAACTCTGCAGGTTTGTGAATTGCAGTGCCCTGAAGCTGCATTTTACAAGTCGCTTTTTTGGGAGCCGGCCGCAAAAGCGCTGGATGGCTTCAGGCCCTGTTCTGGTTCCGGGGGGCAGGCTGAGCCTGTGGTTAATTCTTCTTCCTGATGGGAAAATAGAGTGACCTGTGACTGTCCCAACACCAAGAGCTAGTCTCTCATTGGTTTCCCGTCTTCCCGTTCATCCTCAGGACAAATTGCAACCTGTACGGAACTGGAGGTTAAAGGTGCTGATGCTCCAAGTAGGGAGATTGCTAGTAAAGTGGCTGGAATGGCGAACCCGAGCACAAGGAGGTGAGAAATGAGGTGCGTTTTAGAAACCTTTCCCCATCACACGGTGTACCATCTTCTGGGTTTCTCATGCATGTTTTCGATGTAGGAAGATGCCCTTGAACCTGGAGATTTGGGACCCATGCGATGGGTAGCACGCAGTATTACTTTAAAGGGTCTGCGTTTGCTCACCCAACCTCACCAAACCTCTCAGCCCCAAGAGTGTCCACCCTTATGTCTCATCCAGCTGTGGGTCTAGATATGGTCAATGCAGGTTGCATCACAGCCCCTGAACGAATTGTGTAAGAATTTCTCTCTCTTTCCCTGTCTTTGTTTCATGGGTTTTTAAAAGTAATTTATTTTTATAATGGGGTTTAGCTGCTTTTCACGGCTGTGTTTATGCCGCCTTACACACACTTGACACACTAACAGAGAGATATCAATACATAGGTTTTAAGAATATTACTAGTCAGATATATTCTTGTGCGGTGAATCGGGCGTGTTGAGTCCAGTTCTCTGAGCAAGGAGTAGGTCATGTCTATTCCATATTGGGTTTATGGAACGGTATCTGAGCTAATTTGAAACTCTTGTTTTATGTATCACCCCACCTCACCTTTCCCGTTAAGCAGCCATAGTGTGTTTTCTGCATGTGTGACTCTGTTCTGTTTTGTAATTCAGTTCAAGTGTAACGGTTTTTACATTCCCTCTATAAGTGACACCTTATGAGAAGTGTCCTTTTCTGTGTGACTTATTTCACTTAGAATCGTCTTACCTAAATCCACTCATCATGCTGCTACTAGCCTTATGACATTGATTTCATGGCTGAGTGATATTCCATTGTACATAAGGACCACAACTTTTTTATCCATTTTTCGCTTTCCTGGGATATTTAAGGTGGAATGAAGTGGAGGTCCTTGTCAACAGAGCAGCCCTAAACTTTCGGGTGCTTGTGTCTTGCTGATTTTCAATTTTCCCACTTTATCCCCCCATGTGTGGAAGTGCCCTATGCTCTCTAAGCTGTGTTTTTTAGATGTTTCAGGACACACCGTACACTTCTCCAGAGTGGCTGTTGGCAATTTACATCCCGCCCATCAGTGTAGCAAGGCTCCCATTTCTCCATGGCCTGTCCTGCATTTCTGGTTTTGACACTTTTTTCAGCATGTCCCTTTTGACCGATGGGAAGCGAGACTTCTTTGTAGCGCTGATTTGCCTTTCCAGGTTGCTTGGTTGGCCAAAAAGGGCGTATGCGTTTTTTCCTGAATATATTCAGGAAAAAACTTATACGCCCTTTTTGGCCAAGGTCATCATTGTCAACGTTTTGCCGCTTTTCATGTGCTTTAAAGGCGATTCGAATCTACCTCCTGAAATCTGTTTCCTGCAATTCTGCCTTGATTTCAAATCCTCTTCTTTGCCTTCCCTCAATATATTTGTGGACGAGAGTTATCATTTATAACTCTGCAGGTTTGTGAATTGCAGTGCCCTGAAGCTGCATTTTACAAGTCGCTTTTTTGGGAGCCGGCCGCAAAAGCGCAGGATGGCTTCAGGCCCTGTTCTGGTTCCGGGGGGCAGGCTGAGCCTGTGGTTAATTCTTCTTCCTGATGGGAAAATAGAGTGACCTGTGACTGTCCCAACACCAAGAGCTAGTCTCTCATTGGTTTCCCGTCTTCCCGTTCATCCTCAGGACAAATTGCAACCTGTACGGAACAGGAGGTTAAAGGTGCTGATGCTCCAAGTAGGGAGATTGCTAGTAAAGTGGCTGGAATGGCGAACACGAGCACAAGGAGGTGAGAAATGAGGTGCGTTTTAGAAACCTTTCCCCATCACACGGTGTACCATCTTCTGGGTTTCTCATGCATGTTTTCGATGTAGGAAGATGCCCTTGAACCTGGAGATTTGGGACCCATGCGATGGGTAGCACGCAGTATTACTTTAAAGGGTCTGCGTTTGCTCACCCAACCTCACCAAACCTCTCAGCCCCAAGAGTGTCCACCCTTATGTCTCATCCAGCTGTGGGTCTAGATATGGTCAATCCAGGTTGCATCACAGCCCCTGAACGAATTGTGTAAGAATTTCTCTCTCTTTCCCTGTCTTTGTTTCATGGGTTTTTAAAAGTAATTTATTTTTATAATGGGGTTTAGCTGCTTTTCACGGCTGTGTTTAGGCCGCTTTACACCCACTTGACACACTAACAGAGAGATATCAATACATAGGTTTTAAGATTATTACTAGTCAGATATATTCTTGTGCGGTGAATCGGGCGTGTTGAGTCCAGTTCTCTGAGCAAGGAGTAGGTCTTGTCTATTCCATATTGGGTTTATGGAACGGTATCTGAGCTAATTTGAAACTCTTGTTTTATGTATCACCCCACCTCACCTTTCCCGTTAAGCAGCCATAGTGTGTTTTCTGCATGTGTGACTCTGTTCTGTTTTGTAATTCAGTTCAAGTGTAACGGTTTTTACATTCCCTCTATAAGTGACACCTTAGGAGAAGTGTCCTTTTCTGTGTGACTTATTTCACTTAGAATCGTCTTACCTAAATCCACTCATCATGCTGCTACTAGCCTTATGACATTGATTTCATGGCTGAGTGATATTCCATTGTACATAAGGACCACAACTTTTTTATCCATTTTTCGCTTTCCTGGGATATTTAAGGTGGAAGGAAGTGGAGGTCCTTGTCAACAGAGCAGCCCTAAACTTTGGGGTGCTTGTGTCTTGCTGATTTTCAATTTTCCCACTTTATCCCCCCATGCGTGGAAGTGCCCTATGCTCTCTAAGCTGTGTTTTTTAGATGTTTCAGGACACACCGTACACTTCTCCAGAGTGGCTGTTGGCAATTTACATCCCGCCATCAGTGTAGCAAGGCTCCCATTTCTCCATGGCCTGTCCTGCATTTCTGGTTTTGACAACTTTTTCAGCATGTCCCTTTTGACCGATGGGAAGTGAGACTTCTTTGTAGCGCTGATTTGCATTTCCAGGTTGCTTGGTTGGCCAAAAAGGGCGTATGCGTTTTTTCCTGAATATATTCAGGAAAAAACGCATACGCCCTTTTTGGCCAAGGGCATCATTGTCAACGTTTTGCCGCTTTTCATGTGCTTTAAAGGCGATTCGAATCTACCTCCTGAAATCTGTTTCCTGCAATTCTGCCTTGATTTCAAATCCTCTTCTTTGCCTTCCCTCAATATATTTGTGGACGAGAGTTATCATTTATAACTCTGCAGGTTTGTGAATTGCAGTGCCCTGAAGCTCCATTTTACAAGTCGCTTTTTTGGGAGCCGGCCGCAAAAGCGCAGGATGGCTTCAGGCCCTGTTCTGGTTCCGGGGGGCAGGCTGAGCCTGTGGTTAATTCTTCTTCCTGATGGGAAAATAGAGTGACGTGTGCCTGTCCCAACACCAAGAGCTAGTCTCTCATTGGTTCCCCGTCTTCCGGTTCATCCTCAGGACAAATTGCAACCTGTACGGAACTGGAGGTTAAAGGTGCTGATGCTCCAAGTAGGGAGATTGCTAGTAAAGTGGCTGGAATGGCGAACCCGAGCACAAGGAGGTGAGAAATGAGGTGCGTTTTAGAAACCTTTCCCCATCACACGGTGTACCATCTTCTGGGTTTCTCATGCATGTTTTCGATGTAGGAAGATACCCTTGAACCTGGAGATTTGGGACCCATGCGATGGGTAGCACGCAGTATTACTTTAAAGGGTCTGCGTTTGCTCACCCAACCTCACCAAACCTCTCAGCCCCAAGAGTGTCCACCCTTATGTCTCATCCAGCTGTGGGTCTAGATATGGTCAATGCAGGTTGCATCACAGCCCCTGAACGAATTGTGTAAGAATTTCTCTCTCTTTCCCTGTCTTTGTTTCATGGGTTTTTAAAAGTAATTTATTTTTATAATGGGGTTTAGCTGCTTTTCACGGCTGTGTTTAGGCCGCTTTACACCCACTTGACACACTAACAGAGAGATATCAATACATAGGTTTTAAGATTATTACTAGTCAGATATATTCTTGTGCGGTGAATCGGGCGTGTTGAGTCCAGTTCTCTGAGCAAGGAGTAGGTCTTGTCTATTCCATATTGGGTTTATGGAACGGTATCTGAGCTAATTTGAAACTCTTGTTTTATGTATCAGCCCACCTCACCTTTCCCGTTAAGCAGCCATAGTGTGTTTTCTGCATGTGTGACTCTGTTCTGTTTTGTAATTCAGTTCAAGTGTAACGGTTTTTACATTCCCTCTATAAGTGACACCTTATGAGAAGTGTCCTTTTCTGTGTGACTTATTTCACTTAGAATCGTCTTACCTAAATCCACTCATCATGCTGCTACTAGCCTTATGACATTGATTTCATGGCTGAGTGATATTCCATTGTACATAAGGACCACAACTTTTTTATCCATTTTTCGCTTTCCTGGGATATTTAAGGTGGAAGGAAGTGGAGGTCCTTGTCAACAGAGCAGCCCTAAACTTTCGGGTGCTTGTGTCTTGCTGATTTTCAATTTTCCCACTTTATCCCCCCATGCGTAGAAGTGCCCTATGCTCTCTAAGCTGTGTTTTTTAGATGTTTCAGGACACACCGTACACTTCTCCAGAGTGGCTATTGGCAATTTACATCCCGCCCATCAGTGTAGCAAGGCTCCCATTTCTCCATGGCCTGTACTGCATTTCTGGTTTTGACACCTTTTTCAGCATGTCCCTTTTGACCGATGGGAAGCGAGACTTCTTTGTAGCGCTGATTTGCCTTTCCAGGTTGCTTGGTTGGCCAAAAAGGGCGTATGCGTTTTTTCCTGAATATATTCAGGAAAAAACGCATACGCCCTTTTTGGCCAAGGGCATCATTGTCAACGTTTTGCCGCTTTTCATGTGCTTTAAAGGCGATTCGAATCTACCTCCTGAAATCTGTTTCCTGCAATTCTGCCTTGATTTCAAATCCTCTTCTTTGCCTTCCCTCAATATATTTGTGGACGAGAGTTATCATTTATAATTCTGCAGGTTTGTGAATTGCAGTGCCCTGAAGCTCCATTTTACAAGTCGCTTTTTTGGGAGTCGGCCGCAAAAGCGCAGGATGGCTTCAGGCCCTGTTCTGGTTCCGGGGGGCAGGCTGAGCCTGTGGTTAATTCTTCTTCCTGATGGGAAAATTGAGTGACCTGTGCCTGTCCCAACACCAAGAGCTAGTCTCTCATTGGTTCCCCGTCTTCCCGTTCATCCTCAGGACAAATTGCAACCTGTACGGAACAGGAGGTTAAAGGTGCTGATGCTCCAAGTAGGGAGATTGCTAGTAAAGTGGCTGGAATGGCGAATCCGAGCACAAGGAGATGAGAAATGCGGTGCGTTTTAGAAACCTTTCCCAATCACACGGTGTACCATCTTCTGGGTTTCTCATGCATGTTTTCGATGTAGGAAGATGCCCTTGAACCTGGAGATTTGGGACCCATGCGATGGGTAGCACGCAGTATTACTTTAAAGGGTCTGCGTTTGCTCACCCAACCTCACCAAACCTCTCAGCCCCAAGAGTGTCCACCCTTATGTCTCATCCAGCTGTGGGTCTAGATATGGTCAATGCAGGTTGCATCACAGCCCCTGAACGAATTGTGTAAGAATTTCTCTCTCTTTCCCTGTCTTTGTTTCATGGGTTTTTAAAAGTAATTTATTTTTATAATGGGGTTTAGCTGCTTTTCACGGCTGTGTTTATGCCGCCTTACACACACTTGACACACTAACAGAGAGATATCAATACATAGGTTTTAAGATTATTACTAGTCAGATATATTCTTGTGCGGTGAATCGGGCGTGTTGAGTCCAGTTCTCTGAGCAAGGAGTAGGTCTTGTCTATTCCATATTGGGTTTATGGAACGGTATCTGAGCTAATTTGAAACTCTTGTTTTATGTATCACCCCACCTCACCTTTCCCGTTAAGCAGCCATAGTGTGTTTTCTGCATGTGTGACTCTGTTCTGTTTTGTAATTCAGTTCAAGTGTAACGGTTTTTACATTCTCTCTATAAGTGACACCTTATGAGAAGTGTCCTTTTCTGTGTGACTTATTTCACTTAGAATCGTCTTACCTAAATCCACTCATCATGCTGCTACTAGCCTTATGACATTGATTTCATGGCTGAGTGATATTCCATTGTACATAAGGACCACAACTTTTTTATCCATTTTTCGCTTTCCTGGGATATTTAAGGTGGAATGAAGTGGAGGTCCTTGTCAACAGAGCAGCCCTAAACTTTGGGGTGCTTGTGTCTTGCTGATTTTCAATTTTCCCACTTTATCCTCCCATGTGTGGAAGTGCCCTATGCTCTCTAAGCTGTGTTTTTTAGATGTTTCAGGACACACCGTACACTTCTCCAGAGTGGCTGTTGGCAATTTACATCCCGCCCATCAGTGTAGTAAGGCTCCCATTTCTCCATGGCCTGTCCTGCATTTCTGGTTTTGACACTTTTTTCAGCATGTCCCTTTTGACCGATGGGAAGCGAGACTTCTTTGTAGCGCTGATTTGCCTTTCCAGGTTGCTTGGTTGGCCAAAAAGGGCGTATGCGTTTTTTCCTGAATATATTCAGGAAAAAACGCATACGCCCTTTTTGGCCAAGGGCACCATTGTCAACGTTTTGCCGCTTTTCATGTGCTTTAAAGGCGATTCGAATCTACCTCCTGAAATCTGTTTCCTGCAATTCTGCCTTGATTTCAAATCCTCTTCTTTGCCTTCCCTCAATATATTTGTGGACGAGAGTTATCATTTATAACTCTGCAGGTTTGTGAATTGCAGTGCCCTGAATCTCCATTTTACAAGTCGCTTTTTTGGGAGCTGGCCGCAAAAGCGCAGGATGGCTTCAGGCCCTGTTCTGCTTCCGGGGGGCAGGCTGAGCCTGTGGTTAATTCTTCTTCCTGATGGGAAAATAGAGTGACCTGTGCCTGTCCCAACACCAAGAGCTAGTCTCTCATTGGTTCCCCGTCTTCCCGTTCATCCTCAGGACAAATTGCAACCTGTACGGAACAGGAGGTTAAAGGTGCTGATGCTCCAAGTAGGGAGATTGCTAGTAAAGTGGCTGGAATGGCGAACCCGAGCACAAGGAGGTGAGAAATGAGGTGCGTTTTAGAAACCTTTCCCCATCACACGGTGTACCATCTTCTGGGTTTCTCATGCATGTTTTCGATGTAGGAAGATGCCCTTGAACCTGGAGATTTGGGACCCATGCGATGGGTAGCACGCAGTATTACTTTAAAGGGTCTGCGTTTGCTCACCCAACCTCACCAAACCTCTCAGCCCCAAGAGTGTCCACCCTTATGTCTCATCCAGCTGTGGGTCTAGATATGGTCAATCCAGGTTGCATCACAGCCCCTGAACGAATTGTGTAAGAATTTCTCTCTCTTTCCCTGTCTTTGTTTCATGGGTTTTTAAAAGTAATTTATTTTTATAATGGGGTTTAGCTGCTTTTCACGGCTGTGTTTAGGCCGCTTTACACCCACTTGACACACTAACAGAGAGATATCAATACATAGGTTTTAAGATTATTACTAGTCAGATATATTCTTGTGCGGTGAATCGGGCGTGTTGAGTCCAGTTCTCTGAGCAAGGAGTAGGTCTTGTCTATTCCATATTGGGTTTATGGAACGGTATCTGAGCTAATTTGAAACTCTTGTTTTATGTATCACCCCACCTCACCTTTCCCGTTAAGCAGCCATAGTGTGTTTTCTGCATGTGTGACTCTGTTCTGTTTTGTAATTCAGTTCAAGTGTAACGGTTTTTACATTCCCTCTATAAGTGACACCTTATGAGAAGTGTCCTTTTCTGTGTGACTTATTTCACTTAGAATCGTCTTACCTAAATCCACTCATCATGCTGCTACTAGCCTTATGACATTGATTTCATGGCTGAGTGATATTCCATTGTACATAAGGACCACAACTTTTTTATCCATTTTTCACTTTCCTGGGATATTTAAGGTGGAAGGAAGTGGAGGTCCTTGTCAACAGAGCAGCCCTAAACTTTGGGGTGCTTGTGTCTTGCTGATTTTCAATTTTCCCACTTTATCCCCCCATGCGTGGAAGTGCCCTATGCTCTCTAAGCTGTGTTTTTTAGATGTTTCAGGACACACCGTACACTTCTCCAGAGTGGCTGTTGGCAATTTACATCCCGCCCATCAGTGTAGCAAGGCTCCCATTTCTCCATGGCCTGTCCTGCATTTCTGGTTTTGACAACTTTTTCAGCATGTCCCTTTTGACCGATGGGAAGCGAGACTTCTTTGTAGCGCTGATTTGCCTTTCCAGGTTGCTTGGTTGGCCAAAAAGGGCGTATGCGTTTTTTCCTGAATATATTCAGGAAAAAACGCATACGCCCTTTTTGGCCAAGGGCATCATTGTCAACGTTTTGCCGCTTTTCATGTGCTTTAAAGGCGATTCGAATCTACCTCCTGAAATCTGTTTCCTGCAATTCTGCCTTGATTTCAAATCCTCTTCTTTGCCTTCCCTCAATATATTTGTGGACGAGAGTTATCATTTATAACTCTGCAGGTTTGTGAATTGCAGTGCCCTGAAGCTCCATTTTACAAGTCGCTTTTTTGGGAGCCGGCCGCAAAAGCGCAGGATGGCTTCAGGCCCTGTTCTGGTTCCGGGGGGCAGGCTGAGCCTGTGGTTAATTCTTCTTCCTGATGGGAAAATAGAGTGACCTGTGCCTGTCCCAACACCAAGAGCTAGTCTCTCATTGGTTCCCCGTCTTCCCGTTCATCCTCAGGACAAATTGCAACCTGTACGGAACAGGAGGTTAAAGGTGCTGATGCTCCAAGTAGGGAGATTGCTAGTAAAGTGGCTGGAATGGCGAACCCGAGCACAAGGAGATGAGAAATGAGGTGCGTTTTAGAAACCTTTCCCCATCACACGGTGTACCATCTTCTGGGTTTCTCATGCATGTTTTCGATGTAGGAAGATGCCCTTGAACCTGGAGATTTGGGACCCATGCGATGGGTAGCACGCAGTATTACTTTAAAGGGTCTGTGTTTGCTCACCCAACCTCACCGAACCTCTCAGCCCCAAGAGTGTCCACTCTTATGTCTCATCCAGCTGTGGGTCTAGATATGGTCAATCCAGGTTGCATCACAGCCCCTGAACGAATTGTGTAAGAATTTCTCTCTCTTTCCCTGTCTTTGTTTCATGGGTTTTTAAAAGTAATTTATTTTTATAATGGGGTTTAGCTGCTTTTCACGGCTGTGTTTAGGCCGCTTTACACCCACTTGACACACTAACAGAGAGATATCAATACATAGGTTTTAAGATTATTACTAGTCAGATATATTCTTGTGCGGTGAATCGGGCGTGTTGAGTCCAGTTCTCTGAGCAAGGAGTAGGTCTTGTCTATTCCATATTGGGTTTATGGAACGGTATCTGAGCTAATTTGAAACTCTTGTTTTATGTATCACCCCACCTCACCTTTCCCGTTAAGCAGCCATAGTGTGTTTTCTGCATGTGTGACTCTGTTCTGTTTTGTAATTCAGTTCAAGTGTAACGGTTTTTACATTCTCTCTATAAGTGACACCTTATGAGAAGTGTCCTTTTCTGTGTGACTTATTTCACTTAGAATCGTCTTACCTAAATCCACTCATCATGCTGCTACTAGCCTTATGACATTGATTTCATGGCTGAGTGATATTCCATTGTACATAAGGACCACAACTTTTTTATCCATTTTTCGCTTTCCTGGGATATTTAAGGTGGAATGAAGTGGAGGTCCTTGTCAACAGAGCAGCCCTAAACTTTGGGGTGCTTGTGTCTTGCTGATTTTCAATTTTCCCACTTTATCCTCCCATGTGTGGAAGTGCCCTATGCTCTCTAAGCTGTGTTTTTTAGATGTTTCAGGACACACCGTACACTTCTCCAGAGTGGCTGTTGGCAATTTACATCCCGCCCATCAGTGTAGTAAGGCTCCCATTTCTCCATGGCCTGTCCTGCATTTCTGGTTTTGACACTTTTTTCAGCATGTCCCTTTTGACCGATGGGAAGCGAGACTTCTTTGTAGCGCTGATTTGCCTTTCCAGGTTGCTTGGTTGGCCAAAAAGGGCGTATGCGTTTTTTCCTGAATATATTCAGGAAAAAACGCATACGCCCTTTTTGGCCAAGGGCACCATTGTCAACGTTTTGCCGCTTTTCATGTGCTTTAAAGGCGATTCGAATCTACCTCCTGAAATCTGTTTCCTGCAATTCTGCCTTGATTTCAAATCCTCTTCTTTGCCTTCCCTCAATATATTTGTGGACGAGAGTTATCATTTATAACTCTGCAGGTTTGTGAATTGCAGTGCCCTGAATCTCCATTTTACAAGTCGCTTTTTTGGGAGCTGGCCGCAAAAGCGCAGGATGGCTTCAGGCCCTGTTCTGCTTCCGGGGGGCAGGCTGAGCCTGTGGTTAATTCTTCTTCCTGATGGGAAAATAGAGTGACCTGTGCCTGTCCCAACACCAAGAGCTAGTCTCTCATTGGTTCCCCGTCTTCCCGTTCATCCTCAGGACAAATTGCAACCTGTACGGAACAGGAGGTTAAAGGTGCTGATGCTCCAAGTAGGGAGATTGCTAGTAAAGTGGCTGGAATGGCGAACCCGAGCACAAGGAGGTGAGAAATGAGGTGCGTTTTAGAAACCTTTCCCCATCACACGGTGTACCATCTTCTGGGTTTCTCATGCATGTTTTCGATGTAGGAAGATGCCCTTGAACCTGGAGATTTGGGACCCATGCGATGGGTAGCACGCAGTATTACTTTAAAGGGTCTGCGTTTGCTCACCCAACCTCACCAAACCTCTCAGCCCCAAGAGTGTCCACCCTTATGTCTCATCCAGCTGTGGGTCTAGATATGGTCAATCCAGGTTGCATCACAGCCCCTGAACGAATTGTGTAAGAATTTCTCTCTCTTTCCCTGTCTTTGTTTCATGGGTTTTTAAAAGTAATTTATTTTTATAATGGGGTTTAGCTGCTTTTCACGGCTGTGTTTAGGCCGCTTTACACCCACTTGACACACTAACAGAGAGATATCAATACATAGGTTTTAAGATTATTACTAGTCAGATATATTCTTGTGCGGTGAATCGGGCGTGTTGAGTCCAGTTCTCTGAGCAAGGAGTAGGTCTTGTCTATTCCATATTGGGTTTATGGAACGGTATCTGAGCTAATTTGAAACTCTTGTTTTATGTATCACCCCACCTCACCTTTCCCGTTAAGCAGCCATAGTGTGTTTTCTGCATGTGTGACTCTGTTCTGTTTTGTAATTCAGTTCAAGTGTAACGGTTTTTACATTCCCTCTATAAGTGACACCTTATGAGAAGTGTCCTTTTCTGTGTGACTTATTTCACTTAGAATCGTCTTACCTAAATCCACTCATCATGCTGCTACTAGCCTTATGACATTGATTTCATGGCTGAGTGATATTCCATTGTACATAAGGACCACAACTTTTTTATCCATTTTTCACTTTCCTGGGATATTTAAGGTGGAAGGAAGTGGAGGTCCTTGTCAACAGAGCAGCCCTAAACTTTGGGGTGCTTGTGTCTTGCTGATTTTCAATTTTCCCACTTTATCCCCCCATGCGTGGAAGTGCCCTATGCTCTCTAAGCTGTGTTTTTTAGATGTTTCAGGACACACCGTACACTTCTCCAGAGTGGCTGTTGGCAATTTACATCCCGCCCATCAGTGTAGCAAGGCTCCCATTTCTCCATGGCCTGTCCTGCATTTCTGGTTTTGACAACTTTTTCAGCATGTCCCTTTTGACCGATGGGAAGCGAGACTTCTTTGTAGCGCTGATTTGCCTTTCCAGGTTGCTTGGTTGGCCAAAAAGGGCGTATGCGTTTTTTCCTGAATATATTCAGGAAAAAACGCATACGCCCTTTTTGGCCAAGGGCATCATTGTCAACGTTTTGCCGCTTTTCATGTGCTTTAAAGGCGATTCGAATCTACCTCCTGAAATCTGTTTCCTGCAATTCTGCCTTGATTTCAAATCCTCTTCTTTGCCTTCCCTCAATATATTTGTGGACGAGAGTTATCATTTATAACTCTGCAGGTTTGTGAATTGCAGTGCCCTGAAGCTCCATTTTACAAGTCGCTTTTTTGGGAGCCGGCCGCAAAAGCGCAGGATGGCTTCAGGC
This sequence comes from Balaenoptera physalus, assembly GCF_965194825.1. Classification (NCBI taxonomy): domain Eukaryota; kingdom Metazoa; phylum Chordata; class Mammalia; order Artiodactyla; family Balaenopteridae; genus Balaenoptera; species Balaenoptera physalus. The sequence goes on from NW_028126045.1 coordinate 360,260, forward strand.
CCTGTTCTGGTTCCGGGGGGCAGGCTGAGCCTGTGGTTAATTCTTCTTCCTGATGGGAAAATAGAGTGACCTGTGCCTGTCCCAACACCAAGAGCTAGTCTCTCATTGGTTCCCCGTCTTCCCGTTCATCCTCAGGACAAATTGCAACCTGTACGGAACAGGAGGTTAAAGGTGCTGATGCTCCAAGTAGGGAGATTGCTAGTAAAGTGGCTGGAATGGCGAACCCGAGCACAAGGAGATGAGAAATGAGGTGCGTTTTAGAAACCTTTCCCCATCACACGGTGTACCATCTTCTGGGTTTCTCATGCATGTTTTCGATGTAGGAAGATGCCCTTGAACCTGGAGATTTGGGACCCATGCGATGGGTAGCACGCAGTATTACTTTAAAGGGTCTGTGTTTGCTCACCCAACCTCACCGAACCTCTCAGCCCCAAGAGTGTCCACTCTTATGTCTCATCCAGCTGTGGGTCTAGATATGGTCAATCCAGGTTGCATCACAGCCCCTGAACGAATTGTGTAAGAATTTCTCTCTCTTTCCCTGTCTTTGTTTCATGGGTTTTTAAAAGTAATTTATTTTTATAATGGGGTTTAGCTGCTTTTCACGGCTGTGTTTAGGCCGCTTTACACCCACTTGACACACTAACAGAGAGATATCAATACATAGGTTTTAAGATTATTACTAGTCAGATATATTCTTGTGCGGTGAATCGGGCGTGTTGAGTCCAGTTCTCTGAGCAAGGAGTAGGTCTTGTCTATTCCATATTGGGTTTATGGAACGGTATCTGAGCTAATTTGAAACTCTTGTTTTATGTATCACCCCACCTCACCTTTCCCGTTAAGCAGCCATAGTGTGTTTTCTGCATGTGTGACTCTGTTCTGTTTTGTAATTCAGTTCAAGTGTAACGGTTTTTACATTCCCTCTATAAGTGACACCTTATGAGAAGTGTCCTTTTCTGTGTGACTTATTTCACTTAGAATCGTCTTACCTAAATCCACTCATCATGCTGCTACTAGCCTTATGACATTGATTTCATGGCTGAGTGATATTCCATTGTACATAAGGACCACAACTTTTTTATCCATTTTTCGCTTTCCTGGGATATTTAAGGTGGAATGAAGTGGAGGTCCTTGTCAACAGAGCAGCCCTAAACTTTGGGGTGCTTGTGTCTTGCTGATTTTCAATTTTCCCACTTTATCCCCCCATGCGTGGAAGTGCCCTATGCTCTCTAAGCTGTGTTTTTTAGATGTTTCAGGACACACCGTACACTTCTCCAGAGTGGCTGTTGGCAATTTACATCCCGCCCATCAGTGTACCAAGGCTCCCATTTCTCCATGGCCTGTCCTGCATTTCTGGTTTTGACAACTTTTTCAGCATGTCCCTTTTGACCGATGGGAAGCGAGACTTCTTTGTAGCGCTGATTTGCCTTTCCAGGTTGCTTGGTTGGCCAAAAAGGGCGTATGCGTTTTTTCCTGAATATATTCAGGAAAAAACGCATACGCCCTTTTTGGCCAAGGGCATCACTGTCAACGTTTTGCCGCTTTTCATGTGCTTTAAAGGCGATTCGAATCTACCTCCTGAAATCTGTTTCCTGCAATTCTGCCTTGATTTCAAATCCTCTTCTTTGCCTTCCCTCAATATATTTGTGGACGAGAGTTATCATTTATAACTCTACAGGTTTGTGTATTGCAGTGCCCTGAAGCTCCATTTTACAAGTCGGTTTTTTGGGAGCCGGCCGCAAAAGCGCAGGATGGCTTCAGGCCCTGTTCTGGTTCCGGGGGGCAGGCTGAGCCTGTGGTTAATTCTTCTTCCTGATGGGAAAATAGAGTGACCTGTGCCTGTCCCAACACCAAGAGCTAGTCTCTCATTGGTTCCCCGTCTTCCCGTTCATCCTCAGGACAAATTGCAACCTGTACGGAACAGGAGGTTAAAGGTGCTGATGCTCCAAGTAGGGAGATTGCTAGTAAAGTGGCTGGAATGGCGAACCCGAGCACAAGGAGATGAGAAATGCAGTGCGTTTTAGAAACCTTTCCCCATCACACGGTGTACCATCTTCTGGGTTTCTCATGCATGTTTTCGATGTAGGAAGATGCCCTTGAACCTGGAGATTTGGGACCCATGCGATGGGTAGCACGCAGTATTACTTTAAAGGGTCTGCGTTTGCTCACCCAACCTCACCAAACCTCTCAGCCCCAAGAGTGTCCACCCTTATGTCTCATCCAGCTGTGGGTCTAGATATGGTCAATGCAGGTTGCATCACAGCCCCTGAACGAATTGTGTAAGAATTTCTCTCTCTTTCCCTGTCTTTGTTTCATGGGTTTTTAAAAGTAATTTATTTTTATAATGGGGTTTAGCTGCTTTTCACGGCTGTGTTTATGCCGCCTTACACACACTTGACACACTAACAGAGAGATATCAATACATAGGTTTTAAGATTATTACTAGTCAGATATATTCTTGTGCGGTGAATCGGGCGTGTTGAGTCCAGTTCTCTGAGCAAGGAGTAGGTCTTGTCTATTCCATATTGGGTTTATGGAACGGTATCTGAGCTAATTTGAAACTCTTGTTTTATGTATCACCCCACCTCACCTTTCCCGTTAAGCAGCCATAGTGTGTTTTCTGCATGTGTGACTCTGTTCTGTTTTGTAATTCAGTTCAAGTGTAAAGGTTTTACATTCCCTCTATAAGTGACACCTTATGAGAAGTGTCCTTTTCTGTGTGACTTATTTCACTTAGAATCGTCTTACCTAAATCCACTCATCATGCTGCTACTAGCCTTATGACATTGATTTCATGGCTGAGTGATATTCCATTGTACATAAGGACCACAACTTTTTTATCCATTTTTCGCTTTCCTGGGATATTTAAGGTGGAATGAAGTGGAGGTCCTTGTCAACAGAGCAGCCCTAAACTTTCGGGTGCTTGTGTCTTGCTGATTTTCAATTTTCCCACTTTATCCCCCCATGCGTAGAAGTGCCCTATGCTCTCTAAGCTGTGTTTTTTAGATGTTTCAGGACACACCGTACACTTCTCCAGAGTGGCTATTGGCAATTTACATCCCGCCCATCAGTGTAGCAAGGCTCCCATTTCTCCATGGCCTGTACTGCATTTCTGGTTTTGACACCTTTTTCAGCATGTCCCTTTTGACCGATGGGAAGCGAGACTTCTTTGTAGCGCTGATTTGCCTTTCCAGGTTGCTTGGTTGTCCAAAAAGGGCGTATGCGTTTTTTCCTGAATATATTCAGGAAAAAACGCATACGCCCTTTTTGGCCAAGGGCATCATTGTCAACGTTTTGCCGCTTTTCATGTGCTTTAAAGGCGATTCGAATCTACCTCCTGAAATCTGTTTCCTGCAATTCTGCCTTGATTTCAAATCCTCTTCTTTGCCTTCCCTCAATATATTTGTGGACGAGAGTTATCATTTATAATTCTGCAGGTTTGTGAATTGCAGTGCCCTGAAGCTCCATTTTACAAGTCGCTTTTTTGGGAGTCGGCCGCAAAAGCGCAGGATGGCTTCAGGCCCTGTTCTGGTTCCGGGGGGCAGGCTGAGCCTGTGGTTAATTCTTCTTCCTGATGGGAAAATTGAGTGACCTGTGCCTGTCCCAACACCAAGAGCTAGTCTCTCATTGGTTCCCCGTCTTCCCGTTCATCCTCAGGACAAATTGCAACCTGTACGGAACAGGAGGTTAAAGGTGCTGATGCTCCAAGTAGGGAGATTGCTAGTAAAGTGGCTGGAATGGCGAATCCGAGCACAAGGAGATGAGAAATGCGGTGCGTTTTAGAAACCTTTCCCAATCACACGGTGTACCATCTTCTGGGTTTCTCATGCATGTTTTCGATGTAGGAAGATGCCCTTGAACCTGGAGATTTGGGACCCATGCGATGGGTAGCACGCAGTATTACTTTAAAGGGTCTGCGTTTGCTCACCCAACCTCACCAAACCTCTCAGCCCCAAGAGTGTCCACCCTTATGTCTCATCCAGCTGTGGGTCTAGATATGGTCAATGCAGGTTGCATCACAGCCCCTGAACGAATTGTGTAAGAATTTCTCTCTCTTTCCCTGTCTTTGTTTCATGGGTTTTTAAAAGTAATTTATTTTTATAATGGGGTTTAGCTGCTTTTCACGGCTGTGTTTATGCCGCCTTACACACACTTGACACACTAACAGAGAGATATCAATACATAGGTTTTAAGATTATTACTAGTCAGATATATTCTTGTGCGGTGAATCGGGCGTGTTGAGTCCAGTTCTCTGAGCAAGGAGTAGGTCTTGTCTATTCCATATTGGGTTTATGGAACGGTATCTGAGCTAATTTGAAACTCTTGTTTTATGTATCACCCCACCTCACCTTTCCCGTTAAGCAGCCATAGTGTGTTTTCTGCATGTGTGACTCTGTTCTGTTTTGTAATTCAGTTCAAGTGTAACGGTTTTTACATTCTCTCTATAAGTGACACCTTATGAGAAGTGTCCTTTTCTGTGTGACTTATTTCACTTAGAATCGTCTTACCTAAATCCACTCATCATGCTGCTACTAGCCTTATGACATTGATTTCATGGCTGAGTGATATTCCATTGTACATAAGGACCACAACTTTTTTATCCATTTTTCGCTTTCCTGGGATATTTAAGGTGGAATGAAGTGGAGGTCCTTGTCAACAGAGCAGCCCTAAACTTTGGGGTGCTTGTGTCTTGCTGATTTTCAATTTTCCCACTTTATCCTCCCATGTGTGGAAGTGCCCTATGCTCTCTAAGCTGTGTTTTTTAGATGTTTCAGGACACACCGTACACTTCTCCAGAGTGGCTGTTGGCAATTTACATCCCGCCCATCAGTGTAGTAAGGCTCCCATTTCTCCATGGCCTGTCCTGCATTTCTGGTTTTGACACTTTTTTCAGCATGTCCCTTTTGACCGATGGGAAGCGAGACTTCTTTGTAGCGCTGATTTGCCTTTCCAGGTTGCTTGGTTGGCCAAAAAGGGCGTATGCGTTTTTTCCTGAATATATTCAGGAAAAAACGCATACGCCCTTTTTGGCCAAGGGCACCATTGTCAACGTTTTGCCGCTTTTCATGTGCTTTAAAGGCGATTCGAATCTACCTCCTGAAATCTGTTTCCTGCAATTCTGCCTTGATTTCAAATCCTCTTCTTTGCCTTCCCTCAATATATTTGTGGACGAGAGTTATCATTTATAACTCTGCAGGTTTGTGAATTGCAGTGCCCTGAATCTCCATTTTACAAGTCGCTTTTTTGGGAGCTGGCCGCAAAAGCGCAGGATGGCTTCAGGCCCTGTTCTGCTTCCGGGGGGCAGGCTGAGCCTGTGGTTAATTCTTCTTCCTGATGGGAAAATAGAGTGACCTGTGCCTGTCCCAACACCAAGAGCTAGTCTCTCATTGGTTCCCCGTCTTCCCGTTCATCCTCAGGACAAATTGCAACCTGTACGGAACAGGAGGTTAAAGGTGCTGATGCTCCAAGTAGGGAGATTGCTAGTAAAGTGGCTGGAATGGCGAACCCGAGCACAAGGAGGTGAGAAATGAGGTGCGTTTTAGAAACCTTTCCCCATCACACGGTGTACCATCTTCTGGGTTTCTCATGCATGTTTTCGATGTAGGAAGATGCCCTTGAACCTGGAGATTTGGGACCCATGCGATGGGTAGCACGCAGTATTACTTTAAAGGGTCTGCGTTTGCTCACCCAACCTCACCAAACCTCTCAGCCCCAAGAGTGTCCACCCTTATGTCTCATCCAGCTGTGGGTCTAGATATGGTCAATCCAGGTTGCATCACAGCCCCTGAACGAATTGTGTAAGAATTTCTCTCTCTTTCCCTGTCTTTGTTTCATGGGTTTTTAAAAGTAATTTATTTTTATAATGGGGTTTAGCTGCTTTTCACGGCTGTGTTTAGGCCGCTTTACACCCACTTGACACACTAACAGAGAGATATCAATACATAGGTTTTAAGATTATTACTAGTCAGATATATTCTTGTGCGGTGAATCGGGCGTGTTGAGTCCAGTTCTCTGAGCAAGGAGTAGGTCTTGTCTATTCCATATTGGGTTTATGGAACGGTATCTGAGCTAATTTGAAACTCTTGTTTTATGTATCACCCCACCTCACCTTTCCCGTTAAGCAGCCATAGTGTGTTTTCTGCATGTGTGACTCTGTTCTGTTTTGTAATTCAGTTCAAGTGTAACGGTTTTTACATTCCCTCTATAAGTGACACCTTATGAGAAGTGTCCTTTTCTGTGTGACTTATTTCACTTAGAATCGTCTTACCTAAATCCACTCATCATGCTGCTACTAGCCTTATGACATTGATTTCATGGCTGAGTGATATTCCATTGTACATAAGGACCACAACTTTTTTATCCATTTTTCACTTTCCTGGGATATTTAAGGTGGAAGGAAGTGGAGGTCCTTGTCAACAGAGCAGCCCTAAACTTTGGGGTGCTTGTGTCTTGCTGATTTTCAATTTTCCCACTTTATCCCCCCATGCGTGGAAGTGCCCTATGCTCTCTAAGCTGTGTTTTTTAGATGTTTCAGGACACACCGTACACTTCTCCAGAGTGGCTGTTGGCAATTTACATCCCGCCCATCAGTGTAGCAAGGCTCCCATTTCTCCATGGCCTGTCCTGCATTTCTGGTTTTGACAACTTTTTCAGCATGTCCCTTTTGACCGATGGGAAGCGAGACTTCTTTGTAGCGCTGATTTGCCTTTCCAGGTTGCTTGGTTGGCCAAAAAGGGCGTATGCGTTTTTTCCTGAATATATTCAGGAAAAAACGCATACGCCCTTTTTGGCCAAGGGCATCATTGTCAACGTTTTGCCGCTTTTCATGTGCTTTAAAGGCGATTCGAATCTACCTCCTGAAATCTGTTTCCTGCAATTCTGCCTTGATTTCAAATCCTCTTCTTTGCCTTCCCTCAATATATTTGTGGACGAGAGTTATCATTTATAACTCTGCAGGTTTGTGAATTGCAGTGCCCTGAAGCTCCATTTTACAAGTCGCTTTTTTGGGAGCCGGCCGCAAAAGCGCAGGATGGCTTCAGGCCCTGTTCTGGTTCCGGGGGGCAGGCTGAGCCTGTGGTTAATTCTTCTTCCTGATGGGAAAATAGAGTGACCTGTGCCTGTCCCAACACCAAGAGCTAGTCTCTCATTGGTTCCCCGTCTTCCCGTTCATCCTCAGGACAAATTGCAACCTGTACGGAACAGGAGGTTAAAGGTGCTGATGCTCCAAGTAGGGAGATTGCTAGTAAAGTGGCTGGAATGGCGAACCCGAGCACAAGGAGATGAGAAATGAGGTGCGTTTTAGAAACCTTTCCCCATCACACGGTGTACCATCTTCTGGGTTTCTCATGCATGTTTTCGATGTAGGAAGATGCCCTTGAACCTGGAGATTTGGGACCCATGCGATGGGTAGCACGCAGTATTACTTTAAAGGGTCTGTGTTTGCTCACCCAACCTCACCGAACCTCTCAGCCCCAAGAGTGTCCACCCTTATGTCTCATCCAGCTGTGGGTCTAGATATGGTCAATCCAGGTTGCATCACAGCCCCTGAACGAATTGTGTAAGAATTTCTCTCTCTTTCCCTGTCTTTGTTTCATGGGTTTTTAAAAGTAATTTATTTTTATAATGGGGTTTAGCTGCTTTTCACGGCTGTGTTTAGGCCGCTTTACACCCACTTGACACACTAACAGAGAGATATCAATACATAGGTTTTAAGATTATTACTAGTCAGATATATTCTTGTGCGGTGAATCGGGCGTGTTGAGTCCAGTTCTCTGAGCAAGGAGTAGGTCTTGTCTATTCCATATTGGGTTTATGGAACGGTATCTGAGCTAATTTGAAACTCTTGTTTTATGTATCACCCCACCTCACCTTTCCCGTTAAGCAGCCATAGTGTGTTTTCTGCATGTGTGACTCTGTTCTGTTTTGTAATTCAGTTCAAGTGTAACGGTTTTTACATTCTCTCTATAAGTGACACCTTATGAGAAGTGTCCTTTTCTGTGTGACTTATTTCACTTAGAATCGTCTTACCTAAATCCACTCATCATGCTGCTACTAGCCTTATGACATTGATTTCATGGCTGAGTGATATTCCATTGTACATAAGGACCACAACTTTTTTATCCATTTTTCGCTTTCCTGGGATATTTAAGGTGGAATGAAGTGGAGGTCCTTGTCAACAGAGCAGCCCTAAACTTTGGGGTGCTTGTGTCTTGCTGATTTTCAATTTTCCCACTTTATCCTCCCATGTGTGGAAGTGCCCTATGCTCTCTAAGCTGTGTTTTTTAGATGTTTCAGGACACACCGTACACTTCTCCAGAGTGGCTGTTGGCAATTTACATCCCGCCCATCAGTGTAGTAAGGCTCCCATTTCTCCATGGCCTGTCCTGCATTTCTGGTTTTGACACTTTTTTCAGCATGTCCCTTTTGACCGATGGGAAGCGAGACTTCTTTGTAGCGCTGATTTGCCTTTCCAGGTTGCTTGGTTGGCCAAAAAGGGCGTATGCGTTTTTTCCTGAATATATTCAGGAAAAAACGCATACGCCCTTTTTGGCCAAGGGCACCATTGTCAACGTTTTGCCGCTTTTCATGTGCTTTAAAGGCGATTCGAATCTACCTCCTGAAATCTGTTTCCTGCAATTCTGCCTTGATTTCAAATCCTCTTCTTTGCCTTCCCTCAATATATTTGTGGACGAGAGTTATCATTTATAACTCTGCAGGTTTGTGAATTGCAGTGCCCTGAATCTCCATTTTACAAGTCGCTTTTTTGGGAGCTGGCCGCAAAAGCGCAGGATGGCTTCAGGCCCTGTTCTGCTTCCGGGGGGCAGGCTGAGCCTGTGGTTAATTCTTCTTCCTGATGGGAAAATAGAGTGACCTGTGCCTGTCCCAACACCAAGAGCTAGTCTCTCATTGGTTCCCCGTCTTCCCGTTCATCCTCAGGACAAATTGCAACCTGTACGGAACAGGAGGTTAAAGGTGCTGATGCTCCAAGTAGGGAGATTGCTAGTAAAGTGGCTGGAATGGCGAACCCGAGCACAAGGAGGTGAGAAATGAGGTGCGTTTTAGAAACCTTTCCCCATCACACGGTGTACCATCTTCTGGGTTTCTCATGCATGTTTTCGATGTAGGAAGATGCCCTTGAACCTGGAGATTTGGGACCCATGCGATGGGTAGCACGCAGTATTACTTTAAAGGGTCTGCGTTTGCTCACCCAACCTCACCAAACCTCTCAGCCCCAAGAGTGTCCACCCTTATGTCTCATCCAGCTGTGGGTCTAGATATGGTCAATCCAGGTTGCATCACAGCCCCTGAACGAATTGTGTAAGAATTTCTCTCTCTTTCCCTGTCTTTGTTTCATGGGTTTTTAAAAGTAATTTATTTTTATAATGGGGTTTAGCTGCTTTTCACGGCTGTGTTTAGGCCGCTTTACACCCACTTGACACACTAACAGAGAGATATCAATACATAGGTTTTAAGATTATTACTAGTCAGATATATTCTTGTGCGGTGAATCGGGCGTGTTGAGTCCAGTTCTCTGAGCAAGGAGTAGGTCTTGTCTATTCCATATTGGGTTTATGGAACGGTATCTGAGCTAATTTGAAACTCTTGTTTTATGTATCACCCCACCTCACCTTTCCCGTTAAGCAGCCATAGTGTGTTTTCTGCATGTGTGACTCTGTTCTGTTTTGTAATTCAGTTCAAGTGTAACGGTTTTTACATTCCCTCTATAAGTGACACCTTATGAGAAGTGTCCTTTTCTGTGTGACTTATTTCACTTAGAATCGTCTTACCTAAATCCACTCATCATGCTGCTACTAGCCTTATGACATTGATTTCATGGCTGAGTGATATTCCATTGTACATAAGGACCACAACTTTTTTATCCATTTTTCACTTTCCTGGGATATTTAAGGTGGAAGGAAGTGGAGGTCCTTGTCAACAGAGCAGCCCTAAACTTTGGGGTGCTTGTGTCTTGCTGATTTTCAATTTTCCCACTTTATCCCCCCATGCGTGGAAGTGCCCTATGCTCTCTAAGCTGTGTTTTTTAGATGTTTCAGGACACACCGTACACTTCTCCAGAGTGGCTGTTGGCAATTTACATCCCGCCCATCAGTGTAGCAAGGCTCCCATTTCTCCATGGCCTGTCCTGCATTTCTGGTTTTGACAACTTTTTCAGCATGTCCCTTTTGACCGATGGGAAGCGAGACTTCTTTGTAGCGCTGATTTGCCTTTCCAGGTTGCTTGGTTGGCCAAAAAGGGCGTATGCGTTTTTTCCTGAATATATTCAGGAAAAAACGCATACGCCCTTTTTGGCCAAGGGCATCATTGTCAACGTTTTGCCGCTTTTCATGTGCTTTAAAGGCGATTCGAATCTACCTCCTGAAATCTGTTTCCTGCAATTCTGCCTTGATTTCAAATCCTCTTCTTTGCCTTCCCTCAATATATTTGTGGACGAGAGTTATCATTTATAACTCTGCAGGTTTGTGAATTGCAGTGCCCTGAAGCTCCATTTTACAAGTCGCTTTTTTGGGAGCCGGCCGCAAAAGCGCAGGATGGCTTCAGGCCCTGTTCTGGTTCCGGGGGGCAGGCTGAGCCTGTGGTTAATTCTTCTTCCTGATGGGAAAATAGAGTGACCTGTGCCTGTCCCAACACCAAGAGCTAGTCTCTCATTGGTTCCCCGTCTTCCCGTTCATCCTCAGGACAAATTGCAACCTGTACGGAACAGGAGGTTAAAGGTGCTGATGCTCCAAGTAGGGAGATTGCTAGTAAAGTGGCTGGAATGGCGAACCCGAGCACAAGGAGATGAGAAATGAGGTGCGTTTTAGAAACCTTTCCCCATCACACGGTGTACCATCTTCTGGGTTTCTCATGCATGTTTTCGATGTAGGAAGATGCCCTTGAACCTGGAGATTTGGGACCCATGCGATGGGTAGCACGCAGTATTACTTTAAAGGGTCTGTGTTTGCTCACCCAACCTCACCGAACCTCTCAGCCCCAAGAGTGTCCACCCTTATGTCTCATCCAGCTGTGGGTCTAGATATGGTCAATCCAGGTTGCATCACAGCCCCTGAACGAATTGTGTAAGAATTTCTCTCTCTTTCCCTGTCTTTGTTTCATGGGTTTTTAAAAGTAATTTATTTTTATAATGGGGTTTAGCTGCTTTTCACGGCTGTGTTTAGGCCGCTTTACACCCACTTGACACACTAACAGAGAGATATCAATACATAGGTTTTAAGATTATTACTAGTCAGATATATTCTTGTGCGGTGAATCGGGCGTGTTGAGTCCAGTTCTCTGAGCAAGGAGTAGGTCTTGTCTATTCCATATTGGGTTTATGGAACGGTATCTGAGCTAATTTGAAACTCTTGTTTTATGTATCACCCCACCTCACCTTTCCCGTTAAGCAGCCATAGTGTGTTTTCTGCATGTGTGACTCTGTTCTGTTTTGTAATTCAGTTCAAGTGTAACGGTTTTTACATTCCCTCTATAAGTGACACCTTATGAGAAGTGTCCTTTTCTGTGTGACTTATTTCACTTAGAATCGTCTTACCTAAATCCACTCATCATGCTGCTACTAGCCTTATGACATTGATTTCATGGCTGAGTGATATTCCATTGTACATAAGGACCACAACTTTTTTATCCATTTTTCGCTTTCCTGGGATATTTAAGGTGGAATGAAGTGGAGGTCCTTGTCAACAGAGCAGCCCTAAACTTTGGGGTGCTTGTGTCTTGCTGATTTTCAATTTTCCCACTTTATCCCCCCATGCGTGGAAGTGCCCTATGCTCTCTAAGCTGTGTTTTTTAGATGTTTCAGGACACACCGTACACTTCTCCAGAGTGGCTGTTGGCAATTTACATCCCGCCCATCAGTGTACCAAGGCTCCCATTTCTCCATGGCCTGTCCTGCATTTCTGGTTTTGACAACTTTTTCAGCATGTCCCTTTTGACCGATGGGAAGCGAGACTTCTTTGTAGCGCTGATTTGCCTTTCCAGGTTGCTTGGTTGGCCAAAAAGGGCGTATGCGTTTTTTCCTGAATATATTCAGGAAAAAACGCATACGCCCTTTTTGGCCAAGGGCATCACTGTCAACGTTTTGCCGCTTTTCATGTGCTTTAAAGGCGATTCGAATCTACCTCCTGAAATCTGTTTCCTGCAATTCTGCCTTGATTTCAAATCCTCTTCTTTGCCTTCCCTCAATATATTTGTGGACGAGAGTTATCATTTATAACTCTACAGGTTTGTGTATTGCAGTGCCCTGAAGCTCCATTTTACAAGTCGGTTTTTTGGGAGCCGGCCGCAAAAGCGCAGGATGGCTTCAGGCCCTGTTCTGGTTCCGGGGGGCAGGCTGAGCCTGTGGTTAATTCTTCTTCCTGATGGGAAAATAGAGTGACCTGTGCCTGTCCCAACACCAAGAGCTAGTCTCTCATTGGTTCCCCGTCTTCCCGTTCATCCTCAGGACAAATTGCAACCTGTACGGAACAGGAGGTTAAAGGTGCTGATGCTCCAAGTAGGGAGATTGCTAGTAAAGTGGCTGGAATGGCGAACCCGAGCACAAGGAGATGAGAAATGCAGTGCGTTTTAGAAACCTTTCCCCATCACACGGTGTACCATCTTCTGGGTTTCTCATGCATGTTTTCGATGTAGGAAGATGCCCTTGAACCTGGAGATTTGGGACCCATGCGATGGGTAGCACGCAGTATTACTTTAAAGGGTCTGCGTTTGCTCACCCAACCTCACCAAACCTCTCAGCCCCAAGAGTGTCCACCCTTATGTCTCATCCAGCTGTGGGTCTAGATATGGTCAATGCAGGTTGCATCACAGCCCCTGAACGAATTGTGTAAGAATTTCTCTCTCTTTCCCTGTCTTTGTTTCATGGGTTTTTAAAAGTAATTTATTTTTATAATGGGGTTTAGCTGCTTTTCACGGCTGTGTTTATGCCGCCTTACACACACTTGACACACTAACAGAGAGATATCAATACATAGGTTTTAAGATTATTACTAGTCAGATATATTCTTGTGCGGTGAATCGGGCGTGTTGAGTCCAGTTCTCTGAGCAAGGAGTAGGTCTTGTCTATTCCATATTGGGTTTATGGAACGGTATCTGAGCTAATTTGAAACTCTTGTTTTATGTATCACCCCACCTCACCTTTCCCGTTAAGCAGCCATAGTGTGTTTTCTGCATGTGTGACTCTGTTCTGTTTTGTAATTCAGTTCAAGTGTAAAGGTTTTACATTCCCTCTATAAGTGACACCTTATGAGAAGTGTCCTTTTCTGTGTGACTTATTTCACTTAGAATCGTCTTACCTAAATCCACTCATCATGCTGCTACTAGCCTTATGACATTGATTTCATGGCTGAGTGATATTCCATTGTACATAAGGACCACAACTTTTTTATCCATTTTTCGCTTTCCTGGGATATTTAAGGTGGAAGGAAGTGGAGGTCCTTGTCAACAGAGCAGCCCTAAACTTTCGGGTGCTTGTGTCTTGCTGATTTTCAATTTTCCCACTTTATCCCCCCATGCGTAGAAGTGCCCTATGCTCTCTAAGCTGTGTTTTTTAGATGTTTCAGGACACACCGTACACTTCTCCAGAGTGGCTGTTGGCAATTTACATCCCGCCCATCAGTGTAGCAAGGCTCCCATTTCTCCATGGCCTGTCCTGCATTTCTGGTTTTGACACTTTTTTCAGCATGTCCCTTTTGACCGATGGGAAGCGAGACTTCTTTGTAGCGCTGATTTGCCTTTCCAGGTTGCTTGGTTGGCCAAAAAGGGCGTATGCGTTTTTTCCTGAATATATTCAGGAAAAAACGCATACGCCCTTTTTGGCCAAGGGCATCATTGTCAACGTTTTGCCGCTTTTCATGTGCTTTAAAGGCGATTCGAATCTACCTCCTGAAATCTGTTTCCTGCAATTCTGCCTTGATTTCAAATCCTCTTCTTTGCCTTCCCTCAATATATTTGTGGACGAGAGTTATCATTTATAACTCTGCAGGTTTGTGAATTGCAGTGCCCTGAAGCTGCATTTTACAAGTCGCTTTTTTGGGAGCCGGCCGCAAAAGCGCAGGATGGCTTCAGGCCCTGTTCTGGTTCCGGGGGGCAGGCTGAGCCTGTGGTTAATTCTTCTTCCTGATGGGAAAATAGAGTGACCTGTGCCTGTCCCAAAACCAAGAGCTAGTCTCTCATTGGTTTCCCGTCTTCCCGTTCATCCTCAGGACAAATTGCAACCTGTACGGAACAGGAGGTTAAAGGTGCTGATGCTCCAAGTAGGGAGATTGCTAGTAAAGTGGCTGGAATGGAGAAGACGAGCACAAGGAGGTGAGAAATGAGGTGCGTTTTAGAAACCTTTCCCCATCACACGGTGTACCATCTTCTGGGTTTCTCATGCATGTTTTCGATGTAGGAAGATGCCCTTGAACCTGGAGATTTGGGACCCATGCGATGGGTAGCACGCAGTATTACTTTAAAGGGTCTGCGTTTGCTCACCCAACCTCACCAAACCTCTCAGCCCCAAGAGTGTCCACCCTTATGTCTCATCCAGCTGTGGGTCTAGATATGGTCAATCCAGGTTGCATCACAGCCCCCGAACGAAATGTGTAAGTATTTCTCTCTCTTTCCCTGTCTTTGTTTCATGGGTTTTTAAAAGTAATTTATTTTTATAATGGGGTTTAGCTGCTTTTCACGGCTGTGTTTAGGCCGCTTTACACCCACTTGACACACTAACAGAGAGATATCAATACATAGGTTTTAAGATTATTACTAGTCAGATATATTCTTGTGCGGTGAATCGGGCGTGTTGAGTCCAGTTCTCTGAGCAAGGAGTAGGTCTTGTCTATTCCATATTGGGTTTATGGAACGGTATCTGAGCTAATTTGAAACTCTTGTTTTATGTATCACCCCACCTCACCTTTCCCGTTAAGCAGCCATAGTGTGTTTTCTGCATGTGTGACTCTGTTCTGTTTTGTAATTCAGTTCAAGTGTAACGGTTTTTACATTCCCTCTATAAGTGACACCTTATGAGAATTGTCCTTTTCTGTGTGACTTATTTCACTTAGAATCGTCTTACCTAAATCCACTCATCATGCTGCTACTAGCTTTATGACATTGATTTCATGGCTGAGTGATATTCCATTGTACATAAGGACCACAACTTTTTTATCCATTTTTCGCTTTCCTGGGATATTTAAGGTAGAAGGAAGTGGAGGTCCTTGTCAACAGAGCAGCCCTAAACTTTGGGGTGCTTGTGTCTTGCTGATTTTCAATTTTCCCACTTTATCCCCCCATGCGTGGAAGTGCCCTATGCTCTCTAAGCTGTGTTTTTTAGATGTTTCAGGACACACCGTACACTTCTCCAGAGTGGCTGTTGGCAATTTACATCCCGCCCATCAGTGTAGCAAGGCTCCCATTTCTCCATGGCCTGTCCTGCATTTCTGGTTTTGACAACTTTTTCAGCATGTCCCTTTTGACCGATGGGAAGCGAGACTTCTTTGTAGCGCTGATTTGCCTTTCCAGGTTGCTTGGTTGGCCAAAAAGGTCGTATGCGTTTTTTCCTGAATATATTCAGGAAAAAACGCATACGCCCTTTTTGGCCAAGGGCATCATTGTCAACGTTTTGCCGCGTTTCATGTGCTTTAAAGGTGATTCGAATCTACCTCCTGAAATCTGTTTCCTGCAATTCTGCCTTGATTTCAAATCCTCTTCTTTGCCTTCCCTCAATATATTTGTGGACGAGAGTTATCATTTATAACTCTGCAGGTTTGTGAATTGCAGTGCCCTGAAGCTCCATTTTACAAGTCGGTTTTTTGGGAGCCGGCCCCAAAAGCGCAGGATGGCTTCAGGCCCTGTTCTGGTTCCGGGGGGCAGGCTGAGCCTGTGGTTAATTCTTCTTCCTGATGGGAAAATAGAGTGACCTGTGCCTGTCCCAACACCAAGAGCTAGTCTCTCATTGGTTCCCCGTCTTCCCGTTCATCCTCAGGACAAATTGCAACCTGTACGGAACAGGAGGTTAAAGGTGCTGATGCTCCAAGTAGGGAGATTGCTAGTAAAGTGGCTGGAATGACGAACCCGAGCACAAGGAGATGAGAAATGAGGTGCATTTTAGAAACCTTTCCCCATCACACGGTGTACCATATTCTGGGTTTCTCATGCATGTTTTCGATGTAGGAAGATGCCCTTGAACCTGGAGATTTGGGACCCATGCGATGGGTAGCACGCAGTATTACTTTAAAGGGTCTGCGTTTGCTCACCCAACCTCACCAAACCTCTCAGCCCCAAGAGTGTCCACCCTTATGTTTCATCCAGCTGTGGGTCTAGATATGGTCAATCCAGGTTGCATCACAGCCCCCGAACGAATTGTGTAAGAATTTCTCTCTCTTTCCCTGTCTTTGTTTCATGGGTTTTTAAAAGTAATTTATTTTTATAATGGGGTTTAGCTGCTTTTCACGGCTGTGTTTAGGCCGCTTTACACCCACTTGACACACTAACAGAGAGATATCAATACATAGATTTTAAGATTATTACTAGTCAGATATATTCTTGTGCGGTGAATCGGGCGTGTTGAGTCCAGTTCTCTGAGCAAGGAGTAGGTCTTGTCTATTCCATATTGGGTTTATGGAACGGTATCTGAGCTAATTTGAAACTCTTGTTTTATGTATCAGCCCACCTCACCTTTCCCGTTAAGCAGCCATAGTGTGTTTTCTGCATGTGTGACTCTGTTCTGTTTTGTAATTCAGTTCAAGTGTAACGGTTTTTACATTCCCTCTATAAGTGACACCTTATGAGAAGTGTCCTTTTCTGTGTGACTTATTTCACTTAGAATCGTCTTACCTAAATCCACTCATCATGCTGCTACTAGCCTTATGACATTGATTTCATGGCTGAGTGATATTCCATTGTACATAAGGACCACAACTTTTTTATCCATTTTTCGCTTTCCTGGGATATTTAAGGTGGAAGGAAGTGGAGGTCCTTGTCAACAGAGCAGCCCTAAACTTTCGGGTGCTTGTGTCTTGCTGATTTTCAATTTTCCCACTTTATCCCCCCATGCGTAGAAGTGCCCTATGCTCTCTAAGCTGTGTTTTTTAGATGTTTCAGGACACACCGTACACTTCTCCAGAGTGGCTGTTGGCAATTTACATCCCGCCCATCAGTGTAGTAAGGCTCCCATTTCTCCATGGCCTGTCCTGCATTTCTGGTTTTGACACTTTTTTCAGCATGGCCCTTTTGACCGATGGGAAGCGAGACTTCTTTGTAGCGCTGATTTGCCTTTCCAGGTTGCTTGGTTGGCCAAAAAGGGCGTATGCGTTTTTTCCTGAATATATTCAGGAAAAAACGCATACGCCCTTTTTGGCCAAGGGCACCATTGTCAACGTTTTGCCGCTTTTCATGTGCTTTAAAGGCGATTCGAATCTACCTCCTGAAATCTGTTTCCTGCAATTCTGCCTTGATTTCAAATCCTCTTCTTTGCCTTCCCTCAATATATTTGTGGACGAGAGTTATCATTTATAACTCTGCAGGTTTGTGAATTGCAGTGCCCTGAATCTCCATTTTACAAGTCGCTTTTTTGGGAGCTGGCCGCAAAAGCGCAGGATGGCTTCAGGCCCTGTTCTGCTTCCGGGGGGCAGGCTGAGCCTGTGGTTAATTCTTCTTCCTGATGGGAAAATAGAGTGACCTGTGCCTGTCCCAACACCAAGAGCTAGTCTCTCATTGGTTCCCCGTCTTCCCGTTCATCCTCAGGACAAATTGCAACCTGTACGGAACAGGAGGTTAAAGGTGCTGATGCTCCAAGTAGGGAGATTGCTAGTAAAGTGGCTGGAATGGCGAACCCGAGCACAAGGAGGTGAGAAATGAGGTGCGTTTTAGAAACCTTTCCCCATCACACGGTGTACCATCTTCTGGGTTTCTCATGCATGTTTTCGATGTAGGAAGATGCCCTTGAACCTGGAGATTTGGGACCCATGCGATGGGTAGCACGCAGTATTACTTTAAAGGGTCTGCGTTTGCTCACCCAACCTCACCAAACCTCTCAGCCCCAAGAGTGTCCACCCTTATGTCTCATCCAGCTGTGGGTCTAGATATGGTCAATCCAGGTTGCATCACAGCCCCTGAACGAATTGTGTAAGAATTTCTCTCTCTTTCCCTGTCTTTGTTTCATGTGTTTTTAAAAGTAATTTATTTTTATAATGGGGTTTAGCTGCTTTTCACGGCTGTGTTTAGGCCGCTTTACACCCACTTGACACACTAACAGAGAGATATCAATACATAGGTTTTAAAATTATTAGTAGTCAGATATATTCTTGTGCGGTGAATCGGGCGTGTTGAGTCCAGTTCTCTGAGCAAGGAGTAGGTCTTGTCTATTCCATATTGGGTTTATGGAACGGTATCTGAGCTAATTTGAAACTCTTGTTTTATGTATCACCCCACCTCACCTTTCCCGTTAAGCAGCCGTAGTGTGTTTTCTGCATGTGTGACTCTGTTCTGTTTTGTAATTCAGTTCAAGTGTAACGGTTTTTACATTCCCTCTATAAGTGACACCTTATGAGAAGTGTCCTTTTCTGTGTGACTTATTTCACTTAGAATCGTCTTACCTAAATCCACTCATCATGCTGCTACTAGCCTTATGACATTGATTTCATGGCTGAGTGATATTCCATTGTACATAAGGACCACAACTTTTTTATCCATTTTTCGCTTTCCTGGGATATTTAAGGTGGAATGAAGTGGAGGTCCTTGTCAACAGAGCAGCCCTAAACTTTCGGGTGCTTGTGTCTTGCTGATTTTCAATTTTCCCACTTTATCCCCCCATGCGTAGAAGTGCCCTATGCTCTCTAAGCTGTGTTTTTTAGATGTTTCAGGACACACCGTACACTTCTCCAGAGTGGCTGTTGGCAATTTACATCCCACCCATCCGTGTAGCAAGGCTCCCATTTCTCCATGGCCTGTCCTGCATTTCTGGTTTTGACACTTTTTTCAGCATGTCCCTTTTGACCGATGGGAAGCGAGACTTCTTTGTAGCGCTGATTTGCCTTTCCAGGTTGCTTGGTTGGCCAAAAAGGGCGTATGCGTTTTTTCCTGAATATATTCAGGAAAAAACGCATACGCCCTTTTTGGCCAAGGGCATCATTGTCAACGTTTTGCCGCTTTTCATGTGCTTTAAAGGCGATTCGAATCTACCTCTTGAGATCTGTTTCCTGCAATTCTGACTTGATTTCAAATCCTCTTCTTTGCCTTCCCTCAATATATTTGTGGACGAGAGTTATCATTTAGAACTCTGCAGGTTTGTGAATTGCAGTGCCCTGAAGCTGCATTTTACAAGTCGCTTTTTTGGGAGCCGGCCGCAAAAGCGCAGGATGGCTTCAGGCCCTGTTCTGGTTCCGGGGGGCAGGCTGAGCCTGTGGTTAATTCTTCTTCCTGATGGGAAAATAGAGTGACCTGTGCCTGTCCCAACACCAAGAGCTAGTCTCTCATTGGTTTCCCGTCTTCCCGTTCATCCTCAGGACAAATTGCAACCTGTACGGAACAGGAGGTTAAAGGTGCTGATGCTCCAAGTAGGGAGATTGCTAGTAAAGTGGCTGGAATGGCGAACACGAGCACAAGGAGGTGAGAAATGAGGTGCGTTTTAGAAACCTTTCCCCATCACACGGTGTACCATCTTCTGGGTTTCTCATGCATGTTTTCGATGTAGGAAGATGCCCTTGAACCTGGAGATTTGGGACCCATGCGATGGGTAGCACGCAGTATTACTTTAAAGGGTCTGCGTTTGCTCACCCAACCTCACCAAACTTCTCAGCCCCAAGAGTGTCCACCCTTATGTCTCATCCAGCTGTGGGTCTAGATATGGTCAATCCAGGTTGCATCACAACCCCCGAACGAATTGTGTAAGAATTTCTCTCTCTTTCCCTGTCTTTGTTTCATGGGTTTTTAAAAGTAATTTATTTTTATAATGGGGTTTAGCTGCTTTTCACGGCTGTGTTTAGGCCGCTTTACACCCACTTGACACACTAACAGAGAGATATCAATACATAGGTTTTAAGATTATTACTAGTCAGATATATTCTTGTGCGGTGAATCGGGCGTGTTGAGTCCAGTTCTCTGAGCAAGGAGTAGGTCTTGTCTATTCCATATTGGGTTTATGGAACGGTATCTGAGCTAATTTGAAACTCTTGTTTTATGTATCACCCCACCTCACCTTTCCCGTTAAGCAGCCGTAGTGTGTTTTCTGCATGTGTGACTCTGTTCTGTTTTGTAATTCAGTTCAAGTGTAACGGTTTTTACATTCCCTCTATAAGTGACACCTTATGAGAAGTGTCCTTTTCTGTGTGACTTATTTCACTTAGAATCGTCTTACCTAAATCCACTCATCATGCTGCTACTAGCCTTATGACATTGATTTCATGGCTGAGTGATATTCCATTGTACATAAGGACCACAACTTTTTTATCCATTTTTCGCTTTCCTGGGATATTTAAGGTGGAATGAAGTGGAGGTCCTTGTCAACAGAGCAGCCCTAAACTTTCGGGTGCTTGTGTCTTGCTGATTTTCAATTTTCCCACTTTATCCCCCCATGCGTAGAAGTGCCCTATGCTCTCTAAGCTGTGTTTTTTAGATGTTTCAGGACACACCGTACACTTCTCCAGAGTGGCTGTTGGCAATTTACATCCCACCCATCCGTGTAGCAAGGCTCCCATTTCTCCATGGCCTGTCCTGCATTTCTGGTTTTGACACTTTTTTCAGCATGTCCCTTTTGACCGATGGGAAGCGAGACTTCTTTGTAGCGCTGATTTGCCTTTCCAGGTTGCTTGGTTGGCCAAAAAGGGCGTATGCGTTTTTTCCTGAATATATTCAGGAAAAAACGCATACGCCCTTTTTGGCCAAGGGCATCATTGTCAACGTTTTGCCGCTTTTCATGTGCTTTAAAGGCGATTCGAATCTACCTCTTGAGATCTGTTTCCTGCAATTCTGACTTGATTTCAAATCCTCTTCTTTGCCTTCCCTCAATATATTTGTGGACGAGAGTTATCATTTAGAACTCTGCAGGTTTGTGAATTGCAGTGCCCTGAAGCTGCATTTTACAAGTCGCTTTTTTGGGAGCCGGCCGCAAAAGCGCAGGATGGCTTCAGGCCCTGTTCTGGTTCCGGGGGGCAGGCTGAGCCTGTGGTTAATTCTTCTTCCTGATGGGAAAATAGAGTGACCTGTGCCTGTCCCAACACCAAGAGCTAGTCTCTCATTGGTTTCCCGTCTTCCCGTTCATCCTCAGGACAAATTGCAACCTGTACGGAACAGGAGGTTAAAGGTGCTGATGCTCCAAGTAGGGAGATTGCTAGTAAAGTGGCTGGAATGGCGAACACGAGCACAAGGAGGTGAGAAATGAGGTGCGTTTTAGAAACCTTTCCCCATCACACGGTGTACCATCTTCTGGGTTTCTCATGCATGTTTTCGATGTAGGAAGATGCCCTTGAACCTGGAGATTTGGGACCCATGCGATGGGTAGCACGCAGTATTACTTTAAAGGGTCTGCGTTTGCTCACCCAACCTCACCAAACTTCTCAGCCCCAAGAGTGTCCACCCTTATGTCTCATCCAGCTGTGGGTCTAGATATGGTCAATCCAGGTTGCATCACAACCCCCGAACGAATTGTGTAAGAATTTCTCTCTCTTTCCCTGTCTTTGTTTCATGGGTTTTTAAAAGTAATTTATTTTTATAATGGGGTTTAGCTGCTTTTCACGGCTGTGTTTAGGCCGCTTTACACCCACTTGACACACTAACAGAGAGATATCAATACATAGGTTTTAAGATTATTACTAGTCAGATATATTCTTGTGCGGTGAATCGGGCGTGTTGAGTCCAGTTCTCTGAGCAAGGAGTAGGTCTTGTCTATTCCATATTGGGTTTATGGAACGGTATCTGAGCTAATTTGAAACTCTTGTTTTATGTATCACCCCACCTCACCTTTCCCGTTAAGCAGCCATAGTGTGTTTTCTGCATGTGTGACTCTGTTCTGTTTTGTAATTCAGTTCAAGTGTAACGGTTTTTACATTCCCTCTATAAGTGACACCTTATGAGAAGTGTCCTTTTCTGTGTGACTTATTTCACTTAGAATCGTCTTACCTAAATCCACTCATCATGCTGCTACTAGCCTTATGACATTGATTTCATGGCTGAGTGATATTCCATTGTACATAAGGACCACAACTTTTTTATCCATTTTTCGCTTTCCTGGGATATTTAAGGTGGAATGAAGTGGAGGTCCTTGTCAACAGAGCAGCCCTAAACTTTCGGGTGCTTGTGTCTTGCTGATTTTCAATTTTCCCACTTTATCCCCCCATGCGTAGAAGTGCCCTATGCTCTCTAAGCTGTGTTTTTTAGATGTTTCAGGACACACCGTACACTTCTCCAGAGTGGCTGTTGGCAATTTACATCCCGCCCATCAGTGTAGCAAGGCTCCCATTTCTCCATGGCCTGTCCTGCATTTCTGGTTTTGACACCTTTTTCAGCATGTCCCTTTTGACCGATGGGAAGCGAGACTTCTTTGTAGCGCTGATTTGCCTTTCCAGGTTGCTTGGTTGGCCAAAAAGGGCGTATGCGTTTTTTCCTGAATATATTCAGGAAAAAACGCATACGCCCTTTTTGGCCAAGGGCATCATTGTCAACGTTTTGCCGCTTTTCATGTGCTTTAAAGGCGATTCGAATCTACCTCCTGAAATCTATTTCCTGCAATTCTGCCTTGATTTCAAATCCTCTTCTTTGCCTTCCCTCAATATATTTGTGGACGAGAGTTATCATTTATAACTCTGCAGGTTTGTGAATTGCAGTGCCCTGAAGCTCCATTTTACAAGTCGCTTTTTTGGGAGCTGGCCGCAAAAGCGCAGGATGGCTTCAGGCCCTGTTCTGCTTCCGGGGGGCAGGCTGAGCCTGTGGTTAATTCTTCTTCCTGATGGGAAAATAGAGTGACCTGTGCCTGTCCCAACACCAAGAGCTAGTCTCTCATTGGTTCCCCGTCTTCCCGTTCATCCTCAGGACAAATTGCAACCTGTACGGAACAGGAGGTTAAAGGTGCTGATGCTCCAAGTAGGGAGATTGCTAGTAAAGTGGCTGGAATGGCGAACCCGAGCACAAGGAGGTGAGAAATGAGGTGCGTTTTAGAAACCTTTCCCCATCACACGGTGTACCATCTTCTGGGTTTCTCATGCATGTTTTCGATGTAGGAAGATGCCCTTGAACCTGGAGATTTGGGACCCATGCGATGGGTAGCACGCAGTATTACTTTAAAGGGTCTGCGTTTGCTCACCCAACCTCACCAAACCTCTCAGCCCCAAGAGTGTCCACCCTTATGTCTCATCCAGCTGTGGGTCTAGATATGGTCAATCCAGGTTGCATCACAGCCCCTGAACGAATTGTGTAAGAATTTCTCTCTCTTTCCCTGTCTTTGTTTCATGTGTTTTTAAAAGTAATTTATTTTTATAATGGGGTTTAGCTGCTTTTCACGGCTGTGTTTAGGCCGCTTTACACCCACTTGACACACTAACAGAGAGATATCAATACATAGGTTTTAAGATTATTAGTAGTCAGATATATTCTTGTGCGGTGAATCGGGCGTGTTGAGTCCAGTTCTCTGAGCAAGGAGTAGGTCTTGTCTATTCCATATTGGGTTTATGGAACGGTATCTGAGCTAATTTGAAACTCTTGTTTTATGTATCACCCCACCTCACCTTTCCCGTTAAGCAGCCATAGTGTGTTTTCTGCATGTGTGACTCTGTTCTGTTTTGTAATTCAGTTCAAGTGTAACGGTTTTTACATTCCCTCTATAAGTGACACCTTATGAGAAGTGTCCTTTTCTGTGTGACTTATTTCACTTAGAATCGTCTTACCTAAATCCATTCATCATGCTGCTACTAGCCTTATGACATTGATTTCATGGCTGAGTGATAGTCCATTGTACATAAGGACCACAACTTTTTTATCCATTTTTCGCTTTCCTGGGATATTTAAGGTGGAATGAAGTGGAGGTCCTTGTCAACAGAGCAGCCCTAAACTTTCGGGTGCTTGTGTCTTGCTGATTTTCAATTTTCCCACTTTATCCCCCCATGCGTAGAAGTGCCCTATGCTCTCTAAGCTGTGTTTTTTAGATGTTTCAGGACACACCGTACACTTCTCCAGAGTGGCTGTTGGCAATTTACATCCCGCCCATCAGTGTAGCAAGGCTCCCATTTCTCCATGGCCTGTCCTGCATTTCTGGTTTTGACACTTTTTTCAGCATGTCCCTTTTGACCGATGGGAAGCGAGACTTCTTTGTAGCGCTGATTTGCCTTTCCAGGTTGCTTGGTTGGCCAAAAAGGGCGTATGCGTTTTTTCCTGAATATATTCAGGAAAAAACGCATACGCCCTTTTTGGCCAAGGGCATCATTGTCAACGTTTTGCCGCTTTTCATGTGCTTTAAAGGCGATTCGAATCTACCTCTTGAAATCTGTTTCCTGCAATTCTGACTTGATTTCAAATCCTCTTCTTTGCCTTCCCTCAATATATTTGTGGACGAGAGTTATCATTTAGAACTCTGCAGGTTTGTGAATTGCAGTGCCCTGAAGCTGCATTTTACAAGTCGCTTTTTTGGGAGCCGGCCGCAAAAGCGCAGGATGGCTTCAGGCCCTGTTCTGGTTCCGGGGGGCAGGCTGAGCCTGTGGTTAATTCTTCTTCCTGATGGGAAAATAGAGTGACCTGTGCCTGTCCCAACACCAAGAGCTAGTCTCTCATTGGTTTCCCGTCTTCCCGTTCATCCTCAGGACAAATTGCAACCTGTACGGAACAGGAGGTTAAAGGTGCTGATGCTCCAAGTAGGGAGATTGCTAGTAAAGTGGCTGGAATGGCGAACACGAGCACAAGGAGGTGAGAAATGAGGTGCGTTTTAGAAACCTTTCCCCATCACACGGTGTACCATCTTCTGGGTTTCTCATGCATGTTTTCGATGTAGGAAGATGCCCTTGAACCTGGAGATTTGGGACCCATGCGATGGGTAGCACGCAGTATTACTTTAAAGGGTCTGCGTTTGCTCACCCAACCTCACCAAACTTCTCAGCCCCAAGAGTGTCCACCCTTATGTCTCATCCAGCTGTGGGTCTAGATATGGTCAATCCAGGTTGCATCACAACCCCCGAACGAATTGTGTAAGAATTTCTCTCTCTTTCCCTGTCTTTGTTTCATGGGTTTTTAAAAGTAATTTATTTTTATAATGGGGTTTAGCTGCTTTTCACGGCTGTGTTTAGGCCGCTTTACACCCACTTGACACACTAACAGAGAGATATCAATACATAGGTTTTAAGATTATTAGTAGTCAGATATATTCTTGTGCGGTGAATCGGGCGTGTTGAGTCCAGTTCTCTGAGCAAGGAGTAGGTCTTGTCTATTCCATATTGGGTTTATGGAACGGTATCTGAGCTAATTTGAAACTCTTGTTTTATGTATCACCCCACCTCACCTTTCCCGTTAAGCAGCCATAGTGTGTTTTCTGCATGTGTGACTCTGTTCTGTTTTGTAATTCAGTTCAAGTGTAACGGTTTTTACATTCCCTCTATAAGTGACACCTTATGAGAAGTGTCCTTTTCTGTGTGACTTATTTCACTTAGAATCGTCTTACCTAAATCCATTCATCATGCTGCTACTAGCCTTATGACATTGATTTCATGGCTGAGTGATAGTCCATTGTACATAAGGACCACAACTTTTTTATCCATTTTTCGCTTTCCTGGGATATTTAAGGTGGAATGAAGTGGAGGTCCTTGTCAACAGAGCAGCCCTAAACTTTCGGGTGCTTGTGTCTTGCTGATTTTCAATTTTCCCACTTTATCCCCCCATGCGTAGAAGTGCCCTATGCTCTCTAAGCTGTGTTTTTTAGATGTTTCAGGACACACCGTACACTTCTCCAGAGTGGCTGTTGGCAATTTACATCCCGCCCATCAGTGTAGCAAGGCTCCCATTTCTCCATGGCCTGTCCTGCATTTCTGGTTTTGACACTTTTTTCAGCATGTCCCTTTTGACCGATGGGAAGCGAGACTTCTTTGTAGCGCTGATTTGCCTTTCCAGGTTGCTTGGTTGGCCAAAAAGGGCGTATGCGTTTTTTCCTGAATATATTCAGGAAAAAACGCATACGCCCTTTTTGGCCAAGGGCATCATTGTCAACGTTTTGCCGCTTTTCATGTGCTTTAAAGGCGATTCGAATCTACCTCTTGAAATCTGTTTCCTGCAATTCTGACTTGATTTCAAATCCTCTTCTTTGCCTTCCCTCAATATATTTGTGGACGAGAGTTATCATTTAGAACTCTGCAGGTTTGTGAATTGCAGTGCCCTGAAGCTGCATTTTACAAGTCGCTTTTTTGGGAGCCGGCCGCAAAAGCGCAGGATGGCTTCAGGCCCTGTTCTGGTTCCGGGGGGCAGGCTGAGCCTGTGGTTAATTCTTCTTCCTGATGGGAAAATAGAGTGACCTGTGCCTGTCCCAACACCAAGAGCTAGTCTCTCATTGGTTTCCCGTCTTCCCGTTCATCCTCAGGACAAATTGCAACCTGTACGGAACAGGAGGTTAAAGGTGCTGATGCTCCAAGTAGGGAGATTGCTAGTAAAGTGGCTGGAATGGCGAACACGAGCACAAGGAGGTGAGAAATGAGGTGCGTTTTAGAAACCTTTCCCCATCACACGGTGTACCATCTTCTGGGTTTCTCATGCATGTTTTCGATGTAGGAAGATGCCCTTGAACCTGGAGATTTGGGACCCATGCGATGGGTAGCACGCAGTATTACTTTAAAGGGTCTGCGTTTGCTCACCCAACCTCACCAAACTTCTCAGCCCCAAGAGTGTCCACCCTTATGTCTCATCCAGCTGTGGGTCTAGATATGGTCAATCCAGGTTGCATCACAACCCCCGAACGAATTGTGTAAGAATTTCTCTCTCTTTCCCTGTCTTTGTTTCATGGGTTTTTAAAAGTAATTTATTTTTATAATGGGGTTTAGCTGCTTTTCACGGCTGTGTTTAGGCCGCTTTACACCCACTTGACACACTAACAGAGAGATATCAATACATAGGTTTTAAGATTATTACTAGTCAGATATATTCTTGTGCGGTGAATCGGGCGTGTTGAGTCCAGTTCTCTGAGCAAGGAGTAGGTCTTGTCTATTCCATATTGGGTTTATGGAACGGTATCTGAGCTAATTTGAAACTCTTGTTTTATGTATCACCCCACCTCACCTTTCCCGTTAAGCAGCCATAGTGTGTTTTCTGCATGTGTGACTCTGTTCTGTTTTGTAATTCAGTTCAAGTGTAACGGTTTTTACATTCCCTCTATAAGTGACACCTTATGAGAAGTGTCCTTTTCTGTGTGACTTATTTCACTTAGAATCGTCTTACCTAAATCCACTCATCATGCTGCTACTAGCCTTATGACATTGATTTCATGGCTGAGTGATATTCCATTGTACATAAGGACCACAACTTTTTTATCCATTTTTCGCTTTCCTGGGATATTTAAGGTGGAATGAAGTGGAGGTCCTTGTCAACAGAGCAGCCCTAAACTTTCGGGTGCTTGTGTCTTGCTGATTTTCAATTTTCCCACTTTATCCCCCCATGCGTAGAAGTGCCCTATGCTCTCTAAGCTGTGTTTTTTAGATGTTTCAGGACACACCGTACACTTCTCCAGAGTGGCTGTTGGCAATTTACATCCCGCCCATCAGTGTAGCAAGGCTCCCATTTCTCCATGGCCTGTCCTGCATTTCTGGTTTTGACACCTTTTTCAGCATGTCCCTTTTGACCGATGGGAAGCGAGACTTCTTTGTAGCGCTGATTTGCCTTTCCAGGTTGCTTGGTTGGCCAAAAAGGGCGTATGCGTTTTTTCCTGAATATATTCAGGAAAAAACGCATACGCCCTTTTTGGCCAAGGGCATCATTGTCAACGTTTTGCCGCTTTTCATGTGCTTTAAAGGCGATTCGAATCTACCTCCTGAAATCTATTTCCTGCAATTCTGCCTTGATTTCAAATCCTCTTCTTTGCCTTCCCTCAATATATTTGTGGACGAGAGTTATCATTTATAACTCTGCAGGTTTGTGAATTGCAGTGCCCTGAAGCTCCATTTTACAAGTCGCTTTTTTGGGAGCTGGCCGCAAAAGCGCAGGATGGCTTCAGGCCCTGTTCTGCTTCCGGGGGGCAGGCTGAGCCTGTGGTTAATTCTTCTTCCTGATGGGAAAATAGAGTGACCTGTGCCTGTCCCAACACCAAGAGCTAGTCTCTCATTGGTTCCCCGTCTTCCCGTTCATCCTCAGGACAAATTGCAACCTGTACGGAACAGGAGGTTAAAGGTGCTGATGCTCCAAGTAGGGAGATTGCTAGTAAAGTGGCTGGAATGGCGAACCCGAGCACAAGGAGGTGAGAAATGAGGTGCGTTTTAGAAACCTTTCCCCATCACACGGTGTACCATCTTCTGGGTTTCTCATGCATGTTTTCGATGTAGGAAGATGCCCTTGAACCTGGAGATTTGGGACCCATGCGATGGGTAGCACGCAGTATTACTTTAAAGGGTCTGCGTTTGCTCACCCAACCTCACCAAACCTCTCAGCCCCAAGAGTGTCCACCCTTATGTCTCATCCAGCTGTGGGTCTAGATATGGTCAATCCAGGTTGCATCACAGCCCCTGAACGAATTGTGTAAGAATTTCTCTCTCTTTCCCTGTCTTTGTTTCATGTGTTTTTAAAAGTAATTTATTTTTATAATGGGGTTTAGCTGCTTTTCACGGCTGTGTTTAGGCCGCTTTACACCCACTTGACACACTAACAGAGAGATATCAATACATAGGTTTTAAGATTATTAGTAGTCAGATATATTCTTGTGCGGTGAATCGGGCGTGTTGAGTCCAGTTCTCTGAGCAAGGAGTAGGTCTTGTCTATTCCATATTGGGTTTATGGAACGGTATCTGAGCTAATTTGAAACTCTTGTTTTATGTATCACCCCACCTCACCTTTCCCGTTAAGCAGCCATAGTGTGTTTTCTGCATGTGTGACTCTGTTCTGTTTTGTAATTCAGTTCAAGTGTAACGGTTTTTACATTCCCTCTATAAGTGACACCTTATGAGAAGTGTCCTTTTCTGTGTGACTTATTTCACTTAGAATCGTCTTACCTAAATCCATTCATCATGCTGCTACTAGCCTTATGACATTGATTTCATGGCTGAGTGATAGTCCATTGTACATAAGGACCACAACTTTTTTATCCATTTTTCGCTTTCCTGGGATATTTAAGGTGGAATGAAGTGGAGGTCCTTGTCAACAGAGCAGCCCTAAACTTTCGGGTGCTTGTGTCTTGCTGATTTTCAATTTTCCCACTTTATCCCCCCATGCGTAGAAGTGCCCTATGCTCTCTAAGCTGTGTTTTTTAGATGTTTCAGTACACACCGTACACTTCTCCAGAGTGGCTGTTGGCAATTTACATCCCACCCATCAGTGTAGCAAGGCTCCCATTTCTCCATGGCCTGTCCTGCATTTCTGGTTTTGACACTTTTTTCAGCATGTCCCTTTTGACCGATGGGAAGCGAGACTTCTTTGTAGCGCTGATTTGCCTTTCCAGGTTGCTTGGTTGGCCAAAAAGGGCGTATGCGTTTTTTCCTGAATATATTCAGGAAAAAAGGCATACGCCCTTTTTGGCCAAGGGCATCATTGTCAACGTTTTGCCGCTTTTCATGTGCTTTAAAGGCGATTCGAATCTAACTCTTGAAATCTGTTTCCTGCAATTCTGACTTGATTTCAAATCCTCTTCTTTGCCTTCCCTCAATATATTTGTGGACGAGAGTTATCATTTATAACTCTGCAGGTTTGTGAATTGCAGTGCCCTGAAGCTGCATTTTACAAGTCGCTTTTTTGGGAGCCGGCCGCAAAAGCGCAGGATGGCTTCAGGCCCTGTTCTGGTTCCGGGGGGCAGGCTGAGCCTGTGGTTAATTCTTCTTCCTGATGGGAAAATAGAGTGACCTGTGCCTGTCCCAACACCAAGAGCTAGTCTCTCATTGGTTCCCCGTCTTCCCGTTCATCCTCAGGACAAATTGCAACCTGTACGGAACAGGAGGTTAAAGGTGCTGATGCTCCAAGTAGGGAGATTGCTAGTAAAGTGGCTGGAATGGCGAACACGAGCACAAGGAGGTGAGAAATGAGGTGCGTTTTAGAAACCTTTCCCCATCACACGGTGTACCATCTTCTGGGTTTCTCATGCATGTTTTCGATGTAGGAAGATGCCCTTGAACCTGGAGATTTGGGACCCATGCGATGGGTAGCACGCAGTATTACTTTAAAGGGTCTGCGTTTGCTCACCCAACCTCACCAAACTTCTCAGCCCCAAGAGTGTACACCCTTATGTCTCATCCAGCTGTGGGTCTAGATATGGTCAATCCAGGTTGCATCACAACCCCCGAACGAATTGTGTAAGAATTTCTCTCTCTTTCCCTGTCTTTGTTTCATGGGTTTTTAAAAGTAATTTATTTTTATAATGGGGTTTAGCTGCTTTTCACGGCTGTGTTTAGGCCGCTTTACACCCACTTGACACACTAACAGAGAGATATCAATACATAGGTTTTAAGATTATTACTAGTCAGATATATTCTTGTGCGGTGAATCGGGCGTGTTGAGTCCAGTTCTCTGAGCAAGGAGTAGGTCTTGTCTATTCCATATTGGGTTTATGGAACGGTATCTGAGCTAATTTGAAACTCTTGTTTTATGTATCACCCCACCTCACCTTTCCCGTTAAGCAGCCATAGTGTGTTTTCTGCATGTGTGACTCTGTTCTGTTTTGTAATTCAGTTCAAGTGTAACGGTTTTTACATTCCCTCTATAAGTGACACCTTATGAGAAGTGTCCTTTTCTGTGTGACTTATTTCACTTAGAATCGTCTTACCTAAATCCATTCATCATGCTGCTACTAGCCTTATGACATTGATTTCATGGCTGAGTGATAGTCCATTGTACATAAGGACCACAACTTTTTTATCCATTTTTCGCTTTCCTGGGATATTTAAGGTGGAATGAAGTGGAGGTCCTTGTCAACAGAGCAGCCCTAAACTTTCGGGTGCTTGTGTCTTGCTGATTTTCAATGTTCCCACTTTATCCCCCCATGCGTAGAAGTGCCCTATGCTCTCTAAGCTGTGTTTTTTAGATGTTTCAGGACACACCGTACACTTCTCCAGAGTGGCTGTTGGCAATTTACATCCCACCCATCAGTGTAGCAAGGCTCCCATTTCTCCATGGCCTGTCCTGCATTTCTGGTTTTGACACTTTTTTCAGCATGTCCCTTTTGACCGATGGGAAGCGAGACTTCTTTGTAGCGCTGATTTGCCTTTCCAGGTTGCTTGGTTGGCCAAAAAGGGCGTATGCGTTTTTTCCTGAATATATTCAGGAAAAAACGCATACGCCCTTTTTGGCCAAGGGCATCATTGTCAACGTTTTGCCGCTTTTCATGTGCTTTAAAGGCGATTCGAATCTACCTCTTGAAATCTGTTTCCTGCAATTCTGACTTGATTTCAAATCCTCTTCTTTGCCTTCCCTCAATATATTTGTGGACGAGAGTTATCATTTAGAACTCTGCAGGTTTGTGAATTGCAGTGCCCTGAAGCTGCATTTTACAAGTCGCTTTTTTGGGAGCCGGCCGCAAAAGCGCAGGATGGCTTCAGGCCCTGTTCTGGTTCCGGGGGGCAGGCTGAGCCTGTGGTTAATTCTTCTTCCTGATGGGAAAATAGAGTGACCTGTGCCTGTCCCAACACCAAGAGCTAGTCTCTCATTGGTTTCCCGTCTTCCCGTTCATCCTCAGGACAAATTGCAACCTGTACGGAACAGGAGGTTAAAGGTGCTGATGCTCCAAGTAGGGAGATTGCTAGTAAAGTGGCTGGAATGGCGAACACGAGCACAAGGAGGTGAGAAATGAGGTGCGTTTTAGAAACCTTTCCCCATCACACGGTGTACCATCTTCTGGGTTTCTCATGCATGTTTTCGATGTAGGAAGATGCCCTTGAACCTGGAGATTTGGGACCCATGCGATGGGTAGCACGCAGTATTACTTTAAAGGGTCTGCGTTTGCTCACCCAACCTCACCAAACCTCTCAGCCCCAAGAGTGTCCACCCTTATGTCTCATCCAGCTGTGGGTCTAGATATGGTCAATCCAGGTTGCATCACAGCCCCCGAACGAATTGTGTAAGAATTTCTCTCTCTTTCCCTGTCTTTGTTTCATGGGTTTTTAAAAGTAATTTATTTTTATAATGGGGTTTAGCTGCTTTTCACGGCTGTGTTTAGGCCGCTTTACACCCACTTGACACACTAACAGAGAGATATCAATACATAGGTTTTAAGATTATTACTAGTCAGATATATTCTTGTGCGGTGAATCGGGCGTGTTGAGTCCAGTTCTCTGAGCAAGGAGTAGGTCTTGTCTATTCCATATTGGGTTTATGGAACGGTATCTGAGCTAATTTGAAACTCTTGTTTTATGTATCACCCCACCTCACCTTTCCCGTTAAGCAGCCATAGTGTGTTTTCTGCATGTGTGACTCTGTTCTGTTTTGTAATTCAGTTCAAGTGTAACGGTTTTTACATTCCCTCTATAAGTGACACCTTATGAGAAGTGTCCTTTTCTGTGTGACTTATTTCACTTAGAATCGTCTTACCTAAATCCACTCATCATGCTGCTACTAGCCTTATGACATTGATTTCATGGCTGAGTGATATTCCATTGTACATAAGGACCACAACTTTTTTATCCATTTTTCGCTTTCCTGGGATATTTAAGGTGGAATGAAGTGGAGGTCCTTGTCAACAGAGCAGCCCTAAACTTTCGGGTGCTTGTGTCTTGCTGATTTTCAATTTTCCCACTTTATCCCCCCATGCGTAGAAGTGCCCTATGCTCTCTAAGCTGTGTTTTTTAGATGTTTCAGGACACACCGTACACTTCTCCAGAGTGGCTGTTGGCAATTTACATCCCACCCATCAGTGTAGCAAGGCTCCCATTTCTCCATGGCCTGTCCTGCATTTCTGGTTTTGACACTTTTTTCAGCATGTCCCTTTTGACCGATGGGAAGCGAGACTTCTTTGTAGCGCTGATTTGCCTTTCCAGGTTGCTTGGTTGGCCAAAAAGGGCGTATGCGTTTTTTCCTGAATATATTCAGGAAAAAAGGCATACGCCCTTTTTGGCCAAGGGCATCATTGTCAACGTTTTGCCGCTTTTCATGTGCTTTAAAGGCGATTCGAATCTACCTCTTGAAATCTGTTTCCTGCAATTCTGACTTGATTTCAAATCCTCTTCTTTGCCTTCCCTCAATATATTTGTGGACGAGAGTTATCATTTATAACTCTGCAGGTTTGTGAATTGCAGTGCCCTGAAGCTGCATTTTACAAGTCGCTTTTTTGGGAGCCGGCCGCAAAAGCGCAGGATGGCTTCAGGCCCTGTTCTGGTTCCGGGTGGCAGGCTGAGCCTGTGGTTAATTCTTCTTCCTGATGGGAAAATAGAGTGACCTGTGCCTGTCCCAACACCAAGAGCTAGTCTCTCATTGGTTTCCCGTCTTCCCGTTCATCCTCAGGACAAATTGCAACCTGTACGGAACAGGAGGTTAAAGGTGCTGATGCTCCAAGTAGGGAGATTGCTAGTAAAGTGGCTGGAATGGAGAAGACGAGCACAAGGAGGTGAGAAATGAGGTGCGTTTTAGAAACCTTTCCCCATCACACGGTGTACCATCTTCTGGGTTTCTCATGCATGTTTTCGATGTAGGAAGATGCCCTTGAACCTGGAGATTTGGGACCCATGCGATGGGTAGCACGCAGTATTACTTTAAAGGGTCTGCGTTTGCTCACCCAACCTCACCAAACCTCTCAGCCCCAAGAGTGTCCACCCTTATGTCTCATCCAGCTGTGGGTCTAGATATGGTCAATCCAGGTTGCATCACAGCCCCCGAACGAAATGTGTAAGAATTTCTCTCTCTTTCCCTGTCTTTGTTTCATGGGTTTTTAAAAGTAATTTATTTTTATAATGGGGTTTAGCTGCTTTTCACGGCTGTGTTTAGGCCGCTTTACACCCACTTGACACACTAACAGAGAGATATCAATACATAGGTTTTAAGATTATTACTAGTCAGATATATTCTTGTGCGGTGAATCGGGCGTGTTGAGTCCAGTTCTCTGAGCAAGGAGTAGGTCTTGTCTATTCCATATTGGGTTTATGGAACGGTATCTGAGCTAATTTGAAACTCTTGTTTTATGTATCACCCCACCTCACCTTTCCCGTTAAGCAGCCATAGTGTGTTTTCTGCATGTGTGACTCTGTTCTGTTTTGTAATTCAGTTCAAGTGTAACGGTTTTTACATTCCCTCTATAAGTGACACCTTATGAGAATTGTCCTTTTCTGTGTGACTTATTTCACTTAGAATCGTCTTACCTAAATCCACTCATCATGCTGCTACTAGCTTTATGACATTGATTTCATGGCTGAGTGATATTCCATTGTACATAAGGACCACAACTTTTTTATCCATTTTTCGCTTTCCTGGGATATTTAAGGTGGAAGGAAGTGGAGGTCCTTGTCAACAGAGCAGCCCTAAACTTTGGGGTGCTTGTGTCTTGCTGATTTTCAATTTTCCCACTTTATCCCCCCATGCGTGGAAGTGCCCTATGCTCTCTAAGCTGTGTTTTTTAGATGTTTCAGGACACACCGTACACTTCTCCAGAGTGGCTGTTGGCAATTTACATCCCGCCCATCAGTGTAGCAAGGCTCCCATTTCTCCATGGCCTGTCCTGCATTTCTGGTTTTGACAGCTTTTTCAGCATGTCCCTTTTGACCGATGGGAAGCGAGACTTCTTTGTAGCGCTGATTTGCCTTTCCAGGTTGCTTGGTTGGCCAAAAAGGGCGTATGCGTTTTTTCCTGAATATATTCAGGAAAAAACGCATACGCCCTTTTTGGCCAAGGGCATCATTGTCAAAGTTTTGCCGCTTTTCATGTGCTTTAAAGGCGATTCGAATCTACCTCCTGAAATCTATTTCCTGGAATTCTGCCTTGATTTCAAATCCTCTTCTTTGCCTTCCCTCAATATATTTGTGGACGAGAGTTATCATTTATAATTCTGCAGGTTTGTGAATTGCAGTGCCCTGAAGCTCGATTTTACAAGTCGCTTTTTTGGGAGTCGGCCGCAAAAGCGCAGGATGGCTTCAGGCCCTGTTCTGGTTCCGGGGGGCAGGCTGAGCCTGTGGTTAATTCTTCTTCCTGATGGGAAAATTGAGTGACCTGTGCCTGTCCCAACACCAAGAGCTAGTCTCTCATTGGTTCCCCGTCTTCCCGTTCATCCTCAGGACAAATTGCAACCTGTACGGAACAGGAGGTTAAAGGTGCTGATGCTCCAAGTAGGGAGATTGCTAGTAAAGTGGCTGGAATGGCGAACCCGAGCACAAGGAGATGAGAAATGCGGTGCGTTTTAGAAACCTTTCCCCATCACACGGTGTACCATCTTCTGGGTTTCTCATGCATGTTTTCGATGTAGGAAGATGCCCTTGAACCTGGAGATTTGGGACCCATGCGATGGGTAGCACGCAGTATTACTTTAAAGGGTCTGCGTTTGCTCACCCAACCTCACCAAACCTCTCAGCCCCAAGAGTGTCCACCCTTATGTCTCATCCAGCTGTGGGTCTAGATATGGTCAATGCAGGTTGCATCACAGCCCCTGAACGAATTGTGTAAGAATTTCTCTCTCTTTCCCTGTCTTTGTTTCATGGGTTTTTAAAAGTAATTTATTTTTATAATGGGGTTTAGCTGCTTTTCACGGCTGTGTTTATGCCGCCTTACACACACTTGACACACTAACAGAGAGATATCAATACATAGGTTTTAAGATTATTACTAGTCAGATATATTCTTGTGCGGTGAATCGGGCGTGTTGAGTCCAGTTCTCTGAGCAAGGAGTAGGTCTTGTCTATTCCATATTGGGTTTATGGAACGGTATCTGAGCTAATTTGAAACTCTTGTTTTATGTATCAGCCCACCTCACCTTTCCCGTTAAGCAGCCATAGTGTGTTTTCTGCATGTGTGACTCTGTTCTGTTTTGTAATTCAGTTCAAGTGTAACGGTTTTTACATTCCCTCTATAAGTGACACCTTATGAGAAGTGTCCTTTTCTGTGTGACTTATTTCACTTAGAATCGTCTTACCTAAATCCACTCATCATGCTGCTACTAGCCTTATGACATTGATTTCATGGCTGAGTGATATTCCATTGTACATAAGGACCACAACTTTTTTATCCATTTTTCGCTTTCCTGGGATATTTAAGGTGGAAGGAAGTGGAGGTCCTTGTCAACAGAGCAGCCCTAAACTTTCGGGTGCTTGTGTCTTGCTGATTTTCAATTTTCCCACTTTATCCCCCCATGCGTAGAAGTGCCCTATGCTCTCTAAGCTGTGTTTTTTAGATGTTTCAGGACACACCGTACACTTCTCCAGAGTGGCTGTTGGCAATTTACATCCCGCCCATCAGTGTAGCAAGGCTCCCATTTCTCCATGGCCTGTACTGCATTTCTGGTTTTGACACCTTTTTCAGCATGTCCCTTTTGACCGATGGGAAGCGAGACTTCTTTGTAGCGCTGATTTGCCTTTCCAGGTTGCTTGGTTGGCCAAAAAGGGCGTATGCGTTTTTTCCTGAATATATTCAGGAAAAAACGCATACGCCCTTTTTGGCCAAGGGCATCATTGTCAACGTTTTGCCGCTTTTCATGTGCTTTAAAGGCGATTCGAATCTACCTCCTGAAATCTGTTTCCTGCAATTCTGCCTTGATTTCAAATCCTCTTCTTTGCCTTCCCTGAATATATTTGTGGACGAGAGTTATCATTTATAATTCTGCAGGTTTGTGAATTGCAGTGCCCTGAAGCTCCATTTTACAAGTCGCTTTTTTGGGAGTCGGCCGCAAAAGCGCAGGATGGCTTCAGGCCCTGTTCTGGTTCCGGGGGGCAGGCTGAGCCTGTGGTTAATTCTTCTTCCTGATGGGAAAATTGAGTGACCTGTGCCTGTCCCAACACCAAGAGCTAGTCTCTCATTGGTTCCCCGTCTTCCCGTTCATCCTCAGGACAAATTGCAACCTGTACGGAACAGGAGGTTAAAGGTGCTGATGCTCCAAGTAGGGAGATTGCTAGTAAAGTGGCTGGAATGGTGAATCCGAGCACAAGGAGATGAGAAATGCGGTGCGTTTTAGAAACCTTTCCCCATCACACGGTGTACCATCTTCTGGGTTTCTCATGCATGTTTTCGATGTAGGAAGATGCCCTTGAACCTGGAGATTTGGGACCCATGCGATGGGTAGCACGCAGTATTACTTTAAAGGGTCTGCGTTTGCTCACCCAACCTCACCAAACCTCTCAGCCCCAAGAGTGTCCACCCTTATGTCTCATCCAGCTGTGGGTCTAGATATGGTCAATGCAGGTTGCATCACAGCCCCTGAACGAATTGTGTAAGAATTTCTCTCTCTTTCCCTGTCTTTGTTTCATGGGTTTTTAAAAGTAATTTATTTTTATAATGGGGTTTAGCTGCTTTTCACGGCTGTGTTTAGGCCGCTTTACACCCACTTGACACACTAACAGAGAGATATCAATACATAGGTTTTAAGATTATTACTAGTCAGATATATTCTTGTGCGGTGAATCGGGCGTGTTGAGTCCAGTTCTCTGAGCAAGGAGTAGGTCTTGTCTATTCCATATTGGGTTTATGGAACGGTATCTGAGCTAATTTGAAACTCTTGTTTTATGTATCACCCCACCTCACCTTTCCCGTTAAGCAGCCATAGTGTGTTTTCTGCATGTGTGACTCTGTTCTGTTTTGTAATTCAGTTCAAGTGTAACGGTTTTTACATTCTCTCTATAAGTGACACCTTATGAGAAGTGTCCTTTTCTGTGTGACTTATTTCACTTAGAATCGTCTTACCTAAATCCACTCATCATGCTGCTACTAGCCTTATGACATTGATTTCATGGCTGAGTGATATTCCATTGTACATAAGGACCACAACTTTTTTATCCATTTTTCGCTTTCCTGGGATATTTAAGGTGGAATGAAGTGGAGGTCCTTGTCAACAGAGCAGCCCTAAACTTTGGGGTGCTTGTGTCTTGCTGATTTTCAATTTTCCCACTTTATCCTCCCATGTGTGGAAGTGCCCTATGCTCTCTAAGCTGTGTTTTTTAGATGTTTCAGGACACACCGTACACTTCTCCAGAGTGGCTGTTGGCAATTTACATCCCGCCCATCAGTGTAGTAAGGCTCCCATTTCTCCATGGCCTGTCCTGCATTTCTGGTTTTGACACTTTTTTCAGCATGTCCCTTTTGACCGATGGGAAGCGAGACTTCTTTGTAGCGCTGATTTGCCTTTCCAGGTTGCTTGGTTGGCCAAAAAGGGCGTATGCGTTTTTTCCTGAATATATTCAGGAAAAAACGCATACGCCCTTTTTGGCCAAGGGCACCATTGTCAACGTTTTGCCGCTTTTCATGTGCTTTAAAGGCGATTCGAATCTACCTCCTGAAATCTGTTTCCTGCAATTCTGCCTTGATTTCAAATCCTCTTCTTTGCCTTCCCTCAATATATTTGTGGACGAGAGTTATCATTTATAACTCTGCAGGTTTGTGAATTGCAGTGCCCTGAATCTCCATTTTACAAGTCGCTTTTTTGGGAGCTGGCCGCAAAAGCGCAGGATGGCTTCAGGCCCTGTTCTGCTTCCGGGGGGCAGGCTGAGCCTGTGGTTAATTCTTCTTCCTGATGGGAAAATAGAGTGAACTGTGCCTGTCCCAACACCAAGAGCTAGTCTCTCATTGGTTCCCCGTCTTCCCGTTCATCCTCAGGACAAATTGCAACCTGTACGGAACAGGAGGTTAAAGGTGCTGATGCTCCAAGTAGGGAGATTGCTAGTAAAGTGGCTGGAATGGCGAACCCGAGCACAAGGAGGTGAGAAATGAGGTGCGTTTTAGAAACCTTTCCCCATCACACGGTGTACCATCTTCTGGGTTTCTCATGCATGTTTTCGATGTAGGAAGATGCCCTTGAACCTGGAGATTTGGGACCCATGCGATGGGTAGCACGCAGTATTACTTTAAAGGGTCTGCGTTTGCTCACCTAACCTCACCAAACCTCTCAGCCCCAAGAGTGTCCACCCTTATGTCTCATCCAGCTGTGGGTCTAGATATGGTCAATCCAGGTTGCATCACAGCCCCTGAACGAATTGTGTAAGAATTTCTCTCTCTTTCCCTGTCTTTGTTTCATGGGTTTTTAAAAGTAATTTATTTTTATAATGGGGTTTAGCTGCTTTTCACGGCTGTGTTTAGGCCGCTTTACACCCACTTGACACACTAACAGAGAGATATCAATACATAGGTTTTAAGATTATTACTAGTCAGATATATTCTTGTGCGGTGAATCGGGCGTGTTGAGTCCAGTTCTCTGAGCAAGGAGTAGGTCTTGTCTATTCCATATTGGGTTTATGGAACGGTATCTGAGCTAATTTGAAACTCTTGTTTTATGTATCACCCCACCTCACCTTTCCCGTTAAGCAGCCATAGTGTGTTTTCTGCATGTGTGACTCTGTTCTGTTTTGTAATTCAGTTCAAGTGTAACGGTTTTTACATTCCCTCTATAAGTGACACCTTATGAGAAGTGTCCTTTTCTGTGTGACTTATTTCACTTAGAATCGTCTTACCTAAATCCACTCATCATGCTGCTACTAGCCTTATGACATTGATTTCATGGCTGAGTGATATTCCATTGTACATAAGGACCACAACTTTTTTATCCATTTTTCACTTTCCTGGGATATTTAAGGTGGAAGGAAGTGGAGGTCCTTGTCAACAGAGCAGCCCTAAACTTTGGGGTGCTTGTGTCTTGCTGATTTTCAATTTTCCCACTTTATCCCCCCATGCGTGGAAGTGCCCTATGCTCTCTAAGCTGTGTTTTTTAGATGTTTCAGGACACACCGTACACTTCTCCAGAGTGGCTGTTGGCAATTTACATCCCGCCCATCAGTGTAGCAAGGCTCCCATTTCTCCATGGCCTGTCCTGCATTTCTGGTTTTGACACCTTTTTCAGCATGTCCCTTTTGACCGATGGGAAGCGAGACTTCTTTGTAGCGCTGATTTGCCTTTCCAGGTTGCTTGGTTGGCCAAAAAGGGCGTATGCGTTTTTTCCTGAATATATTCAGGAAAAAACGCATACGCCCTTTTTGGCCAAGGGCATCATTGTCAACGTTTTGCCGCTTTTCATGTGCTTTAAAGGCGATTCGAATCTACCTCCTGAAATCTGTTTCCTGCAATTCTGCCTTGATTTCAAATCCTCTTCTTTGCCTTCCCTCAATATATTTGTGGACGAGAGTTATCATTTATAACTCTGCAGGTTTGTGAATTGCAGTGCCCTGAAGCTCCATTTTACAAGTCGCTTTTTTGGGAGCCGGCCGCAAAAGCGCAGGATGGCTTCAGGCCCTGTTCTGGTTCCGGGGGGCAGGCTGAGCCTGTGGTTAATTCTTCTTCCTGATGGGAAAATAGAGTGACCTGTGCCTGTCCCAACACCAAGAGCTAGTCTCTCATTGGTTCCCCGTCTTCCCGTTCATCCTCAGGACAAATTGCAACCTGTACGGAACAGGAGGTTAAAGGTGCTGATGCTCCAAGTAGGGAGATTGCTAGTAAAGTGGCTGGAATGGCGAACCCGAGCACAAGGAGATGAGAAATGAGGTGCGTTTTAGAAACCTTTCCCCATCACACCGTGTACCATCTTCTGGGTTTCTCATGCATGTTTTCGATGTAGGAAGATGCCCTTGAACCTGGAGATTTGGGACCCATGCGATGGGTAGCACGCAGTATTACTTTAAAGGGTCTGTGTTTGCTCACCCAACCTCACCGAACCTCTCAGCCCCAAGAGTGTCCACCCTTATGTCTCATCCAGCTGTGGGTCTAGATATGGTCAATCCAGGTTGCATCACAGCCCCTGAACGAATTGTGTAAGAATTTCTCTCTCTTTCCCTGTCTTTGTTTCATGGGTTTTTAAAAGTAATTTATTTTTATAATGGGGTTTAGCTGCTTTTCACGGCTGTGTTTAGGCCGCTTTACACCCACTTGACACACTAACAGAGAGATATCAATACATAGGTTTTAAGATTATTACTAGTCAGATATATTCTTGTGCGGTGAATCGGGCGTGTTGAGTCCAGTTCTCTGAGCAAGGAGTAGGTCTTGTCTATTCCATATTGGGTTTATGGAACGGTATCTGAGCTAATTTGAAACTCTTGTTTTATGTATCACCCCACCTCACCTTTCCCGTTAAGCAGCCATAGTGTGTTTTCTGCATGTGTGACTCTGTTCTGTTTTGTAATTCAGTTCAAGTGTAACGGTTTTTACATTCCCTCTATAAGTGACACCTTATGAGAAGTGTCCTTTTCTGTGTGACTTATTTCACTTAGAATCGTCTTACCTAAATCCACTCATCATGCTGCTACTAGCCTTATGACATTGATTTCATGGCTGAGTGATATTCCATTGTACATAAGGACCACAACTTTTTTATCCATTTTTCGCTTTCCTGGGATATTTAAGGTGGAATGAAGTGGAGGTCCTTGTCAACAGAGCAGCCCTAAACTTTGGGGTGCTTGTGTCTTGCTGATTTTCAATTTTCCCACTTTATCCCCCCATGCGTGGAAGTGCCCTATGCTCTCTAAGCTGTGTTTTTTAGATGTTTCAGGACACACCGTACACTTCTCCAGAGTGGCTGTTGGCAATTTACATCCCGCCCATCAGTGTACCAAGGCTCCCATTTCTCCATGGCCTGTCCTG
Source organism: Balaenoptera physalus (assembly GCF_965194825.1). Lineage (NCBI taxonomy): Eukaryota > Metazoa > Chordata > Mammalia > Artiodactyla > Balaenopteridae > Balaenoptera > Balaenoptera physalus. Next base: position 402,083 of record NW_028126045.1, read on the forward strand.
CATTTCTGGTTTTGACAACTTTTTCAGCATGTCCCTTTTGACCGATGGGAAGCGAGACTTCTTTGTAGCGCTGATTTGCCTTTCCAGGTTGCTTGGTTGGCCAAAAAGGGCGTATGCGTTTTTTCCTGAATATATTCAGGAAAAAACGCATACGCCCTTTTTGGCCAAGGGCATCACTGTCAACGTTTTGCCGCTTTTCATGTGCTTTAAAGGCGATTCGAATCTACCTCCTGAAATCTGTTTCCTGCAATTCTGCCTTGATTTCAAATCCTCTTCTTTGCCTTCCCTCAATATATTTGTGGACGAGAGTTATCATTTATAACTCTGCAGGTTTGTGTATTGCAGTGCCCTGAAGCTCCATTTTACAAGTCGGTTTTTTGGGAGCCGGCCGCAAAAGCGCAGGATGGCTTCAGGCCCTGTTCTGGTTCCGGGGGGCAGGCTGAGCCTGTGGTTAATTCTTCTTCCTGATGGGAAAATAGAGTGACCTGTGCCTGTCCCAACACCAAGAGCTAGTCTCTCATTGGTTCCCCGTCTTCCCGTTCATCCTCAGGACAAATTGCAACCTGTACGGAACAGGAGGTTAAAGGTGCTGATGCTCCAAGTAGGGAGATTGCTAGTAAAGTGGCTGGAATGGCGAACCCGAGCACAAGGAGATGAGAAATGCGGTGCGTTTTAGAAACCTTTCCCCATCACACGGTGTACCATCTTCTGGGTTTCTCATGCATGTTTTCGATGTAGGAAGATGCCCTTGAACCTGGAGATTTGGGACCCATGCGATGGGTAGCACGCAGTATTACTTTAAAGGGTCTGCGTTTGCTCACCCAACCTCACCAAACCTCTCAGCCCCAAGAGTGTCCACCCTTATGTCTCATCCAGCTGTGGGTCTAGATATGGTCAATGCAGGTTGCATCACAGCCCCTGAACGAATTGTGTAAGAATTTCTCTCTCTTTCCCTGTCTTTGTTTCATGGGTTTTTAAAAGTAATTTATTTTTATAATGGGGTTTAGCTGCTTTTCACGGCTGTGTTTATGCCGCCTTACACACACTTGACACACTAACAGAGAGATATCAATACATAGGTTTTAAGATTATTACTAGTCAGATATATTCTTGTGCGGTGAATCGGGCGTGTTGAGTCCAGTTCTCTGAGCAAGGAGTAGGTCTTGTCTATTCCATATTGGGTTTATGGAACGGTATCTGAGCTAATTTGAAACTCTTGTTTTATGTATCAGCCCACCTCACCTTTCCCGTTAAGCAGCCATAGTGTGTTTTCTGCATGTGTGACTCTGTTCTGTTTTGTAATTCAGTTCAAGTGTAAAGGTTTTACATTCCCTCTATAAGTGACACCTTATGAGAAGTGTCCTTTTCTGTGTGACTTATTTCACTTAGAATCGTCTTACCTAAATCCACTCATCATGCTGCTACTAGCCTTATGACATTGATTTCATGGCTGAGTGATATTCCATTGTACATAAGGACCACAACTTTTTTATCCATTTTTCGCTTTCCTGGGATATTTAAGGTGGAAGGAAGTGGAGGTCCTTGTCAACAGAGCAGCCCTAAACTTTCGGGTGCTTGTGTCTTGCTGATTTTCAATTTTCCCACTTTATCCCCCCATGCGTAGAAGTGCCCTATGCTCTCTAAGCTGTGTTTTTTAGATGTTTCAGGACACACCGTACACTTCTCCAGAGTGGCTGTTGGCAATTTACATCCCGCCCATCAGTGTAGCAAGGCTCCCATTTCTCCATGGCCTGTCCTGCATTTCTGGTTTTGACACTTTTTTCAGCATGTCCCTTTTGACCGATGGGAAGCGAGACTTCTTTGTAGCGCTGATTTGCCTTTCCAGGTTGCTTGGTTGGCCAAAAAGGGCGTATGCGTTTTTTCCTGAATATATTCAGGAAAAAACGCATACGCCCTTTTTGGCCAAGGGCATCATTGTCAACGTTTTGCCGCTTTTCATGTGCTTTAAAGGCGATTCGAATCTACCTCCTGAAATCTGTTTCCTGCAATTCTGCCTTGATTTCAAATCCTCTTCTTTGCCTTCCCTCAATATATTTGTGGACGAGAGTTATCATTTATAACTCTGCAGGTTTGTGAATTGCAGTGCCCTGAAGCTGCATTTTACAAGTCGCTTTTTTGGGAGCCGGCCGCAAAAGCGCAGGATGGCTTCAGGCCCTGTTCTGGTTCCGGGGGGCAGGCTGAGCCTGTGGTTAATTCTTCTTCCTGATGGGAAAATAGAGTGACCTGTGCCTGTCCCAACACCAAGAGCTAGTCTCTCATTGGTTTCCCGTCTTCCCGTTCATCCTCAGGACAAATTGCAACCTGTACGGAACAGGAGGTTAAAGGTGCTGATGCTCCAAGTAGGGAGATTGCTAGTAAAGTGGCTGGAATGGAGAAGACGAGCACAAGGAGGTGAGAAATGAGGTGCGTTTTAGAAACCTTTCCCCATCACACGGTGTACCATCTTCTGGGTTTCTCATGCATGTTTTCGATGTAGGAAGATGCCCTTGAACCTGGAGATTTGGGACCCATGCGGTGGGTAGCACGCAGTATTACTTTAAAGGGTCTGCGTTTGCTCACCCAACCTCACCAAACCTCTCAGCCCCAAGAGTGTCCACCCTTATGTCTCATCCAGTTGTGGGTCTAGATATGGTCAATCCAGGTTGCATCACAGCCCCCGAACGAAATGTGTAAGAATTTCTCTCTCTTTCCCTGTCTATGTTTCATGGGTTTTTAAAAGTAATTTATTTTTATAATGGGGTTTAGCTGCTTTTCACGGCTGTGTTTAGGCCGCTTTACACCCACTTGACACACTAACAGAGAGATATCAATACATAGGTTTTAAGATTATTACTAGTCAGATATATTCTTGTGCGGTGAATCGGGCGTGTTGAGTCCAGTTCTCTGAGCAAGGAGTAGGTCTTGTCTATTCCATATTGGGTTTATGGAACGGTATCTGAGCTAATTTGAAACTCTTGTTTTATGTATCACCCCACCTCACCTTTCCCGTTAAGCAGCCATAGTGTGTTTTCTGCATGTGTGACTCTGTTCTGTTTTGTAATTCAGTTCAAGTGTAACGGTTTTTACATTCCCTCTATAAGTGACACCTTATGAGAATTGTCCTTTTCTGTGTGACTTATTTCACTTAGAATCGTCTTACCTAAATCCACTCATCATGCTGCTACTAGCTTTATGACATTGATTTCATGGCTGAGTGATATTCCATTGTACATAAGGACCACAACTTTTTTATCCATTTTTCGCTTTCCTTGGATATTTAAGGTGGAAGGAAGTGGAGGTCCTTGTCAACAGAGCAGCCCTAAACTTTGGGGTGCTTGTGTCTTGCTGATTTTCAATTTTCCCACTTTATCCCCCCATGCGTGGAAGTGCCCTATGCTCTCTAAGCTGTGTTTTTTAGATGTTTCAGGACACACCGTACACTTCTCCAGAGTGGCTGTTGGCAATTTACATCCCGCCCATCAGTGTAGCAAGGCTCCCATTTCTCCATGGCCTGTCCTGCATTTCTGGTTTTGACAACTTTTTCAGCATGTCCCTTTTGACCGATGGGAAGCGAGACTTCTTTGTAGCGCTGATTTGCCTTTCCAGGTTGCTTGGTTGGCCAAAAAGGGCGTATGCGTTTTTTCCTGAATATATTCAGGAAAAAACGCATACGCCCTTTTTGGCCAAGGGCATCATTGTCAACGTTTTGCCGCGTTTCATGTGCTTTAAAGGTGATTCGAATCTACCTCCTGAAATCTGTTTCCTGCAATTCTGCCTTGATTTCAAATCCTCTTCTTTGCCTTCCCTCAATATATTTGTGGACGAGAGTTATCATTTATAACTCTGCAGGTTTGTGAATTGCAGTGCCCTGAAGCTCCATTTTACAAGTCGGTTTTTTGGGAGCCGGCCCCAAAAGCGCAGGATGGCTTCAGGCCCTGTTCTGGTTCCGGGGGGCAGGCTGAGCCTGTGGTTAATTCTTCTTCCTGATGGGAAAATAGAGTGACCTGTGCCTGTCCCAACACCAAGAGCTAGTCTCTCATTGGTTCCCCGTCTTCCCGTTCATCCTCAGGACAAATTGCAACCTGTACGGAACAGGAGGTTAAAGGTGCTGATGCTCCAAGTAGGGAGATTGCTAGTAAAGTGGCTGGAATGACGAACCCGAGCACAAGGAGATGAGAAATGAGGTGCATTTTAGAAACCTTTCCCCATCACACGGTGTACCATATTCTGGGTTTCTCATGCATGTTTTCGATGTAGGAAGATGCCCTTGAACCTGGAGATTTGGGACCCATGCGATGGGTAGCACGCAGTATTACTTTAAAGGGTCTGCGTTTGCTCACCCAACCTCACCAAACCTCTCAGCCCCAAGAGTGTCCACCCTTATGTTTCATCCAGCTGTGGGTCTAGATATGGTCAATCCAGGTTGCATCACAGGCCCCGAACGAATTGTGTAAGAATTTCTCTCTCTTTCCCTGTCTTTGTTTCATGGGTTTTTAAAAGTAATTTATTTTTATAATGGGGTTTAGCTGCTTTTCACGGCTGTGTTTAGGCCGCTTTACACCCACTTGACACACTAACAGAGAGATATCAATACATAGATTTTAAGATTATTACTAGTCAGATATATTCTTGTGCGGTGAATCGGGCGTGTTGAGTCCAGTTCTCTGAGCAAGGAGTAGGTCTTGTCTATTCCATATTGGGTTTATGGAACGGTATCTGAGCTAATTTGAAACTCTTGTTTTATGTATCAGCCCACCTCACCTTTCCCGTTAAGCAGCCATAGTGTGTTTTCTGCATGTGTGACTCTGTTCTGTTTTGTAATTCAGTTCAAGTGTAACGGTTTTTACATTCCCTCTATAAGTGACACCTTATGAGAAGTGTCCTTTTCTGTGTGACTTATTTCACTTAGAATCGTCTTACCTAAATCCACTCATCATGCTGCTACTAGCCTTATGACATTGATTTCATGGCTGAGTGATATTCCATTGTACATAAGGACCACAAATTTTTTATCCATTTATCGCTTTCCTGGGATATTTAAGGTGGAAGGAAGTGGAGGTCCTTGTCAACAGAGCAGCCCTAAACTTTCGGGTGCTTGTGTCTTGCTGATTTTCAATTTTCCCACTTTATCCCCCCATGCGTAGAAGTGCCCTATGCTCTCTAAGCTGTGTTTTTTAGATGTTTCAGGACACACCGTACACTTCTCCAGAGTGGCTGTTGGCAATTTACATCCCGCCCATCAGTGTAGCAAGGCTCCCATTTCTCCATGGCCTGTCCTGCATTTCTGGTTTTGACACCTTTTTCAGCATGTCCCTTTTGACCGATGGGAAGCGAGACTTCTTTGTAGCGCTGATTTGCCTTTCCAGGTTGCTTGGTTGGCCAAAAAGGGCGTATGCGTTTTTTCCTGAATATATTCAGGAAAAAACGCATATGCACTTTTTGGCCAAGGGCATCATTGTCAACGTTTTGCCGCTTTTCATGTGCTTTAAAGGCGATTCGAATCTATCTCCTGAAATCTATTTCCTGCAATTCTGCCTTGATTTCAAATCCTCTTCTTTGCCTTCCCTCAATATATTTGTGGACGAGAGTTATCATTTATAATTCTGCAGGTTTGTGAATTGCAGTGCCCTGAAGCTCCATTTTACAAGTCGCTTTTTTGGGAGTCGGCCGCAAAAGCGCAGGATGGCTTCAGGCCCTGTTCTGGTTCCGGGGGGCAGGCTGAGCCTGTGGTTAATTCTTCTTCCTGATGGGAAAATTGAGTGACCTGTGCCTGTCCCAACACCAAGAGCTAGTCTCTCATTGGTTCCCCGTCTTCCCGTTCATCCTCAGGACAAATTGCAACCTGTACGGAACAGGAGGTTAAAGGTGCTGATGCTCCAAGTAGGGAGATTGCTAGTAAAGTGGCTGGAATGGCGAACCCGAGCACAAGGAGATGAGAAATGCGGTGCGTTTTAGAAACCTTTCCCCATCACACGGTGTACCATCTTCTGGGTTTCTCATGCATGTTTTCGATGTAGGAAGATGCCCTTGAACCTGGAGATTTGGGACCCATGCGATGGGTAGCACGCAGTATTACTTTAAAGGGTCTGCGTTTGCTCACCCAACCTCACCAAACCTCTCAGCCCCAAGAGTGTCCACCCTTATGTCTCATCCAGCTGTGGGTCTAGATATGGTCAATGCAGGTTGCATCACAGCCCCTGAACGAATTGTGTAAGAATTTCTCTCTCTTTCCCTGTCTTTGTTTCATGGGTTTTTAAAAGTAATTTATTTTTATAATGGGGTTTAGCTGCTTTTCACGGCTGTGTTTATGCCGCCTTACACACACTTGACACACTAACAGAGAGATATCAATACATAGGTTTTAAGATTATTACTAGTCAGATATATTCTTGTGCGGTGAATCGGGCGTGTTGAGTCCAGTTCTCTGAGCAAGGAGTAGGTCTTGTCTATTCCATATTGGGTTTATGGAACGGTATCTGAGCTAATTTGAAACTCTTGTTTTATGTATCAGCCCACCTCACCTTTCCCGTTAAGCAGCCATAGTGTGTGTTTTCTGCATGTGTGACTCTGTTCTGTTTTGTAATTCAGTTCAAGTGTAACGGTTTTTACATTCCCTCTATAAGTGACACCTTATGAGAAGTGTCCTTTTCTGTGTGACTTATTTCACTTAGAATCGTCTTACCTAAATCCACTCATCATGCTGCTACTAGCCTTATGACATTGATTTCATGGCTGAGTGATATTCCATTGTACATAAGGACCACAACTTTTTTATCCATTTTTCGCTTTCCTGGGATATTTAAGGTGGAAGGAAGTGGAGGTCCTTGTCAACAGAGCAGCCCTAAACTTTCGGGTGCTTGTGTCTTGCTGATTTTCAATTTTCCCACTTCATCCCCCCATGCGTAGAAGTGCCCTATGCTCTCTAAGCTGTGTTTTTTAGATGTTTCAGGACACACCGTACACTTCTCCAGAGTGGCTGTTGGCAATTTACATCCCGCCCATCAGTGTAGCAAGGCTCCCATTTCTCCATGGCCTGTCCTGCATTTCTGGTTTTGACACCTTTTTCAGCATGTCCCTTTTGACCGATGGGAAGCGAGACTTCTTTGTAGCGCTGATTTGCCTTTCCAGGTTGCTTGGTTGGCCAAAAAGGGCGTATGCGTTTTTTCCTGAATATATTCAGGAAAAAACGCATACGCCCTTTTTGGCCAAGGGCATCATTGTCAACGTTTTGCCGCTTTTCATGTGCTTTAAAGGCGATTCGAATCTACCTCTTGAAATCTGTTTCCTGCAATTCTGACTTGATTTCAAATCCTCTTCTTTGCCTTCCCTCAATATATTTGTGGACGAGAGTTATCATTTAGAACTCTGCAGGTTTGTGAATTGCAGTGCCCTGAAGCTGCATTTTACAAGTCGCTTTTTTGGGAGCCGGCCGCAAAAGCGCAGGATGGCTTCAGGCCCTGTTCTGGTTCCGGGGGGCAGGCTGAGCCTGTGGTTAATTCTTCTTCCTGATGGGAAAATAGAGTGACCTGTGCCTGTCCCAACACCAAGAGCTAGTCTCTCATTGGTTTCCCGTCTTCCCGTTCATCCTCAGGACAAATTGCAACCTGAACGGAACAGGAGGTTAAAGGTGCTGATGCTCCAAGTAGGGAGATTGCTAGTAAAGTGGCTGGAATGGCGAACACGAGCACAAGGAGGTGAGAAATGAGGTGCGTTTTAGAAACCTTTCCCCATCACACGGTGTACCATCTTCTGGGTTTCTCATGCATGTTTTCGATGTAGGAAGATGCCCTTGAACCTGGAGATTTGGGACCCATGCGATGGGTAGCACGCAGTATTACTTTAAAGGGTCTGCGTTTGCTCACCCAACCTCACCAAACTTCTCAGCCCCAAGAGTGTCCACCCTTATGTCTCATCCAGCTGTGGGTCTAGATATGGTCAATCCAGGTTGCATCACAACCCCCGAACGAATTGTGTAAGAATTTCTCTCTCTTTCCCTGTCTTTGTTTCATGGGTTTTTAAAAGTAATTTATTTTTATAATGGGGTTTAGCTGCTTTTCACGGCTGTGTTTAGGCCGCTTTACACCCACTTGACACACTAACAGAGAGATATCAATACATAGGTTTTAAGATTATTACTAGTCAGATATATTCTTGTGCGGTGAATCGGGCGTGTTGAGTCCAGTTCTCTGAGCAAGGAGTAGGTCTTGTCTATTCCATATTGGGTTTATGGAACGGTATCTGAGCTAATTTGAAACTCTTGTTTTATGTATCACCCCACCTCACCTTTCCCGTTAAGCAGCCATAGTGTGTTTTCTGCATGTGTGACTCTGTTCTGTTTTGTAATTCAGTTCAAGTGTAACGGTTTTTACATTCCCTCTATAAGTGACACCTTATGAGAAGTGTCCTTTTCTGTGTGACTTATTTCACTTAGAATCGTCTTACCTAAATCCATTCATCATGCTGCTACTAGCCTTATGACATTGATTTCATGGCTGAGTGATAGTCCATTGTACATAAGGACCACAACTTTTTTATCCATTTTTCGCTTTCCTGGGATATTTAAGGTGGAATGAAGTGGAGGTCCTTGTCAACAGAGCAGCCCTAAACTTTCGGGTGCTTGTGTCTTGCTGATTTTCAATTTTCCCACTTTATCCCCCCATGCGTAGAAGTGCCCTATGCTCTCTAAGCTGTGTTTTTTAGATGTTTCAGGACACACCGTACACTTCTCCAGAGTGGCTGTTGGCAATTTACATCCCACCCATCAGTGTAGCAAGGCTCCCATTTCTCCATGGCCTGTCCTGCATTTCTGTTTTTGACACTTTTTTCAGCATGTCCCTTTTGACCGATGGGAAGCGAGACTTCTTTGTAGCGCTGATTTGCCTTTCCAGGTTGCTTGGTTGGCCAAAAAGGGCGTATGCGTTTTTTCCTGAATATATTAAGGAAAAAACGCATACGCCCTTTTTGGCCAAGGGCATCATTGTCAACGTTTTGCCGCTTTTCATGTGCTTTAAAGGCGATTCGAATCTACCTCTTGAAATCTGTTTCCTGCAATTCTGACTTGATTTCAAATCCTCTTCTTTGCCTTCCCTCAATATATTTGTGGACGAGAGTTATCATTTAGAACTCTGCAGGTTTGTGAATTGCAGTGCCCTGAAGCTGCATTTTACAAGTCGCTTTTTTGGGAGCCGGCCGCAAAAGCGCAGGATGGCTTCAGGCCCTGTTCTGGTTCCGGGGGGCAGGCTGAGCCTGTGGTTAATTCTTCTTCCTGATGGGAAAATAGAGTGACCTGTGCCTGTCCCAACACCAAGAGCTAGTCTCTCATTGGTTTCCCGTCTTCCCGTTCATCCTCAGGACAAATTGCAACCTGTACGGAACAGGAGGTTAAAGGTGCTGATGCTCCAAGTAGGGAGATTGCTAGTAAAGTGGCTGGAATGGCGAACACGAGCACAAGGAGGTGAGAAATGAGGTGCGTTTTAGAAACCTTTCCCCATCACACGGTGTACCATCTTCTGGGTTTCTCATGCATGTTTTCGATGTAGGAAGATGCCCTTGAACCTGGAGATTTGGGACCCATGCGATGGGTAGCACGCAGTATTACTTTAAAGGGTCTGCGTTTGCTCACCCAACCTCACCAAACTTCTCAGCCCCAAGAGTGTCCACCCTTATGTCTCATCCAGCTGTGGGTCTAGATATGGTCAATCCAGGTTGCATCACAACCCCCGAACGAATTGTGTAAGAATTTCTCTCTCTTTCCCTGTCTTTGTTTCATGGGTTTTTAAAAGTAATTTATTTTTATAATGGGGTTTAGCTGCTTTTCACGGCTGTGTTTAGGCCGCTTTACACCCACTTGACACACTAACAGAGAGATATCAATACATAGGTTTTAAGATTATTACTAGTCAGATATATTCTTGTGCGGTGAATCGGGCGTGTTGAGTCCAGTTCTCTGAGCAAGGAGTAGGTCTTGTCTATTCCATATTGGGTTTATGGAACGGTATCTGAGCTAATTTGAAACTCTTGTTTTATGTATCACCCCACCTCACCTTTCCCGTTAAGCAGCCATAGTGTGTTTTCTGCATGTGTGACTCTGTTCTGTTTTGTAATTCAGTTCAAGTGTAACGGTTTTTACATTCCCTCTATAAGTGACACCTTATGAGAAGTGTCCTTTTCTGTGTGACTTATTTCACTTAGAATCGTCTTACCTAAATCCACTCATCATGCTGCTACTAGCCTTATGACATTGATTTCATGGCTGAGTGATAGTCCATTGTACATAAGGACCACAACTTTTTTATCCATTTTTCGCTTTCCTGGGATATTTAAGGTGGAATGAAGTGGAGGTCCTTGTCAACAGAGCAGCCCTAAACTTTCGGGTGCTTGTGTCTTGCTGATTTTCAATTTTCCCACTTTATCCCCTCATGTGTGGAAGTGCCCTATGCTCTCTAAGCTGTGTTTTTTAGATGTTTCAGGACACACCGTACACTTCTCCAGAGTGGCTGTTGGCAATTTACATCCCGCCCATCAGTGTAGCAAGGCTCCCATTTCTCCATGGCCTGTCCTGCTTTTCTGGTTTTGACACCTTTTTCAGCATGTCCCTTTTGACCGATGGGAAGCGAGACTTCTTTGTAGCGCTGATTTGCCTTTCCAGGTTGCTTGGTTGGCCAAAAAGGGCGTATGCGTTTTTTCCTGAATATATTCAGGAAAAAACGCATACGCCCTTTTTGGCCAAGGGCATCATTGTCAACGTTTTGCCGCTTTTCATGTGCTTTAAAGGCGATTCGAATCTACCTCCTGAAATCTATTTCCTGCAATTCTGCCTTGATTTCAAATCCTCTTCTTTGCCTTCCCTCAATATATTTGTGGACGAGAGTTATCATTTATAACTCTGCAGGTTTGTGAATTGCAGTGCCCTGAAGCTCCATTTTACAAGTCGCATTTTTGGGAGCTGGCCGCAAAAGCGCAGGATGGCTTCAGGCCCTGTTCTGCTTCCGGGGGGCAGGCTGAGCCTGTGGTTAATTCTTCTTCCTGATGGGAAAATAGAGTGACCTGTGCCTGTCCCAACACCAAGAGCTAGTCTCTCATTGGTTCCCCGTCTTCCCGTTCATCCTCAGGACAAATTGCAACCTGTACGGAACAGGAGGTTAAAGGTGCTGATGCTCCAAGTAGGGAGATTGCTAGTAAAGTGGCTGGAATGGCGAACCCGAGCACAAGGAGGTGAGAAATGAGGTGCGTTTTAGAAACCTTTCCCCATCACACGGTGTACCATCTTCTGGGTTTCTCATGCATGTTTTCGATGTAGGAAGATGCCCTTGAACCTGGAGATTTGGGACCCATGCGATGGGTAGCACGCAGTATTACTTTAAAGGGTCTGCGTTTGCTCACCCAACCTCACCAAACCTCTCAGCCCCAAGAGTGTCCACCCTTATGTCTCATCCAGCTGTGGGTCTAGATATGGTCAATCCAGGTTGCATCACAGCCCCTGAACGAATTGTGTAAGAATTTCTCTCTCTTTCCCTGTCTTTGTTTCATGTGTTTTTAAAAGTAATTTATTTTTATAATGGGGTTTAGCTGCTTTTCACGGCTGTGTTTAGGCCGCTTTACACCCACTTGACACACTAACAGAGAGATATCAATACATAGGTTTTAAGATTATTAGTAGTCAGATATATTCTTGTGCGGTGAATCGGGCGTGTTGAGTCCAGTTCTCTGAGCAAGGAGTAGGTCTTGTCTATTACATATTGGGTTTATGGAACGGTATCTGAGCTAATTTGAAACTCTTGTTTTATGTATCACCCCACCTCACCTTTCCCGTTAAGCAGCCATAGTGTGTTTTCTGCATGTGTGACTCTGTTCTGTTTTGTAATTCAGTTCAAGTGTAACGGTTTTTACATTCCCTCTATAAGTGACACCTTATGAGAAGTGTCCTTTTCTGTGTGACTTATTTCACTTAGAATCGTCTTACCTAAATCCATTCATCATGCTGCTACTAGCCTTATGACATTGATTTCATGGCTGAGTGATAGTCCATTGTACATAAGGACCACAACTTTTTTATCCATTTTTCGCTTTCCTGGGATATTTAAGGTGGAATGAAGTGGAGGTCCTTGTCAACAGAGCAGCCCTAAACTTTCGGGTGCTTGTGTCTTGCTGATTTTCAATTTTCCCACTTTATCCCCCCATGCGTAGAAGTGCCCTATGCTCTCTAAGCTGTGTTTTTTAGGTGTTTCAGAACACACCATACACTTCTCCAGAGTGGCTGTTGGCAATTTACATAACACCCATCAGTGTAGCAAGGCTCCCATTTCTCCATGGCCTGTCCTGCATTTCTGGTTTTGACACTTTTTTCAGCATGTCCCTTTTGACCGATGGGAAGCGAGACTTCTTTGTAGCGCTGATTTGCCTTTCCAGGTTGCTTGGTTGGCCAAAAAGGGTGTATGCGTTTTTTCCTGAATATATTCAGGAAAAAACGCATACGCCCTTTTTGGCCAAGGGCATCATTGTCAACGTTTTGCCGCTTTTCATGTGCTTTAAAGGCGATTCGAATCTACCTCTTGAAATCTGTTTCCTGCAATTCTGACTTGATTTCAAATCCTCTTCTTTGCCTTCCCTCAATATATTTGTGGACGAGAGTTATCATTTAGAACTCTGCAGGTTTGTGAATTGCAGTGCCCTGAAGCTGCATTTTACAAGTCGCTTTTTTGGGAGCCGGCCGCAAAAGCGCAGGATGGCTTCAGGCCCTGTTCTGGTTCCGGGGGGCAGGCTGAGCCTGTGGTTAATTCTTCTTCCTGATGGGAAAATAGAGTGACCTGTGCCTGTCCCAACACCAAGAGCTAGTCTCTCATTGGTTTCCCGTCTTCCCGTTCATCCTCAGGACAAATTGCAACCTGAACGGAACAGGAGGTTAAAGGTGCTGATGCTCCAAGTAGGGAGATTGCTAGTAAAGTGGCTGGAATGGCGAACACGAGCACAAGGAGGTGAGAAATGAGGTGCGTTTTAGAAACCTTTCCCCATCACACGGTGTACCATCTTCTGGGTTTCTCATGCATGTTTTCGATGTAGGAAGATGCCCTTGAACCTGGAGATTTGGGACCCATGCGATGGGTAGCACGCAGTATTACTTTAAAGGGTCTGCGTTTGCTCACCCAACCTCACCAAACTTCTCAGCCCCAAGAGTGTCCACCCTTATGTCTCATCCAGCTGTGGGTCTAGATATGGTCAATCCAGGTTGCATCACAACCCCCGAACGAATTGTGTAAGAATTTCTCTCTCTTTCCCTGTCTTTGTTTCATGGGTTTTTAAAAGTAATTTATTTTTATAATGGGGTTTAGCTGCTTTTCACGGCTGTGTTTAGGCCGCTTTACACCCACTTGACACACTAACAGAGAGATATCAATACATAGGTTTTAAGATTATTACTAGTCAGATATATTCTTGTGCGGTGAATCGGGCGTGTTGAGTCCAGTTCTCTGAGCAAGGAGTAGGTCTTGTCTATTCCATATTGGGTTTATGGAACGGTATCTGAGCTAATTTGAAACTCTTGTTTTATGTATCACCCCACCTCACCTTTCCCGTTAAGCAGCCATAGTGTGTTTTCTGCATGTGTGACTCTGTTCTGTTTTGTAATTCAGTTCAAGTGTAACGGTTTTTACATTCCCTCTATAAGTGACACCTTATGAGAAGTGTCCTTTTCTGTGTGACTTATTTCACTTAGAATCGTCTTACCTAAATCCACTCATCATGCTGCTACTAGCCTTATGACATTGATTTCATGGCTGAGTGATAGTCCATTGTACATAAGGACCACAACTTTTTTATCCATTTTTCGCTTTCCTGGGATATTTAAGGTGGAAAGAAGTGGAGGTCCTTGTCAACAGAGCAGCCCTAAACTTTCGGGTGCTTGTGTCTTGCTGATTTTCAATTTTCCCACTTTATCCCCCCATGTGTGGAAGTGCCCTATGCTCTCTAAGCTGTGTTTTTTAGATGTTTCAGGACACACCGTACACTTCTCCAGAGTGGCTGTTGGCAATTTACATCCCGCCCATCAGTGTAGCAAGGCTCCCATTTCTCCATGGCCTGTCCTGCATTTCTGGTTTTGACACCTTTTTCAGCATGTCCCTTTTGACCGATGGGAAGCGAGACTTCTTTGTAGCGCTGATTTGCCTTTCCAGGTTGCTTGGTTGGCCAAAAAGGGCGTATGCGTTTTTTCCTGAATATATTCAGGAAAAAACGCATACGCCCTTTTTGGCCAAGGGCATCATTGTCAACGTTTTGCCGCTTTTCATGTGCTTTAAAGGCGATTCGAATCTACCTCCTGAAATCTATTTCCTGCAATTCTGCCTTGATTTCAAATCCTCTTCTTTGCCTTCCCTCAATATATTTGTGGACGAGAGTTATCATTTATAACTCTGCAGGTTTGTGAATTGCAGTGCCCTGAAGCTCCATTTTACAAGTCGCTTTTTTGGGAGTCGGCCGCAAAAGCGCAGGATGGCTTCAGGCCCTGTTCTGGTTCCGGTGGGCAGGCTGAGCCTGTGGTTAATTCTTCTTCCTGATGGGAAAATTGAGTGACCTGTGCCTGTCCCAACACCAAGAGCTAGTCTCTCATTGGTTCCCCGTCTTCCCGTTCATCCTCAGGACAAATTGCAACCTGTACGGAACAGGAGGTTAAAGGTGCTGATGCTCCAAGTAGGGAGATTGCTAGTAAAGTGGCTGGAATGGCGAACCCGAGCACAAGGAGATGAGAAATGCGGTGCGTTTTAGAAACCTTTCCCCATCACACGGTGTACCATCTTCTGGGTTTCTCATGCATGTTTTCGATGTAGGAAGATGCCCTTGAACCTGGAGATTTGGGACCCATGTGATGGGTAGCACGCAGTATTACTTTAAAGGGTCTGCGTTTGCTCACCCAACCTCACCAAACCTCTCAGCCCCAAGAGTGTCCACCCTTATGTCTCATCCAGCTGTGGGTCTAGATATGGTCAATGCAGGTTGCATCACAGCCCCTGAACGAATTGTGTAAGAATTTCTCTCTCTTTCCCTGTCTTTGTTTCATGTGTTTTTAAAAGTAATTTATTTTTATAATGGGGTTTAGCTGCTTTTCACGGCTTTGTTTAGGCCGCTTTACACCCACTTGACACACTAACAGAGAGATATCAATACATAGGTTTTAAGATTATTTGTAGTCAGATATATTCTTGTGCGGTGAATCGGGCGTGTTGAGTCCAGTTCTCTGAGCAAGGAGTAGGTCTTGTCTATTCCATATTGGGTTTATGGAACGGTATCTGAGCTAATTTGAAACTCTTGTTTTATGTATCACCCCACCTCACCTTTCCCGTTAAGCAGCCATAGTGTGTTTTCTGCATGTGTGACTCTGTTCTGTTTTGTAATTCAGTTCAAGTGTAACGGTTTTTACATTCCCTCTATAAGTGACACCTTATGAGAAGTGTCCTTTTCTGTGTGACTTATTTCACTTAGAATCGTCTTGCCTAAATCCACTCATCATGCTGCTACTAGCCTTATGACATTGATTTCATGGCTGAGTGATATTCCATTGTACATAAGGACCACAACTTTTTTATCCATTTTTCGCTTTCCTGGGATATTTAAGGTGGAATGAAGTGGAGGTCCTTGTCAACAGAGCAGCCCTAAACTTTCGGGTGCTTGTGTCTTGCTGATTTTCAATTTTCCCACTTTATCCCCCCATGCGTAGAAGTGCCCTATGCTCTCTAAGCTGTGTTTTTTAGATGTTTCAGGACACACCGTACACTTCTCCAGAGTGGCTGTTGGCAATTTACATCCCGCCCATCAGTGTAGCAAGGCTCCCATTTCTCCATGGCCTGTCCTGCATTTCTGGTTTTGACACCTTTTTCAGCATGTCCCTTTTGACCGATGGGAAGCGAGACTTCTTTGTAGCGCTGATTTGCCTTTCCAGGTTGCTTGGTTGGCCAAAAAGGGCGTATGCGTTTTTTCCTGAATATATTCAGGAAAAAACGCATACGCCCTTTTTGGCCAAGGGCATCATTGTCAACGTTTTGCCGCTTTTCATGTGCTTTAAAGGCGATTCGAATCTACCTCCTGAAATCTATTTCCTGCAATTCTGCCTTGATTTCAAATCCTCTTCTTTGCCTTCCCTCAATATATTTGTGGACGAGAGTTATCATTTATAACTCTGCAGGTTTGTGAATTGCAGTGCCCTGAAGCTCCATTTTACAAGTCGCTTTTTTGGGAGTCGGCCGCAAAAGCGCAGGATGGCTTCAGGCCCTGTTCTGGTTCCGGGGGGCAGGCTGAGCCTGTGGTTAATTCTTCTTCCTGATGGGAAAATTGAGTGACCTGTGCCTGTCCCAACACCAAGAGCTAGTCTCTCATTGGTTCCCCGTCTTCCCGTTCATCCTCAGGACAAATTGCAACCTGTACGGAACAGGAGGTTAAAGGTGCTGATGCTCCAAGTAGGGAGATTGCTAGTAAAGTGGCTGGAATGGCGAACCCGAGCACAAGGAGATGAGAAATGCGGTGCGTTTTAGAAACCTTTCCCCATCACACGGTGTACCATCTTCTGGGTTTCTCATGCATGTTTTCGATGTAGGAAGATGCCCTTGAACCTGGAGATTTGGGACCCATGTGATGGGTAGCACGCAGTATTACTTTAAAGGGTCTGCGTTTGCTCACCCAACCTCACCAAACCTCTCAGCCCCAAGAGTGTCCACCCTTATGTCTCATCCAGCTGTGGGTCTAGATATGGTCAATGCAGGTTGCATCACAGCCCCTGAACGAATTGTGTAAGAATTTCTCTCTCTTTCCCTGTCTTTGTTTCATGTGTTTTTAAAAGTAATTTATTTTTATAATGGGGTTTAGCTGCTTTTCACGGCTTTGTTTAGGCCGCTTTACACCCACTTGACACACTAACAGAGAGATATCAATACATAGGTTTTAAGATTATTTGTAGTCAGATATATTCTTTTGCGGTGAATCGGGCGTGTTGAGTCCAGTTCTCTGAGCAAGGAGTAGGTCTTGTCTATTCCATATTGGGTTTATGGAACGGTATCTGAGCTAATTTGAAACTCTTGTTTTATGTATCACCCCACCTCACCTTTCCCGTTAAGCAGCCATAGTGTGTTTTCTGCATGTGTGACTCTGTTCTGTTTTGTAATTCAGTTCAAGTGTAACGGTTTTTACATTCCCTCTATAAGTGACACCTTATGAGAAGTGTCCTTTTCTGTGTGACTTATTTCACTTAGAATCGTCTTGCCTAAATCCACTCATCATGCTGCTACTAGCCTTATGACATTGATTTCATGGCTGAGTGATATTCCATTGTACATAAGGACCACAACTTTTTTATCCATTTTTCGCTTTCCTGGGATATTTAAGGTGGAATGAAGTGGAGGTCCTTGTCAACAGAGCAGCCCTAAACTTTCGGGTGCTTGTGTCTTGCTGATTTTCAATTTTCCCACTTTATCCCCCCATGCGTAGAAGTGCCCTATGCTCTCTAAGCTGTGTTTTTTAGATGTTTCAGGACACACCGTACACTTCTCCAGAGTGGCTGTTGGCAATTTACATCCCGCCCATCAGTGTAGCAAGGCTCCCATTTCTCCATGGCCTGTCCTGCATTTCTGGTTTTGACACCTTTTTCAGCATGTCCCTTTTGACCGATGGGAAGCGAGACTTCTTTGTAGCGCTGATTTGCCTTTCCAGGTTGCTTGGTTGGCCAAAAAGGGCGTATGCGTTTTTTCCTGAATATATTCAGGAAAAAACGCATACGCCCTTTTTGGCCAAGGGCATCATTGTCAACGTTTTGCCGCTTTTCATGTGCTTTAAAGGCGATTCGAATCTACCTCCTGAAATCTATTTCCTGCAATTCTGCCTTGATTTCAAATCCTCTTCTTTGCCTTCCCTCAATATATTTGTGGACGAGAGTTATCATTTATAACTCTGCAGGTTTGTGAATTGCAGTGCCCTGAAGCTCCATTTTACAAGTCGCTTTTTTGGGAGTCGGCCGCAAAAGCGCAGGATGGCTTCAGGCCCTGTTCTGGTTCCGGGGGGCAGGCTGAGCCTGTGGTTAATTCTTCTTCCTGATGGGAAAATTGAGTGACCTGTGCCTGTCCCAACACCAAGAGCTAGTCTCTCATTGGTTCCCCGTCTTCCCGTTCATCCTCAGGACAAATTGCAACCTGTACGGAACAGGAGGTTAAAGGTGCTGATGCTCCAAGTAGGGAGATTGCTAGTAAAGTGGCTGGAATGGCAAACCCGAGCACAAGGAGATGAGAAATGCGGTGCGTTTTAGAAACCTTTCCCCATCACACGGTGTACCATCTTCTGGGTTTCTCATGCATGTTTTCGATGTAGGAAGATGCCCTTGAACCTGGAGATTTGGGACCCATGTGATGGGTAGCACGCAGTATTACTTTAAAGGGTCTGCGTTTGCTCACCCAACCTCACCAAACCTCTCAGCCCCAAGAGTGTCCACCCTTATGTCTCATCCAGCTGTGGGTCTAGATATGGTCAATGCAGGTTGCATCACAGCCCCTGAACGAATTGTGTAAGAATTTCTCTCTCTTTCCCTGTCTTTGTTTCATGTGTTTTTAAAAGTAATTTATTTTTATAATGGGGTTTAGCTGCTTTTCACGGCTTTGTTTAGGCCGCTTTACACCCACTTGACACACTAACAGAGAGATATCAATACATAGGTTTTAAGATTATTTGTAGTCAGATATATTCTTGTGCGGTGAATCGGGCGTGTTGAGTCCAGTTCTCTGAGCAAGGAGTAGGTCTTGTCTATTCCATATTGGGTTTATGGAACGGTATCTGAGCTAATTTGAAACTCTTGTTTTATGTATCACCCCACCTCACCTTTCCCGTTAAGCAGCCATAGTGTGTTTTCTGCATGTGTGACTCTGTTCTGTTTTGTAATTCAGTTCAAGTGTAACGGTTTTTACATTCCCTCTATAAGTGACACCTTATGAGAAGTGTCCTTTTCTGTGTGACTTATTTCACTTAGAATCGTCTTGCCTAAATCCACTCATCATGCTGCTACTAGCCTTATGACATTGATTTCATGGCTGAGTGATATTCCATTGTACATAAGGACCACAACTTTTTTATCCATTTTTCGCTTTCCTGGGATATTTAAGGTGGAATGAAGTGGAGGTCCTTGTCAACAGAGCAGCCCTAAACTTTCGGGTGCTTGTGTCTTGCTGATTTTCAATTTTCCCACTTTATCCCCCCATGCGTAGAAGTGCCCTATGCTCTCTAAGCTGTGTTTTTTAGATGTTTCAGGACACACCGTACACTTCTCCAGAGTGGCTGTTGGCAATTTACATCCCGCCCATCAGTGTAGCAAAGCTCCCATTTCTCCATGGCCTGTCCTGCATTTCTGGTTTTGACACCTTTTTCAGCATGTCCCTTTTGACCGATGGGAAGCGAGACTTCTTTGTAGCGCTGATTTGCCTTTCCAGGTTGCTTGGTTGGCCAAAAAGGGCGTATGCGTTTTTTCCTGAATATATTCAGGAAAAAACGCATACGCCCTTTTTGGCCAAGGGCATCATTGTCAACGTTTTGCCGCTTTTCATGTGCTTTAAAGGCGATTCGAATCTACCTCCTGAAATCTATTTCCTGCAATTCTGCCTTGATTTCAAATCCTCTTCTTTGCCTTCCCTCAATATATTTGTGGACGAGAGTTATCATTTATAACTCTGCAGGTTTGTGAATTGCAGTGCCCTGAAGCTCCATTTTACAAGTCGCTTTTTTGGGAGCTGGCCGCAAAAGCGCAGGATGGCTTCAGGCCCTGTTCTGCTTCCGGGGGGCAGGCTGAGCCTGTGGTTAATTCTTCTTCCTGATGGGAAAATAGAGTGACCTGTGCCTGTCCCAACACCAAGAGCTAGTCTCTCATTGGTTCCCCGTCTTCCCGTTCATCCTCAGGACAAATTGCAACCTGTACGGAACAGGAGGTTAAAGGTGCTGATGCTCCAAGTAGGGAGATTGCTAGTAAAGTGGCTGGAATGGCGAACCCGAGCACAAGGAGGTGAGAAATGAGGTGCGTTTTAGAAACCTTTCCCCATCACACGGTGTACCATCTTCTGGGTTTCTCATGCATGTTTTCGATGTAGGAAGATGCCCTTGAACCTGGAGATTTGGGACCCATGCGATGGGTAGCACGCAGTATTACTTTAAAGGGTCTGCGTTTGCTCACCCAACCTCACCAAACCTCTCAGCCCCAAGAGTGTCCACCCTTATGTCTCATCCAGCTGTGGGTCTAGATATGGTCAATCCAGGTTGCATCACAGCCCCTGAACGAATTGTGTAAGAATTTCTCTCTCTTTCCCTGTCTTTGTTTCATGTGTTTTTAAAAGTAATTTATTTTTATAATGGGGTTTAGCTGCTTTTCACGGCTGTGTTTAGGCCGCTTTACACCCACTTGACACACTAACAGAGAGATATCAATACATAGGTTTTAAGATTATTAGTAGTCAGATATATTCTTGTGCGGTGAATCGGGCGTGTTGAGTCCAGTTCTCTGAGCAAGGAGTAGGTCTTGTCTATTCCATATTGGGTTTATGGAACGGTATCTGAGCTAATTTGAAACTCTTGTTTTATGTATCACCCCACCTCACCTTTCCCGTTAAGCAGCCATAGTGTGTTTTCTGCATGTGTGACTCTGTTCTGTTTTGTAATTCAGTTCAAGTGTAACGGTTTTTACATTCCCTCTATAAGTGACACCTTATGAGAAGTGTCCTTTTCTGTGTGACTTATTTCACTTAGAATCGTCTTACCTAAATCCATTCATCATGCTGCTACTAGCCTTATGACATTGATTTCATGGCTGAGTGATAGTCCATTGTACATAAGGACCACAACTTTTTTATCCATTTTTCGCTTTCCTGGGATATTTAAGGTGGAATGAAGTGGAGGTCCTTGTCAACAGAGCAGCCCTAAACTTTCGGGTGCTTGTGTCTTGCTGATTTTCAATGTTCCCACTTTATCCCCCCATGCGTAGAAGTGCCCTATGCTCTCTAAGCTGTGTTTTTTAGATGTTTCAGGACACACCGTACACTTCTCCAGAGTGGCTGTTGGCAATTTACATCCCACCCATCAGTGTAGCAAGGCTCCCATTTCTCCATGGCCTGTCCTGCATTTCTGGTTTTGACACTTTTTTCAGCATGTCCCTTTTGACCGATGGGAAGCGAGACTTCTTTGTAGCGCTGATTTGCCTTTCCAGGTTGCTTGGTTGGCCAAAAAGGGCGTATGCGTTTTTTCCTGAATATATTCAGGAAAAAACGCATACGCCCTTTTTGGCCAAGGGCATCATTGTCAACGTTTTGCCGCTTTTCATGTTCTTTAAAGGCGATTCGAATCTACCTCTTGAAATCTGTTTCCTGCAATTCTGACTTGATTTCAAATCCTCTTCTTTGCCTTCCCTCAATATATTTGTGGACGAGAGTTATCATTTAGAACTCTGCAGGTTTGTGAATTGCAGTGCCCTGAAGCTGCATTTTACAAGTCGCTTTTTTGGGAGCCGGCCGCAAAAGCGCAGGATGGCTTCAGGCCCTGTTCTGGTTCCGGGGGGCAGGCTGAGCCTGTGGTTAATTCTTCTTCCTGATGGGAAAATAGAGTGACCTGTGCCTGTCCCAACACCAAGAGCTAGTCTCTCATTGGTTTCCCGTCTTCCCGTTCATCCTCAGGACAAATTGCAACCTGTACGGAACAGGAGGTTAAAGGTGCTGATGCTCCAAGTAGGGAGATTGCTAGTAAAGTGGCTGGAATGGCGAACCCGAGCACAAGGAGGTGAGAAATGAGGTGCGTTTTAGAAACCTTTCCCCATCACACGGTGTACCATCTTCTGGGTTTCTCATGCATGTTTTCGATGTAGGAAGATGCCCTTGAACCTGGAGATTTGGGACCCATGCGATGGGTAGCACGCAGTATTACTTTAAAGGGTCTGCGTTTGCTCACCCAACCTCACCAAACCTCTCAGCCCCAAGAGTGTCCACCCTTATGTCTCATCCAGCTGTGGGTCTAGATATGGTCAATCCAGGTTGCATCACAGCCCCCGAACAAATTGTGTAAGAATTTCTCTCTCTTTCCCTGTCTTTGTTTCATGGGTTTTTAAAAGTAATTTATTTTTATAATGGGGTTTAGCTGCTTTTCACGGCTGTGTTTAGGCCGCTTTACACCCACTTGACACACTAACAGAGAGATATCAATACATAGGTTTTAAGATTATTACTAGTCAGATATATTCTTGTGCGGTGAATCGGGCGTGTTGAGTCCAGTTCTCTGAGCAAGGAGTAGGTCTTGTCTATTCCATATTGGGTTTATGGAACGGTATCTGAGCTAATTTGAAACTCTTGTTTTATGTATCACCCCACCTCACCTTTCCCGTTAAGCAGCCATAGTGTGTTTTCTGCATGTGTGACTCTGTTCTGTTTTGTAATTCAGTTCAAGTGTAACGGTTTTTACATTCCCTCTATAAGTGACACCTTATGAGAAGTGTCCTTTTCTGTGTGACTTATTTCACTTAGAATCGTCTTACCTAAATCCATTCATCATGCTGCTACTAGCCTTATGACATTGATTTCATGGCTGAGTGATAGTCCATTGTACATAAGGACCACAACTTTTTTATCCATTTTTCGCTTTCCTGGGATATTTAAGGTGGAATGAAGTGGAGGTCCTTGTCAACAGAGCAGCCCTAAACTTTCGGGTGCTTGTGTCTTGCTGATTTTCAATGTTCCCACTTTATCCCCCCATGCGTAGAAGTGCCCTATGCTCTCTAAGCTGTGTTTTTTAGATGTTTCAGGACACACCGTACACTTCTCCAGAGTGGCTGTTGGCAATTTACATCCCACCCATCAGTGTAGCAAGGCTCCCATTTCTCCATGGCCTGTCCTGCATTTCTGGTTTTGACACTTTTTTCAGCATGTCCCTTTTGACCGATGGGAAGCGAGACTTCTTTGTAGCGCTGATTTGCCTTTCCAGGTTGCTTGGTTGGCCAAAAAGGGCGTATGCGTTTTTTCCTGAATATATTCAGGAAAAAACGCATACGCCCTTTTTGGCCAAGGGCATCATTGTCAACGTTTTGCCGCTTTTCATGTTCTTTAAAGGCGATTCGAATCTACCTCTTGAAATCTGTTTCCTGCAATTCTGACTTGATTTCAAATCCTCTTCTTTGCCTTCCCTCAATATATTTGTGGACGAGAGTTATCATTTAGAACTCTGCAGGTTTGTGAATTGCAGTGCCCTGAAGCTGCATTTTACAAGTCGCTTTTTTGGGAGCCGGCCGCAAAAGCGCAGGATGGCTTCAGGCCCTGTTCTGGTTCCGGGGGGCAGGCTGAGCCTGTGGTTAATTCTTCTTCCTGATGGGAAAATAGAGTGACCTGTGCCTGTCCCAACACCAAGAGCTAGTCTCTCATTGGTTTCCCGTCTTCCCGTTCATCCTCAGGACAAATTGCAACCTGTACGGAACAGGAGGTTAAAGGTGCTGATGCTCCAAGTAGGGAGATTGCTAGTAAAGTGGCTGGAATGGCGAACACGAGCACAAGGAGGTGAGAAATGAGGTGCGTTTTAGAAACCTTTCCCCATCACACGGTGTACCATCTTCTGGGTTTCTCATGCATGTTTTCGATGTAGGAAGATGCCCTTGAACCTGGAGATTTGGGACCCATGCGATGGGTAGCACGCAGTATTACTTTAAAGGGTCTGCGTTTGCTCACCCAACCTCACCAAACCTCTCAGCCCCAAGAGTGTCCACCCTTATGTCTCATCCAGCTGTGGGTCTAGATATGGTCAATCCAGGTTGCATCACAGCCCCCGAACGAATTGTGTAAGAATTTCTCTCTCTTTCCCTGTCTTTGTTTCATGGGTTTTTAAAAGTAATTTATTTTTATAATGGGGTTTAGCTGCTTTTCACGGCTGTGTTTAGGCCGCTTTACACCCACTTGACACACTAACAGAGAGATATCAATACATAGGTTTTAAGATTATTACTAGTCAGATATATTCTTGTGCGGTGAATCGGGCGTGTTGAGTCCAGTTCTCTGAGCAAGGAGTAGGTCTTGTCTATTCCATATTGGGTTTATGGAACGGTATCTGAGCTAATTTGAAACTCTTGTTTTATGTATCACCCCACCTCACCTTTCCCGTTAAGCAGCCATAGTGTGTTTTCTGCATGTGTGACTCTGTTCTGTTTTGTAATTCAGTTCAAGTGTAACGGTTTTTACATTCCCTCTATAAGTGACACCTTATGAGAAGTGTCCTTTTCTGTGTGACTTATTTCACTTAGAATCGTCTTACCTAAATCCACTCATCATGCTGCTACTAGCCTTATGACATTGATTTCATGGCTGAGTGATATTCCATTGTACATAAGGACCACAACTTTTTTATCCATTTTTCGCTTTCCTGGGATATTTAAGGTGGAATGAAGTGGAGGTCCTTGTCAACAGAGCAGCCCTAAACTTTCGGGTGCTTGTGTCTTGCTGATTTTCAATTTTCCCACTTTATCCCCCCATGCGTAGAAGTGCCCTATGCTCTCTAAGCTGTGTTTTTTAGATGTTTCAGGACACACCGTACACTTCTCCAGAGTGGCTGTTGGCAATTTACATCCCGCCCATCAGTGTAGTAAGGCTCCCATTTCTCCATGGCCTGTCCTGCATTTCTGGTTTTGACAGCTTTTTCAGCATGTCTCTTTTGACCGATGGGAAGCGAGACTTCTTTGTAGCGCTGATTTGCCTTTCCAGGTTGCTTGGTTGGCCAAAAAGGGCGTATGCGTTTTTTCCTGAATATATTCAGGAAAAAACGCATACGCCCTTTTTGGCCAAGGGCACCATTGTCAACGTTTTGCCGCTTTTCATGTGCTTTAAAGGCGATTCGAATCTACCTCCTGAAATCTGTTTCCTGCAATTCTGCCTTGATTTCAAATCCTCTTCTTTGCCTTCCCTCAATATATTTGTGGACGAGAGTTATCATTTATAACTCTGCAGGTTTGTGAATTGCAGTGCCCTGAATCTCCATTTTACAAGTCGCTTTTTTGGGAGCTGGCCGCAAAAGCGCAGGATGGCTTCAGGCCCTGTTCTGCTTCCGGGGGGCAGGCTGAGCCTGTGGTTAATTCTTCTTCCTGATGGGAAAATAGAGTGAACTGTGCCTGTCCCAACACCAAGAGCTAGTCTCTCATTGGTTCCCCGTCTTCCCGTTCATCCTCAGGACAAATTGCAACCTGTACGGAACAGGAGGTTAAAGGTGCTGATGCTCCAAGTAGGGAGATTGCTAGTAAAGTGGCTGGAATGGCGAACCCGAGCACAAGGAGATGAGAAATGCGGTGCGTTTTAGAAACCTTTCCCCATCACACGGTGTACCATCTTCTGGGTTTCTCATGCATGTTTTCGATGTAGGAAGATGCCCTTGAACCTGGAGATTTGGGACCCATGCGATGGGTAGCACGCAGTATTACTTTAAAGGGTCTGCGTTTGCTCACCCAACCTCACCAAACCTCTCAGCCCCAAGAGTGTCCACCCTTATGTCTCATCCAGCTGTGGGTCTAGATATGGTCAATGCAGGTTGCATCACAGCCCCTGAACGAATTGTGTAAGAATTTCTCTCTCTTTCCCTGTCTTTGTTTCATGGGTTTTTAAAAGTAATTTATTTTTATAATGGGGTTTAGCTGCTTTTCACGGCTGTGTTTATGCCGCCTTACACACACTTGACACACTAACAGAGAGATATCAATACATAGGTTTTAAGATTATTACTAGTCAGATATATTCTTGTGCGGTGAATCGGGCGTGTTGAGTCCAGTTCTCTGAGCAAGGAGTAGGTCTTGTCTATTCCATATTGGGTTTATGGAACGGTATCTGAGCTAATTTGAAACTCTTGTTTTATGTATCACCCCACCTCACCTTTCCCGTTAAGCAGCCATAGTGTGTTTTCTGCATGTGTGACTCTGTTCTGTTTTGTAATTCAGTTCAAGTGTAACGGTTTTTACATTCTCTCTATAAGTGACACCTTATGAGAAGTGTCCTTTTCTGTGTGACTTATTTCACTTAGAATCGTCTTACCTAAATCCACTCATCATGCTGCTACTAGCCTTATGACATTGATTTCATGGCTGAGTGATATTCCATTGTACATAAGGACCACAACTTTTTTATCCATTTTTCGCTTTCCTGGGATATTTAAGGTGGAATGAAGTGGAGGTCCTTGTCAACAGAGCAGCCCTAAACTTTGGGGTGCTTGTGTCTTGCTGATTTTCAATTTTCCCACTTTATCCTCCCATGTGTGGAAGTGCCCTATGCTCTCTAAGCTGTGTTTTTTAGATGTTTCAGGACACACCGTACACTTCTCCAGAGTGGCTGTTGGCAATTTACATCCCGCCCATCAGTGTAGTAAGGCTCCCATTTCTCCATGGCCTGTCCTGCATTTCTGGTTTTGACACTTTTTTCAGCATGTCCCTTTTGACCGATGGGAAGCGAGACTTCTTTGTAGCGCTGATTTGCCTTTCCAGGTTGCTTGGTTGGCCAAAAAGGGCGTATGCGTTTTTTCCTGAATATATTCAGGAAAAAACGCATACGCCCTTTTTGGCCAAGGGCACCATTGTCAACGTTTTGCCGCTTTTCATGTGCTTTAAAGGCGATTCGAATCTACCTCCTGAAATCTGTTTCCTGCAATTCTGCCTTGATTTCAAATCCTCTTCTTTGCCTTCCCTCAATATATTTGTGGACGAGAGTTATCATTTATAACTCTGCAGGTTTGTGAATTGCAGTGCCCTGAATCTCCATTTTACAAGTCGCTTTTTTGGGAGCTGGCCGCAAAAGCGCAGGATGGCTTCAGGCCCTGTTCTGCTTCCGGGGGGCAGGCTGAGCCTGTGGTTAATTCTTCTTCCTGATGGGAAAATAGAGTGAACTGTGCCTGTCCCAACACCAAGAGCTAGTCTCTCATTGGTTCCCCGTCTTCCCGTTCATCCTCAGGACAAATTGCAACCTGTACGGAACAGGAGGTTAAAGGTGCTGATGCTCCAAGTAGGGAGATTGCTAGTAAAGTGGCTGGAATGGCGAACCCGAGCACAAGGAGATGAGAAATGCGGTGCGTTTTAGAAACCTTTCCCCATCACACGGTGTACCATCTTCTGGGTTTCTCATGCATGTTTTCGATGTAGGAAGATGCCCTTGAACCTGGAGATTTGGGACCCATGCGATGGGTAGCACGCAGTATTACTTTAAAGGGTCTGCGTTTGCTCACCCAACCTCACCAAACCTCTCAGCCCCAAGAGTGTCCACCCTTATGTCTCATCCAGCTGTGGGTCTAGATATGGTCAATGCAGGTTGCATCACAGCCCCTGAACGAATTGTGTAAGAATTTCTCTCTCTTTCCCTGTCTTTGTTTCATGGGTTTTTAAAAGTAATTTATTTTTATAATGGGGTTTAGCTGCTTTTCACGGCTGTGTTTATGCCGCCTTACACACACTTGACACACTAACAGAGAGATATCAATACATAGGTTTTAAGATTATTACTAGTCAGATATATTCTTGTGCGGTGAATCGGGCGTGTTGAGTCCAGTTCTCTGAGCAAGGAGTAGGTCTTGTCTATTCCATATTGGGTTTATGGAACGGTATCTGAGCTAATTTGAAACTCTTGTTTTATGTATCACCCCACCTCACCTTTCCCGTTAAGCAGCCATAGTGTGTTTTCTGCATGTGTGACTCTGTTCTGTTTTGTAATTCAGTTCAAGTGTAACGGTTTTTACATTCTCTCTATAAGTGACACCTTATGAGAAGTGTCCTTTTCTGTGTGACTTATTTCACTTAGAATCGTCTTACCTAAATCCACTCATCATGCTGCTACTAGCCTTATGACATTGATTTCATGGCTGAGTGATATTCCATTGTACATAAGGACCACAACTTTTTTATCCATTTTTCGCTTTCCTGGGATATTTAAGGTGGAATGAAGTGGAGGTCCTTGTCAACAGAGCAGCCCTAAACTTTGGGGTGCTTGTGTCTTGCTGATTTTCAATTTTCCCACTTTATCCTCCCATGTGTGGAAGTGCCCTATGCTCTCTAAGCTGTGTTTTTTAGATGTTTCAGGACACACCGTACACTTCTCCAGAGTGGCTGTTGGCAATTTACATCCCGCCCATCAGTGTAGTAAGGCTCCCATTTCTCCATGGCCTGTCCTGCATTTCTGGTTTTGACACTTTTTTCAGCATGTCCCTTTTGACCGATGGGAAGCGAGACTTCTTTGTAGCGCTGATTTGCCTTTCCAGGTTGCTTGGTTGGCCAAAAAGGGCGTATGCGTTTTTTCCTGAATATATTCAGGAAAAAACGCATACGCCCTTTTTGGCCAAGGGCACCATTGTCAACGTTTTGCCGCTTTTCATGTGCTTTAAAGGCGATTCGAATCTACCTCCTGAAATCTGTTTCCTGCAATTCTGCCTTGATTTCAAATCCTCTTCTTTGCCTTCCCTCAATATATTTGTGGACGAGAGTTATCATTTATAACTCTGCAGGTTTGTGAATTGCAGTGCCCTGAATCTCCATTTTACAAGTCGCTTTTTTGGGAGCTGGCCGCAAAAGCGCAGGATGGCTTCAGGCCCTGTTCTGCTTCCGGGGGGCAGGCTGAGCCTGTGGTTAATTCTTCTTCCTGATGGGAAAATAGAGTGAACTGTGCCTGTCCCAACACCAAGAGCTAGTCTCTCATTGGTTCCCCGTCTTCCCGTTCATCCTCAGGACAAATTGCAACCTGTACGGAACAGGAGGTTAAAGGTGCTGATGCTCCAAGTAGGGAGATTGCTAGTAAAGTGGCTGGAATGGCGAACCCGAGCACAAGGAGATGAGAAATGCGGTGCGTTTTAGAAACCTTTCCCCATCACACGGTGTACCATCTTCTGGGTTTCTCATGCATGTTTTCGATGTAGGAAGATGCCCTTGAACCTGGAGATTTGGGACCCATGCGATGGGTAGCACGCAGTATTACTTTAAAGGGTCTGCGTTTGCTCACCCAACCTCACCAAACCTCTCAGCCCCAAGAGTGTCCACCCTTATGTCTCATCCAGCTGTGGGTCTAGATATGGTCAATCCAGGTTGCATCACAGCCCCTGAACGAATTGTGTAAGAATTTCTCTCTCTTTCCCTGTCTTTGTTTCATGTGTTTTTAAAAGTAATTTATTTTTATAATGGGGTTTAGCTGCTTTTCACGGCTGTGTTTAGGCCGCTTTACACCCACTTGACACACTAACAGAGAGATATCAATACATAGGTTTTAAGATTATTAGTAGTCAGATATATTCTTGTGCGGTGAATCGGGCGTGTTGAGTCCAGTTCTCTGAGCAAGGAGTAGGTCTTGTCTATTACATATTGGGTTTATGGAACGGTATCTGAGCTAATTTGAAACTCTTGTTTTATGTATCACCCCACCTCACCTTTCCCGTTAAGCAGCCATAGTGTGTTTTCTGCATGTGTGACTCTGTTCTGTTTTGTAATTCAGTTCAAGTGTAACGGTTTTTACATTCCCTCTATAAGTGACACCTTATGAGAAGTGTCCTTTTCTGTGTGACTTATTTCACTTAGAATCGTCTTACCTAAATCCATTCATCATGCTGCTACTAGCCTTATGACATTGATTTCATGGCTGAGTGATAGTCCATTGTACATAAGGACCACAACTTTTTTATCCATTTTTCGCTTTCCTGGGATATTTAAGGTGGAATGAAGTGGAGGTCCTTGTCAACAGAGCAGCCCTAAACTTTCGGGTGCTTGTGTCTTGCTGATTTTCAATGTTCCCACTTTATCCCCCCATGCGTAGAAGTGCCCTATGCTCTCTAAGCTGTGTTTTTTAGATGTTTCAGGACACACCGTACACTTCTCCAGAGTGGCTGTTGGCAATTTACATCCCACCCATCAGTGTAGCAAGGCTCCCATTTCTCCATGGCCTGTCCTGCATTTCTGGTTTTGACACTTTTTTCAGCATGTCCCTTTTGACCGATGGGAAGCGAGACTTCTTTGTAGCGCTGATTTGCCTTTCCAGGTTGCTTGGTTGGCCAAAAAGGGCGTATGCGTTTTTTCCTGAATATATTCAGGAAAAAACGCATACGCCCTTTTTGGCCAAGGGCATCATTGTCAACGTTTTGCCGCTTTTCATGTTCTTTAAAGGCGATTCGAATCTACCTCTTGAAATCTGTTTCCTGCAATTCTGACTTGATTTCAAATCCTCTTCTTTGCCTTCCCTCAATATATTTGTGGACGAGAGTTATCATTTAGAACTCTGCAGGTTTGTGAATTGCAGTGCCCTGAAGCTGCATTTTACAAGTCGCTTTTTTGGGAGCCGGCCGCAAAAGCGCAGGATGGCTTCAGGCCCTGTTCTGGTTCCGGGGGGCAGGCTGAGCCTGTGGTTAATTCTTCTTCCTGATGGGAAAATAGAGTGACCTGTGCCTGTCCCAACACCAAGAGCTAGTCTCTCATTGGTTTCCCGTCTTCCCGTTCATCCTCAGGACAAATTGCAACCTGTACGGAACAGGAGGTTAAAGGTGCTGATGCTCCAAGTAGGGAGATTGCTAGTAAAGTGGCTGGAATGGCGAACACGAGCACAAGGAGGTGAGAAATGAGGTGCGTTTTAGAAACCTTTCCCCATCACACGGTGTACCATCTTCTGGGTTTCTCATGCATGTTTTCGATGTAGGAAGATGCCCTTGAACCTGGAGATTTGGGACCCATGCGATGGGTAGCACGCAGTATTACTTTAAAGGGTCTGCGTTTGCTCACCCAACCTCACCAAACCTCTCAGCCCCAAGAGTGTCCACCCTTATGTCTCATCCAGCTGTGGGTCTAGATATGGTCAATCCAGGTTGCATCACAGCCCCCGAACAAATTGTGTAAGAATTTCTCTCTCTTTCCCTGTCTTTGTTTCATGGGTTTTTAAAAGTAATTTATTTTTATAATGGGGTTTAGCTGCTTTTCACGGCTGTGTTTAGGCCGCTTTACACCCACTTGACACACTAACAGAGAGATATCAATACATAGGTTTTAAGATTATTACTAGTCAGATATATTCTTGTGCGGTGAATCGGGCGTGTTGAGTCCAGTTCTCTGAGCAAGGAGTAGGTCTTGTCTATTCCATATTGGGTTTATGGAACGGTATCTGAGCTAATTTGAAACTCTTGTTTTATGTATCACCCCACCTCACCTTTCCCGTTAAGCAGCCATAGTGTGTTTTCTGCATGTGTGACTCTGTTCTGTTTTGTAATTCAGTTCAAGTGTAACGGTTTTTACATTCCCTCTATAAGTGACACCTTATGAGAAGTGTCCTTTTCTGTGTGACTTATTTCACTTAGAATCGTCTTACCTAAATCCATTCATCATGCTGCTACTAGCCTTATGACATTGATTTCATGGCTGAGTGATAGTCCATTGTACATAAGGACCACAACTTTTTTATCCATTTTTCGCTTTCCTGGGATATTTAAGGTGGAATGAAGTGGAGGTCCTTGTCAACAGAGCAGCCCTAAACTTTCGGGTGCTTGTGTCTTGCTGATTTTCAATGTTCCCACTTTATCCCCCCATGCGTAGAAGTGCCCTATGCTCTCTAAGCTGTGTTTTTTAGATGTTTCAGGACACACCGTACACTTCTCCAGAGTGGCTGTTGGCAATTTACATCCCACCCATCAGTGTAGCAAGGCTCCCATTTCTCCATGGCCTGTCCTGCATTTCTGGTTTTGACACTTTTTTCAGCATGTCCCTTTTGACCGATGGGAAGCGAGACTTCTTTGTAGCGCTGCTTTGCCTTTCCAGGTTGCTTGGTTGGCCAAAAAGGGCGTATGCGTTTTTTCCTGAATATATTCAGGAAAAAACGCATACGCCCTTTTTGGCCAAGGGCATCATTGTCAACGTTTTGCCGCTTTTCATGTTCTTTAAAGGCGATTCGAATCTACCTCTTGAAATCTGTTTCCTGCAATTCTGACTTGATTTCAAATCCTCTTCTTTGCCTTCCCTCAATATATTTGTGGACGAGAGTTATCATTTAGAACTCTGCAGGTTTGTGAATTGCAGTGCCCTGAAGCTGCATTTTACAAGTCGCTTTTTTGGGAGCCGGCCGCAAAAGCGCAGGATGGCTTCAGGCCCTGTTCTGGTTCCGGGGGGCAGGCTGAGCCTGTGGTTAATTCTTCTTCCTGATGGGAAAATAGAGTGACCTGTGCCTGTCCCAACACCAAGAGCTAGTCTCTCATTGGTTTCCCGTCTTCCCGTTCATCCTCAGGACAAATTGCAACCTGTACGGAACAGGAGGTTAAAGGTGCTGATGCTCCAAGTAGGGAGATTGCTAGTAAAGTGGCTGGAATGGCGAACACGAGCACAAGGAGGTGAGAAATGAGGTGCGTTTTAGAAACCTTTCCCCATCACACGGTGTACCATCTTCTGGGTTTCTCATGCATGTTTTCGATGTAGGAAGATGCCCTTGAACCTGGAGATTTGGGACCCATGCGATGGGTAGCACGCAGTATTACTTTAAAGGGTCTGCGTTTGCTCACCCAACCTCACCAAACCTCTCAGCCCCAAGAGTGTCCACCCTTATGTCTCATCCAGCTGTGGGTCTAGATATGGTCAATCCAGGTTGCATCACAGCCCCCGAACGAATTGTGTAAGAATTTCTCTCTCTTTCCCTGTCTTTGTTTCATGGGTTTTTAAAAGTAATTTATTTTTATAATGGGGTTTAGCTGCTTTTCACGGCTGTGTTTAGGCCGCTTTACACCCACTTGACACACTAACAGAGAGATATCAATACATAGGTTTTAAGATTATTACTAGTCAGATATATTCTTGTGCGGTGAATCGGGCGTGTTGAGTCCAGTTCTCTGAGCAAGGAGTAGGTCTTGTCTATTCCATATTGGGTTTATGGAACGGTATCTGAGCTAATTTGAAACTCTTGTTTTATGTATCACCCCACCTCACCTTTCCCGTTAAGCAGCCATAGTGTGTTTTCTGCATGTGTGACTCTGTTCTGTTTTGTAATTCAGTTCAAGTGTAACGGTTTTTACATTCCCTCTATAAGTGACACCTTATGAGAAGTGTCCTTTTCTGTGTGACTTATTTCACTTAGAATCGTCTTGCCTAAATCCACTCATCATGCTGCTACTAGCCTTATGACATTGATTTCATGGCTGAGTGATATTCCATTGTACATAAGGACCACAACTTTTTTATCCATTTTTCGCTTTCCTGGGATATTTAAGGTGGAATGAAGTGGAGGTCCTTGTCAACAGAGCAGCCCTAAACTTTCGGGTGCTTGTGTCTTGCTGATTTTCAATTTTCCCACTTTATCCCCCCATGCGTAGAAGTGCCCTATGCTCTCTAAGCTGTGTTTTTTAGATGTTTCAGGACACACCGTACACTTCTCCAGAGTGGCTGTTGGCAATTTACATCCCGCCCATCAGTGTAGTAAGGCTCCCATTTCTCCATGGCCTGTCCTGCATTTCTGGTTTTGACAGCTTTTTCAGCATGTCTCTTTTGACCGATGGGAAGCGAGACTTCTTTGTAGCGCTGATTTGCCTTTCCAGGTTGCTTGGTTGGCCAAAAAGGGCGTATGCGTTTTTTCCTGAATATATTCAGGAAAAAACGCATACGCCCTTTTTGGCCAAGGGCACCATTGTCAACGTTTTGCCGCTTTTCATGTGCTTTAAAGGCGATTCGAATCTACCTCCTGAAATCTGTTTCCTGCAATTCTGCCTTGATTTCAAATCCTCTTCTTTGCCTTCC
Organism: Balaenoptera physalus; assembly: GCF_965194825.1. Taxonomy (NCBI): domain Eukaryota; kingdom Metazoa; phylum Chordata; class Mammalia; order Artiodactyla; family Balaenopteridae; genus Balaenoptera; species Balaenoptera physalus. Next base: position 435,810 of record NW_028126045.1, read on the forward strand.
CTCAATATATTTGTGGACGAGAGTTATCATTTATAACTCTGCAGGTTTGTGAATTGCAGTGCCCTGAATCTCCATTTTACAAGTCGCTTTTTTGGGAGCTGGCCGCAAAAGCGCAGGATGGCTTCAGGCCCTGTTCTGCTTCCGGGGGGCAGGCTGAGCCTGTGGTTAATTCTTCTTCCTGATGGGAAAATAGAGTGAACTGTGCCTGTCCCAACACCAAGAGCTAGTCTCTCATTGGTTCCCCGTCTTCCCGTTCATCCTCAGGACAAATTGCAACCTGTACGGAACAGGAGGTTAAAGGTGCTGATGCTCCAAGTAGGGAGATTGCTAGTAAAGTGGCTGGAATGGCGAACCCGAGCACAAGGAGATGAGAAATGCGGTGCGTTTTAGAAACCTTTCCCCATCACACGGTGTACCATCTTCTGGGTTTCTCATGCATGTTTTCGATGTAGGAAGATGCCCTTGAACCTGGAGATTTGGGACCCATGCGATGGGTAGCACGCAGTATTACTTTAAAGGGTCTGCGTTTGCTCACCCAACCTCACCAAACCTCTCAGCCCCAAGAGTGTCCACCCTTATGTCTCATCCAGCTGTGGGTCTAGATATGGTCAATGCAGGTTGCATCACAGCCCCTGAACGAATTGTGTAAGAATTTCTCTCTCTTTCCCTGTCTTTGTTTCATGGGTTTTTAAAAGTAATTTATTTTTATAATGGGGTTTAGCTGCTTTTCACGGCTGTGTTTATGCCGCCTTACACACACTTGACACACTAACAGAGAGATATCAATACATAGGTTTTAAGATTATTACTAGTCAGATATATTCTTGTGCGGTGAATCGGGCGTGTTGAGTCCAGTTCTCTGAGCAAGGAGTAGGTCTTGTCTATTCCATATTGGGTTTATGGAACGGTATCTGAGCTAATTTGAAACTCTTGTTTTATGTATCACCCCACCTCACCTTTCCCGTTAAGCAGCCATAGTGTGTTTTCTGCATGTGTGACTCTGTTCTGTTTTGTAATTCAGTTCAAGTGTAACGGTTTTTACATTCTCTCTATAAGTGACACCTTATGAGAAGTGTCCTTTTCTGTGTGACTTATTTCACTTAGAATCGTCTTACCTAAATCCACTCATCATGCTGCTACTAGCCTTATGACATTGATTTCATGGCTGAGTGATATTCCATTGTACATAAGGACCACAACTTTTTTATCCATTTTTCGCTTTCCTGGGATATTTAAGGTGGAATGAAGTGGAGGTCCTTGTCAACAGAGCAGCCCTAAACTTTGGGGTGCTTGTGTCTTGCTGATTTTCAATTTTCCCACTTTATCCTCCCATGTGTGGAAGTGCCCTATGCTCTCTAAGCTGTGTTTTTTAGATGTTTCAGGACACACCGTACACTTCTCCAGAGTGGCTGTTGGCAATTTACATCCCGCCCATCAGTGTAGTAAGGCTCCCATTTCTCCATGGCCTGTCCTGCATTTCTGGTTTTGACACTTTTTTCAGCATGTCCCTTTTGACCGATGGGAAGCGAGACTTCTTTGTAGCGCTGATTTGCCTTTCCAGGTTGCTTGGTTGGCCAAAAAGGGCGTATGCGTTTTTTCCTGAATATATTCAGGAAAAAACGCATACGCCCTTTTTGGCCAAGGGCACCATTGTCAACGTTTTGCCGCTTTTCATGTGCTTTAAAGGCGATTCGAATCTACCTCCTGAAATCTGTTTCCTGCAATTCTGCCTTGATTTCAAATCCTCTTCTTTGCCTTCCCTCAATATATTTGTGGACGAGAGTTATCATTTATAACTCTGCAGGTTTGTGAATTGCAGTGCCCTGAATCTCCATTTTACAAGTCGCTTTTTTGGGAGCTGGCCGCAAAAGCGCAGGATGGCTTCAGGCCCTGTTCTGCTTCCGGGGGGCAGGCTGAGCCTGTGGTTAATTCTTCTTCCTGATGGGAAAATAGAGTGAACTGTGCCTGTCCCAACACCAAGAGCTAGTCTCTCATTGGTTCCCCGTCTTCCCGTTCATCCTCAGGACAAATTGCAACCTGTACGGAACAGGAGGTTAAAGGTGCTGATGCTCCAAGTAGGGAGATTGCTAGTAAAGTGGCTGGAATGGCGAACCCGAGCACAAGGAGATGAGAAATGCGGTGCGTTTTAGAAACCTTTCCCCATCACACGGTGTACCATCTTCTGGGTTTCTCATGCATGTTTTCGATGTAGGAAGATGCCCTTGAACCTGGAGATTTGGGACCCATGCGATGGGTAGCACGCAGTATTACTTTAAAGGGTCTGCGTTTGCTCACCCAACCTCACCAAACCTCTCAGCCCCAAGAGTGTCCACCCTTATGTCTCATCCAGCTGTGGGTCTAGATATGGTCAATGCAGGTTGCATCACAGCCCCTGAACGAATTGTGTAAGAATTTCTCTCTCTTTCCCTGTCTTTGTTTCATGGGTTTTTAAAAGTAATTTATTTTTATAATGGGGTTTAGCTGCTTTTCACGGCTGTGTTTATGCCGCCTTACACACACTTGACACACTAACAGAGAGATATCAATACATAGGTTTTAAGATTATTACTAGTCAGATATATTCTTGTGCGGTGAATCGGGCGTGTTGAGTCCAGTTCTCTGAGCAAGGAGTAGGTCTTGTCTATTCCATATTGGGTTTATGGAACGGTATCTGAGCTAATTTGAAACTCTTGTTTTATGTATCACCCCACCTCACCTTTCCCGTTAAGCAGCCATAGTGTGTTTTCTGCATGTGTGACTCTGTTCTGTTTTGTAATTCAGTTCAAGTGTAACGGTTTTTACATTCTCTCTATAAGTGACACCTTATGAGAAGTGTCCTTTTCTGTGTGACTTATTTCACTTAGAATCGTCTTACCTAAATCCACTCATCATGCTGCTACTAGCCTTATGACATTGATTTCATGGCTGAGTGATATTCCATTGTACATAAGGACCACAACTTTTTTATCCATTTTTCGCTTTCCTGGGATATTTAAGGTGGAATGAAGTGGAGGTCCTTGTCAACAGAGCAGCCCTAAACTTTGGGGTGCTTGTGTTTTGCTGATTTTCAATTTTCCCACTTTATCCTCCCATGTGTGGAAGTGCCCTATGCTCTCTAAGCTGTGTTTTTTAGATGTTTCAGGACACACCGTACACTTCTCCAGAGTGGCTGTTGGCAATTTACATCCCGCCCATCAGTGTAGTAAGGCTCCCATTTCTCCATGGCCTGTCCTGCATTTCTGGTTTTGACACTTTTTTCAGCATGTCCCTTTTGACCGATGGGAAGCGAGACTTCTTTGTAGCGCTGATTTGCCTTTCCAGGTTGCTTGGTTGGCCAAAAAGGGCGTATGCGTTTTTTCCTGAATATATTCAGGAAAAAACGCATACGCCCTTTTTGGCCAAGGGCACCATTGTCAACGTTTTGCCGCTTTTCATGTGCTTTAAAGGCGATTCGAATCTACCTCCTGAAATCTGTTTCCTGCAATTCTGCCTTGATTTCAAATCCTCTTCTTTGCCTTCCCTCAATATATTTGTGGACGAGAGTTATCATTTATAACTCTGCAGGTTTGTGAATTGCAGTGCCCTGAATCTCCATTTTACAAGTCGCTTTTTTGGGAGCTGGCCGCAAAAGCGCAGGATGGCTTCAGGCCCTGTTCTGCTTCCGGGGGGCAGGCTGAGCCTGTGGTTAATTCTTCTTCCTGATGGGAAAATAGAGTGAACTGTGCCTGTCCCAACACCAAGAGCTAGTCTCTCATTGGTTCCCCGTCTTCCCGTTCATCCTCAGGACAAATTGCAACCTGTACGGAACAGGAGGTTAAAGGTGCTGATGCTCCAAGTAGGGAGATTGCTAGTAAAGTGGCTGGAATGGCGAACCCGAGCACAAGGAGGTGAGAAATGAGGTGCGTTTTAGAAACATTTCCCCATCACACGGTGTACCATCTTCTGGGTTTCTCATGCATGTTTTCGATGTAGGAAGATGCCCTTGAACCTGGAGATTTGGGACCCATGCGATGGGTAGCACGCAGTATTACTTTAAAGGGTCTGCGTTTGCTCACCCAACCTCACCAAACCTCTCAGCCCCAAGAGTGTCCACCCTTATGTCTCATCCAGCTGTGGGTCTAGATATGGTCAATCCAGGTTGCATCACAGCCCCTGAACGAATTGTGTAAGAATTTCTCTCTCTTTCCCTGTCTTTGTTTCATGGGTTTTTAAAAGTAATTTATTTTTATAATGGGGTTTAGCTGCTTTTCACGGCTGTGTTTAGGCCGCTTTACACCCACTTGACACACTAACAGAGAGATATCAATACATAGGTTTTAAGATTATTACTAGTCAGATATATTCTTGTGCGGTGAATCGGGCGTGTTGAGTCCAGTTCTCTGAGCAAGGAGTAGGTCTTGTCTATTCCATATTGGGTTTATGGAACGGTATCTGAGCTAATTTGAAACTCTTGTTTTATGTATCACCCCACCTCACCTTTCCCGTTAAGCAGCCATAGTGTGTTTTCTGCATGTGTGACTCTGTTCTGTTTTGTAATTCAGTTCAAGTGTAACGGTTTTTACATTCCCTCTATAAGTGACACCTTATGAGAAGTGTCCTTTTCTGTGTGACTTATTTCACTTAGAATCGTCTTACCTAAATCCACTCATCATGCTGCTACTAGCCTTATGACATTGATTTCATGGCTGAGTGATATTCCATTGTACATAAGGACCACAACTTTTTTATCCATTTTTCGCTTTCCTGGGATATTTAAGGTGGAATGAAGTGGAGGTCCTTGTCAACAGAGCAGCCCTAAACTTTGGGGTGCTTGTGTCTTGCTGATTTTCAATTTTCCCACTTTATCCCCCCATGCGTGGAAGTGCCCTATGCTCTCTAAGCTGTGTTTTTTAGATGTTTCAGGACACACCGTACACTTCTCCAGAGTGGCTGTTGGCAATTTACATCCCGCCCATCAGTGTAGCAAGGCTCCCATTTCTCCATGGCCTCTCCTGCATTTCTGGTTTTGACACTTTTTTCAGCATGTCCCTTTTGACCGATGGGAAGCGAGACTGCTTTGTAGCGCTGATTTGCCTTTCCAGGTTGCTTGGTTGGCCAAAAAGGGCGTATGCGTTTTTTCCTGAATATATTCAGGAAAAAACGCATACGCCCTTTTTGGCCAAGGGCATCATTGTCAACGTTTTGCCGCTTTTCATGTGCTTTAAAGGCGATTCGAATCTACCTCCTGAAATCTGTTTCCTGCAATTCTGCCTTGATTTCAAATCCTCTTCTTTGCCTTCCCTCAATATATTTGTGGACGAGAGTTATCATTTATAACTCTGCAGGTTTGTGAATTGCAGTGCCCTGAAGCTGCATTTTACAAGTCGCTTTTTTGGGAGCCGGCCGCAAAAGCGCAGGATGGCTTCAGGCCCTGTTCTGGTTCCGGGGGGCAGGCTGAGCCTGTGGTTAATTCTTCTTCCTGATGGGAAAATAGAGTGACCTGTGCCTGTCCCAACACCAAGAGCTAGTCTCTCATTGGTTTCCCGTCTTCCCGTTCATCCTCAGGACAAATTGCAACCTGTACGGAACAGGAGGTTAAAGGTGCTGATGCTCCAAGTAGGGAGATTGCTAGTAAAGTGGCTGGAATGGAGAAGACGAGCACAAGGAGGTGAGAAATGAGGTGCGTTTTAGAAACCTTTCCCCATCACACGGTGTACCATCTTCTGGGTTTCTCATGCATGTTTTCGATGTAGGAAGATGCCCTTGAACCTGGAGATTTGGGACCCATGCGATGGGTAGCACGCAGTATTACTTTAAAGGGTCTGCGTTTGCTCACCCAACCTCACCAAACCTCTCAGCCCCAAGAGTGTCCACCCTTATGTCTCATCCAGCTGTGGGTCTAGATATGGTCAATCCAGGTTGCATCACAGCCCCCGAACGAAATGTGTAAGAATTTCTCTCTCTTTCCCTGTCTTTGTTTCATGGGTTTTTAAAAGTAATTTATTTTTATAATGGGGTTTAGCTGCTTTTCACGGCTGTGTTTAGGCCGCTTTACACCCACTTGACACACTAACAGAGAGATATCAATACATAGGTTTTAAGATTATTACTAGTCAGATATATTCTTGTGCGGTGAATCGGGCGTGTTGAGTCCAGTTCTCTGAGCAAGGAGTAGGTCTTGTCTATTCCATATTGGGTTTATGGAACGGTATCTGAGCTAATTTGAAACTCTTGTTTTATGTATCACCCCACCTCACCTTTCCCGTTAAGCAGCCATAGTGTGATTTCTGCATGTGTGACTCTGTTCTGTTTTGTAATTCAGTTCAAGTGTAACGGTTTTTACATTCCCTCTATAAGTGACACCTTATGAGAATTGTCCTTTTCTGTGTGACTTATTTCACTTAGAATCGTCTTACCTAAATCCACTCATCATGCTGCTACTAGCTTTATGACATTGATTTCATGGCTGAGTGATATTCCATTGTACATAAGGACCACAACTTTTTTATCCATTTTTCGCTTTCCTTGGATATTTAAGGTGGAAGGAAGTGGAGGTCCTTGTCAACAGAGCAGCCCTAAACTTTGGGGTGCTTGTGTCTTGCTGATTTTCAATTTTCCCACTTTATCCCCCCATGCGTGGAAGTGCCCTATGCTCTCTAAGCTGTGTTTTTTAGATGTTTCAGGACACACCGTACACTTCTCCAGAGTGGCTGTTGGCAATTTACATCCCGCCCATCAGTGTAGCAAGGCTCCCATTTCTCCATGGCCTGTCCTGCATTTCTGGTTTTGACAACTTTTTCAGCATGTCCCTTTTGACCGATGGGAAGCGAGACTTCTTTGTAGCGCTGATTTGCCTTTCCAGGTTGCTTGGTTGGCCAAAAAGGGCGTATGCGTTTTTTCCTGAATATATTCAGGAAAAAACGCATACGCCCTTTTTGGCCAAGGGCATCATTGTCAACGTTTTGCCGCGTTTCATGTGCTTTAAAGGTGATTCGAATCTACCTCCTGAAATCTGTTTCCTGCAATTCTGCCTTGATTTCAAATCCTCTTCTTTGCCTTCCCTCAATATATTTGTGGACGAGAGTTATCATTTATAACTCTGCAGGTTTGTGAATTGCAGTGCCCTGAAGCTCCATTTTACAAGTCGGTTTTTTGGGAGCCGGCCCCAAAAGCGCAGGATGGCTTCAGGCCCTGTTCTGGTTCCGGGGGGCAGGCTGAGCCTGTGGTTAATTCTTCTTCCTGATGGGAAAATAGAGTGACCTGTGCCTGTCCCAACACCAAGAGCTAGTCTCTCATTGGTTCCCCGTCTTCCCGTTCATCCTCAGGACAAATTGCAACCTGTACGGAACAGGAGGTTAAAGGTGCTGATGCTCCAAGTAGGGAGATTGCTAGTAAAGTGGCTGGAATGACGAACCCGAGCACAAGGAGATGAGAAATGAGGTGCATTTTAGAAACCTTTCCCCATCACACGGTGTACCATATTCTGGGTTTCTCATGCATGTTTTCGATGTAGGAAGATGCCCTTGAACCTGGAGATTTGGGACCCATGCGATGGGTAGCACGCAGTATTACTTTAAAGGGTCTGCGTTTGCTCACCCAACCTCACCAAACCTCTCAGCCCCAAGAGTGTCCACCCTTATGTTTCATCCAGCTGTGGGTCTAGATATGGTCAATCCAGGTTGCATCACAGCCCCCGAACGAATTGTGTAAGAATTTCTCTCTCTTTCCCTGTCTTTGTTTCATGGGTTTTTAAAAGTAATTTATTTTTATAATGGGGTTTAGCTGCTTTTCACGGCTGTGTTTAGGCCGCTTTACACCCACTTGACACACTAACAGAGAGATATCAATACATAGATTTTAAGATTATTACTAGTCAGATATATTCTTGTGCGGTGAATCGGGCGTGTTGAGTCCAGTTCTCTGAGCAAGGAGTAGGTCTTGTCTATTCCATATTGGGTTTATGGAACGGTATCTGAGCTAATTTGAAACTCTTGTTTTATGTATCAGCCCACCTCACCTTTCCCGTTAAGCAGCCATAGTGTGTTTTCTGCATGTGTGACTCTGTTCTGTTTTGTAATTCAGTTCAAGTGTAACGGTTTTTACATTCCCTCTATAAGTGACACCTTATGAGAAGTGTCCTTTTCTGTGTGACTTATTTCACTTAGAATCGTCTTACCTAAATCCACTCATCATGCTGCTACTAGCCTTATGACATTGATTTCATGGCTGAGTGATATTCCATTGTACATAAGGACCACAACTTTTTTATCCATTTTTCGCTTTCCTGGGATATTTAAGGTGGAAGGAAGTGGAGGTCCTTGTCAACAGAGCAGCCCTAAACTTTCGGGTGCTTGTGTCTTGCTGATTTTCAATTTTCCCACTTTATCCCCCCATGCGTAGAAGTGCCCTATGCTCTCTAAGCTGTGTTTTTTAGATGTTTCAGGACACACCGTACACTTCTCCAGAGTGGCTGTTGGCAATTTACATCCCGCCCATCAGTGTAGCAAGGCTCCCATTTCTCCATGGCCTGTCCTGCATTTCTGGTTTTGACACCTTTTTCAGCATGTCCCTTTTGACCGATGGGAAGCGAGACTTCTTTGTAGCGCTGATTTGCCTTTCCAGGTTGCTTGGTTGGCCAAAAAGGGCGTATGCGTTTTTTCCTGAATATATTCAGGAAAAAACGCATATGCACTTTTTGGCCAAGGGCATCATTGTCAACGTTTTGCCGCTTTTCATGTGCTTTAAAGGCGATTCGAATCTACCTCCTGAAATCTGTTTCCTGCAATTCTGCCTTGATTTCAAATCCTCTTCTTTGCCTTCCCTCAATATATTTGTGGACGAGAGTTATCATTTATAACTCTGCAGGTTTGTGAATTGCAGTGCCCTGAAGCTCCATTTTACAAGTCGCTTTTTTGGGAGCCGGCCGCAAAAGCGCAGGATGGCTTCAGGCCCTGTTCTGGTTCCGGGGGGCAGGCTGAGCCTGTGGTTAATTCTTCTTCCTGATGGGAAAATAGAGTGACCTGTGCCTGTCCCAACACCAAGAGCTAGTCTCTCATTGGTTCCCCGTCTTCCCGTTCATCCTCAGGACAAATTGCAACCTGTACGGAACAGGAGGTTAAAGGTGCTGATGCTCCAAGTAGGGAGATTGCTAGTAAAGTGGCTGGAATGGCGAACCCGAGCACAAGGAGATGAGAAATGAGGTGCGTTTTAGAAACCTTTCCCCATCACACGGTGTACCATCTTCTGGGTTTCTCATGCATGTTTTCGATGTAGGAAGATGCCCTTGAACCTGGAGATTTGGGACCCATGCGATGGGTAGCACGCAGTATTACTTTAAAGGGTCTGTGTTTGCTCACCCAACCTCACCGAACCTCTCAGCCCCAAGAGTGTCCACCCTTATGTCTCATCCAGCTGTGGGTCTAGATATGGTCAATCCAGGTTGCATCACAGCCCCTGAACGAATTGTGTAAGAATTTCTCTCTCTTTCCCTGTCTTTGTTTCATGGGTTTTTAAAAGTAATTTATTTTTATAATGGGGTTTAGCTGCTTTTCACGGCTGTGTTTAGGCCGCTTTACACCCACTTGACACACTAACAGAGAGATATCAATACATAGGTTTTAAGATTATTACTAGTCAGATATATTCTTGTGCGGTGAATCGGGCGTGTTGAGTCCAGTTCTCTGAGCAAGGAGTAGGTCTTGTCTATTCCATATTGGGTTTATGGAACGGTATCTGAGCTAATTTGAAACTCTTGTTTTATGTATCACCCCACCTCACCTTTCCCGTTAAGCAGCCATAGTGTGTTTTCTGCATGTGTGACTCTGTTCTGTTTTGTAATTCAGTTCAAGTGTAACGGTTTTTACATTCCCTCTATAAGTGACACCTTATGAGAAGTGTCCTTTTCTGTGTGACTTATTTCACTTAGAATCGTCTTACCTAAATCCACTCATCATGCTGCTACTAGCCTTATGACATTGATTTCATGGCTGAGTGATATTCCATTGTACATAAGGACCACAACTTTTTTATCCATTTTTCGCTTTCCTGGGATATTTAAGGTGGAATGAAGTGGAGGTCCTTGTCAACAGAGCAGCCCTAAACTTTGGGGTGCTTGTGTCTTGCTGATTTTCAATTTTCCCACTTTATCCCCCCATGCGTGGAAGTGCCCTATGCTCTCTAAGCTGTGTTTTTTAGATGTTTCAGGACACACCGTACACTTCTCCAGAGTGGCTGTTGGCAATTTACATCCCGCCCATCAGTGTAGCAAGGCTCCCATTTCTCCATGGCCTCTCCTGCATTTCTGGTTTTGACACTTTTTTCAGCATGTCCCTTTTGACCGATGGGAAGCGAGACTGCTTTGTAGCGCTGATTTGCCTTTCCAGGTTGCTTGGTTGGCCAAAAAGGGCGTATGCGTTTTTTCCTGAATATATTCAGGAAAAAACGCATACGCCCTTTTTGGCCAAGGGCATCATTGTCAACGTTTTGCCGCTTTTCATGTGCTTTAAAGGCGATTCGAATCTACCTCCTGAAATCTGTTTCCTGCAATTCTGCCTTGATTTCAAATCCTCTTCTTTGCCTTCCCTCAATATATTTGTGGACGAGAGTTATCATTTATAACTCTGCAGGTTTGTGAATTGCAGTGCCCTGAAGCTGCATTTTACAAGTCGCTTTTTTGGGAGCCGGCCGCAAAAGCGCAGGATGGCTTCAGGCCCTGTTCTGGTTCCGGGGGGCAGGCTGAGCCTGTGGTTAATTCTTCTTCCTGATGGGAAAATAGAGTGACCTGTGCCTGTCCCAACACCAAGAGCTAGTCTCTCATTGGTTTCCCGTCTTCCCGTTCATCCTCAGGACAAATTGCAACCTGTACGGAACAGGAGGTTAAAGGTGCTGATGCTCCAAGTAGGGAGATTGCTAGTAAAGTGGCTGGAATGGAGAAGACGAGCACAAGGAGGTGAGAAATGAGGTGCGTTTTAGAAACCTTTCCCCATCACACGGTGTACCATCTTCTGGGTTTCTCATGCATGTTTTCGATGTAGGAAGATGCCCTTGAACCTGGAGATTTGGGACCCATGCGATGGGTAGCACGCAGTATTACTTTAAAGGGTCTGCGTTTGCTCACCCAACCTCACCAAACCTCTCAGCCCCAAGAGTGTCCACCCTTATGTCTCATCCAGCTGTGGGTCTAGATATGGTCAATCCAGGTTGCATCACAGCCCCCGAATGAATTGTGTAAGAATTTCTCTCTCTTTCCCTGTCTTTGTTTCATGGGTTTTTAAAAGTAATTTATTTTTATAATGGGGTTTAGCTGCTTTTCACGGCTGTGTTTAGGCCGCTTTACACCCACTTGACACACTAACAGAGAGATATCAATACATAGGTTTTAAGATTATTACTAGTCAGATATATTCTTGTGCGGTGAATCGGGCGTGTTGAGTCCAGTTCTCTGAGCAAGGAGTAGGTCTTGTCTATTCCATATTGGGTTTATGGAACGGTATCTGAGCTAATTTGAAACTCTTGTTTTATGTATCAGCCCACCTCACCTTTCCCGTTAAGCAGCCATAGTGTGTTTTCTGCATGTGTGACTCTGTTCTGTTTTGTAATTCAGTTCAAGTGTAACGGTTTTTACATTCCCTCTATAAGTGACACCTTATGAGAAGTGTCCTTTTCTGTGTGACTTATTTCACTTAGAATCGTCTTACCTAAATCCACTCATCATGCTGCTACTAGCCTTATGACATTGATTTCATGGCTGAGTGATATTCCATTGTACATAAGGACCACAACTTTTTTATCCATTTTTCGCTTTCCTGGGATATTTAAGGTGGAAGGAAGTGGAGGTCCTTGTCAACAGAGCAGCCCTAAACTTTCGGGTGCTTGTGTCTTGCTGATTTTCAATTTTCCCACTTTATCCCCCCATGCGTAGAAGTGCCCTATGCTCTCTAAGCTGTGTTTTTTAGATGTTTCAGGACACACCGTACACTTCTCCAGAGTGGCTGTTGGCAATTTACATCCCGCCCATCAGTGTAGCAAGGCTCCCATTTCTCCATGGCCTGTCCTGCATTTCTGGTTTTGACACCTTTTTCAGCATGTCCCTTTTGACCGATGGGAAGCGAGACTTCTTTGTAGCGCTGATTTGCCTTTCCAGGTTGCTTGGTTGGCCAAAAAGGGCGTATGCGTTTTTTCCTGAATATATTCAGGAAAAAACGCATATGCACTTTTTGGCCAAGGGCATCATTGTCAACGTTTTGCCGCTTTTCATGTGCTTTAAAGGCGATTCGAATCTATCTCCTGAAATCTATTTCCTGCAATTCTGCCTTGATTTCAAATCCTCTTCTTTGCCTTCCCTCAATATATTTGTGGACGAGAGTTATCATTTATAATTCTGCAGGTTTGTGAATTGCAGTGCCCTGAAGCTCCATTTTACAAGTCGCTTTTTTGGGAGTCGGCCGCAAAAGCGCAGGATGGCTTCAGGCCCTGTTCTGGTTCCGGGGGGCAGGCTGAGCCTGTGGTTAATTCTTCTTCCTGATGGGAAAATTGAGTGACCTGTGCCTGTCCCAACACCAAGAGCTAGTCTCTCATTGGTTCCCCGTCTTCCCGTTCATCCTCAGGACAAATTGCAACCTGTACGGAACAGGAGGTTAAAGGTGCTGATGCTCCAAGTAGGGAGATTGCTAGTAAAGTGGCTGGAATGGCGAACCCGAGCACAAGGAGATGAGAAATGCGGTGCGTTTTAGAAACCTTTCCCCATCACACGGTGTACCATCTTCTGGGTTTCTCATGCATGTTTTCGATGTAGGAAGATGCCCTTGAACCTGGAGATTTGGGACCCATGCGATGGGTAGCACGCAGTATTACTTTAAAGGGTCTGCGTTTGCTCACCCAACCTCACCAAACCTCTCAGCCCCAAGAGTGTCCACCCTTATGTCTCATCCAGCTGTGGGTCTAGATATGGTCAATGCAGGTTGCATCACAGCCCCTGAACGAATTGTGTAAGAATTTCTCTCTCTTTCCCTGTCTTTGTTTCATGGGTTTTTAAAAGTAATTTATTTTTATAATGGGGTTTAGCTGCTTTTCACGGCTGTGTTTATGCCGCCTTACACACACTTGACACACTAACAGAGAGATATCAATACATAGGTTTTAAGATTATTACTAGTCAGATATATTCTTGTGCGGTGAATCGGGCGTGTTGAGTCCAGTTCTCTGAGCAAGGAGTAGGTCTTGTCTATTCCATATTGGGTTTATGGAACGGTATCTGAGCTAATTTGAAACTCTTGTTTTATGTATCAGCCCACCTCACCTTTCCCGTTAAGCAGCCATAGTGTGTTTTCTGCATGTGTGACTCTGTTCTGTTTTGTAATTCAGTTCAAGTGTAACGGTTTTTACATTCCCTCTATAAGTGACACCTTATGAGAAGTGTCCTTTTCTGTGTGACTTATTTCACTTAGAATCGTCTTACCTAAATCCACTCATCATGCTGCTACTAGCCTTATGACATTGATTTCATGGCTGAGTGATATTCCATTGTACATAAGGACCACAACTTTTTTATCCATTTTTCGCTTTCCTGGGATATTTAAGGTGGAAGGAAGTGGAGGTCCTTGTCAACAGAGCAGCCCTAAACTTTCGGGTGCTTGTGTCTTGCTGATTTTCAATTTTCCCACTTTATCCCCCCATGCGTAGAAGTGCCCTATGCTCTCTAAGCTGTGTTTTTTAGATGTTTCAGGACACACCGTACACTTCTCCAGAGTGGCTGTTGGCAATTTACATCCCGCCCATCAGTGTAGCAAGGCTCCCATTTCTCCATGGCCTGTCCTGCATTTCTGGTTTTGACACCTTTTTCAGCATGTCCCTTTTGACCGATGGGAAGCGAGACTTCTTTGTAGCGCTGATTTGCCTTTCCAGGTTGCTTGGTTGGCCAAAAAGGGCGTATGCGTTTTTTCCTGAATATATTCAGGAAAAAACGCATATGCACTTTTTGGCCAAGGGCATCATTGTCAACGTTTTGCCGCTTTTCATGTGCTTTAAAGGCGATTCGAATCTATCTCCTGAAATCTATTTCCTGCAATTCTGCCTTGATTTCAAATCCTCTTCTTTGCCTTCCCTCAATATATTTGTGGACGAGAGTTATCATTTATAATTCTGCAGGTTTGTGAATTGCAGTGCCCTGAAGCTCCATTTTACAAGTCGCTTTTTTGGGAGTCGGCCGCAAAAGCGCAGGATGGCTTCAGGCCCTGTTCTGGTTCCGGGGGGCAGGCTGAGCCTGTGGTTAATTCTTCTTCCTGATGGGAAAATTGAGTGACCTGTGCCTGTCCCCACACCAAGAGCTAGTCTCTCATTGGTTCCCCGTCTTCCCGTTCATCCTCAGGACAAATTGCAACCTGTACGGAACAGGAGGTTAAAGGTGCTGATGCTCCAAGTAGGGAGATTGCTAGTAAAGTGGCTGGAATGGCGAACCCGAGCACAAGGAGATGAGAAATGCGGTGCGTTTTAGAAACCTTTCCCCATCACACGGTGTACCATCTTCTGGGTTTCTCATGCATGTTTTCGATGTAGGAAGATGCCCTTGAACCTGGAGATTTGGGACCCATGCGATGGGTAGCACGCAGTATTACTTTAAAGGGTCTGCGTTTGCTCACCCAACCTCACCAAACCTCTCAGCCCCAAGAGTGTCCACCCTTATGTCTCATCCAGCTGTGGGTCTAGATATGGTCAATGCAGGTTGCATCACAGCCCCTGAACGAATTGTGTAAGAATTTCTCTCTTTTTCCCTGTCTTTGTTTCATGGGTTTTTAAAAGTAATTTATTTTTATAATGGGGTTTAGCTGCTTTTCACGGCTGTGTTTATGCCGCCTTACACACACTTGACACACTAACAGAGAGATATCAATACATAGGTTTTAAGATTATTACTAGTCAGATATATTCTTGTGCGGTGAATCGGGCGTGTTGAGTCCAGTTCTCTGAGCAAGGAGTAGGTCTTGTCTATTCCATATTGGGTTTATGGAACGGTATCTGAGCTAATTTGAAACTCTTGTTTTATGTATCAGCCCACCTCACCTTTCCCGTTAAGCAGCCATAGTGTGTTTTCTGCATGTGTGACTCTGTTCTGTTTTGTAATTCAGTTCAAGTGTAACGGTTTTTACATTCCCTCTATAAGTGACACCTTATGAGAAGTGTCCTTTTCTGTGTGACTTATTTCACTTAGAATCGTCTTACCTAAATCCACTCATCATGCTGCTACTAGCCTTATGACATTGATTTCATGGCTGAGTGATATTCCATTGTACATAAGGACCACAACTTTTTTATCCATTTTTCGCTTTCCTGGGATATTTAAGGTGGAAGGAAGTGGAGGTCCTTGTCAACAGAGCAGCCCTAAACTTTCGGGTGCTTGTGTCTTGCTGATTTTCAATTTTCCCACTTTATCCCCCCATGCGTAGAAGTGCCCTATGCTCTCTAAGCTGTGTTTTTTAGATGTTTCAGGACACACCGTACACTTCTCCAGAGTGGCTGTTGGCAATTTACATCCCGCCCATCAGTGTAGCAAGGCTCCCATTTCTCCATGGCCTGTCCTGCATTTCTGGTTTTGACACCTTTTTCAGCATGTCCCTTTTGACCGATGGGAAGCGAGACTTCTTTGTAGCGCTGATTTGCCTTTCCAGGTTGCTTGGTTGGCCAAAAAGGGCGTATGCGTTTTTTCCTGAATATATTCAGGAAAAAACGCATACGCCCTTTTTGGCCAAGG
Source organism: Balaenoptera physalus (assembly GCF_965194825.1). NCBI lineage: Eukaryota > Metazoa > Chordata > Mammalia > Artiodactyla > Balaenopteridae > Balaenoptera > Balaenoptera physalus. The sequence goes on from NW_028126045.1 coordinate 451,534, forward strand.
GCATCATTGTCAACGTTTTGCCGCTTTTCATGTGCTTTAAAGGCGATTCGAATCTACCTCCTGAAATCTGTTTCCTGCAATTCTGCCTTGATTTCAAATCCTCTTCTTTGCCTTCCCTCAATATATTTGTGGACGAGAGTTATCATTTATAATTCTGCAGGTTTGTGAATTGCAGTGCCCTGAAGCTCCATTTTACAAGTCGCTTTTTTGGGAGTCGGCCGCAAAAGCGCAGGATGGCTTCAGGCCCTGTTCTGGTTCCGGGGGGCAGGCTGAGCCTGTGGTTAATTCTTCTTCCTGATGGGAAAATTGAGTGACCTGTGCCTGTCCCAACACCAAGAGCTAGTCTCTCATTGGTTCCCCGTCTTCCCGTTCATCCTCAGGACAAATTGCAACCTGTACGGAACAGGAGGTTAAAGGTGCTGATGCTCCAAGTAGGGAGATTGCTAGTAAAGTGGCTGGAATGGCGAACCCGAGCACAAGGAGATGAGAAATGCGGTGCGTTTTAGAAACCTTTCCCCATCACACGGTGTACCATCTTCTGGGTTTCTCATGCATGTTTTCGATGTAGGAAGATGCCCTTGAACCTGGAGATTTGGGACCCATGCGATGGGTAGCACGCAGTATTACTTTAAAGGGTCTGCGTTTGCTCACCCAACCTCACCAAACCTCTCAGCCCCAAGAGTGTCCACCCTTATGTCTCATCCAGCTGTGGGTCTAGATATGGTCAATGCAGGTTGCATCACAGCCCCTGAACGAATTGTGTAAGAATTTCTCTCTTTTTCCCTGTCTTTGTTTCATGGGTTTTTAAAAGTAATTTATTTTTATAATGGGGTTTAGCTGCTTTTCACGGCTGTGTTTATGCCGCCTTACACACACTTGACACACTAACAGAGAGATATCAATACATAGGTTTTAAGATTATTACTAGTCAGATATATTCTTGTGCGGTGAATCGGGCGTGTTGAGTCCAGTTCTCTGAGCAAGGAGTAGGTCTTGTCTATTCCATATTGGGTTTATGGAACGGTATCTGAGCTAATTTGAAACTCTTGTTTTATGTATCAGCCCACCTCACCTTTCCCGTTAAGCAGCCATAGTGTGTTTTCTGCATGTGTGACTCTGTTCTGTTTTGTAATTCAGTTCAAGTGTAACGGTTTTTACATTCCCTCTATAAGTGACACCTTATGAGAAGTGTCCTTTTCTGTGTGACTTATTTCACTTAGAATCGTCTTACCTAAATCCACTCATCATGCTGCTACTAGCCTTATGACATTGATTTCATGGCTGAGTGATATTCCATTGTACATAAGGACCACAACTTTTTTATCCATTTTTCGCTTTCCTGGGATATTTAAGGTGGAAGGAAGTGGAGGTCCTTGTCAACAGAGCAGCCCTAAACTTTCGGGTGCTTGTGTCTTGCTGATTTTCAATTTTCCCACTTTATCCCCCCATGCGTAGAAGTGCCCTATGCTCTCTAAGCTGTGTTTTTTAGATGTTTCAGGACACACCGTACACTTCTCCAGAGTGGCTGTTGGCAATTTACATCCCGCCCATCAGTGTAGCAAGGCTCCCATTTCTCCATGGCCTGTCCTGCATTTCTGGTTTTGACACCTTTTTCAGCATGTCCCTTTTGACCGATGGGAAGCGAGACTTCTTTGTAGCGCTGATTTGCCTTTCCAGGTTGCTTGGTTGGCCAAAAAGGGCGTATGCGTTTTTTCCTGAATATATTCAGGAAAAAACGCATACGCCCTTTTTGGCCAAGGGCATCATTGTCAACGTTTTGCCGCTTTTCATGTGCTTTAAAGGCGATTCGAATCTACCTCCTGAAATCTGTTTCCTGCAATTCTGCCTTGATTTCAAATCCTCTTCTTTGCCTTCCCTCAATATATTTGTGGACGAGAGTTATCATTTATAATTCTGCAGGTTTGTGAATTGCAGTGCCCTGAAGCTCCATTTTACAAGTCGCTTTTTTGGGAGTCGGCCGCAAAAGCGCAGGATGGCTTCAGGCCCTGTTCTGGTTCCGGGGGGCAGGCTGAGCCTGTGGTTAATTCTTCTTCCTGATGGGAAAATTGAGTGACCTGTGCCTGTCCCAACACCAAGAGCTAGTCTCTCATTGGTTCCCCGTCTTCCCGTTCATCCTCAGGACAAATTGCAACCTGTACGGAACAGGAGGTTAAAGGTGCTGATGCTCCAAGTAGGGAGATTGCTAGTAAAGTGGCTGGAATGGCGAACCCGAGCACAAGGAGATGAGAAATGCGGTGCGTTTTAGAAACCTTTCCCCATCACACGGTGTACCATCTTCTGGGTTTCTCATGCATGTTTTCGATGTAGGAAGATGCCCTTGAACCTGGAGATTTGGGACCCATGCGATGGGTAGCACGCAGTATTACTTTAAAGGGTCTGCGTTTGCTCACCCAACCTCACCAAACCTCTCAGCCCCAAGAGTGTCCACCCTTATGTCTCATCCAGCTGTGGGTCTAGATATGGTCAATGCAGGTTGCATCACAGCCCCTGAACGAATTGTGTAAGAATTTCTCTCTTTTTCCCTGTCTTTGTTTCATGGGTTTTTAAAAGTAATTTATTTTTATAATGGGGTTTAGCTGCTTTTCACGGCTGTGTTTATGCCGCCTTACACACACTTGACACACTAACAGAGAGATATCAATACATAGGTTTTAAGATTATTACTAGTCAGATATATTCTTGTGCGGTGAATCGGGCGTGTTGAGTCCAGTTCTCTGAGCAAGGAGTAGGTCTTGTCTATTCCATATTGGGTTTATGGAACGGTATCTGAGCTAATTTGAAACTCTTGTTTTATGTATCAGCCCACCTCACCTTTCCCGTTAAGCAGCCATAGTGTGTTTTCTGCATGTGTGACTCTGTTCTGTTTTGTAATTCAGTTCAAGTGTAACGGTTTTTACATTCCCTCTATAAGTGACACCTTATGAGAAGTGTCCTTTTCTGTGTGACTTATTTCACTTAGAATCGTCTTACCTAAATCCACTCATCATGCTGCTACTAGCCTTATGACATTGATTTCATGGCTGAGTGATATTCCATTGTACATAAGGACCACAACTTTTTTATCCATTTTTCGCTTTCCTGGGATATTTAAGGTGGAAGGAAGTGGAGGTCCTTGTCAACAGAGCAGCCCTAAACTTTCGGGTGCTTGTGTCTTGCTGATTTTCAATTTTCCCACTTTATCCCCCCATGCGTAGAAGTGCCCTATGCTCTCTAAGCTGTGTTTTTTAGATGTTTCAGGACACACCGTACACTTCTCCAGAGTGGCTGTTGGCAATTTACATCCCGCCCATCAGTGTAGCAAGGCTCCCATTTCTCCATGGCCTGTCCTGCATTTCTGGTTTTGACACCTTTTTCAGCATGTCCCTTTTGACCGATGGGAAGCGAGACTTCTTTGTAGCGCTGATTTGCCTTTCCAGGTTGCTTGGTTGGCCAAAAAGGGCGTATGCGTTTTTTCCTGAATATATTCAGGAAAAAACGCATACGCCCTTTTTGGCCAAGGGCATCATTGTCAACGTTTTGCCGCTTTTCATGTGCTTTAAAGGCGATTCGAATCTACCTCCTGAAATCTGTTTCCTGCAATTCTGCCTTGATTTCAAATCCTCTTCTTTGCCTTCCCTCAATATATTTGTGGACGAGAGTTATCATTTATAATTCTGCAGGTTTGTGAATTGCAGTGCCCTGAAGCTCCATTTTACAAGTCGCTTTTTTGGGAGTCGGCCGCAAAAGCGCAGGATGGCTTCAGGCCCTGTTCTGGTTCCGGGGGGCAGGCTGAGCCTGTGGTTAATTCTTCTTCCTGATGGGAAAATTGAGTGACCTGTGCCTGTCCCAACACCAAGAGCTAGTCTCTCATTGGTTCCCCGTCTTCCCGTTCATCCTCAGGACAAATTGCAACCTGTACGGAACAGGAGGTTAAAGGTGCTGATGCTCCAAGTAGGGAGATTGCTAGTAAAGTGGCTGGAATGGCGAACCCGAGCACAAGGAGATGAGAAATGCGGTGCGTTTTAGAAACCTTTCCCCATCACACGGTGTACCATCTTCTGGGTTTCTCATGCATGTTTTCGATGTAGGAAGATGCCCTTGAACCTGGAGATTTGGGACCCATGCGATGGGTAGCACGCAGTATTACTTTAAAGGGTCTGCGTTTGCTCACCCAACCTCACCAAACCTCTCAGCCCCAAGAGTGTCCACCCTTATGTCTCATCCAGCTGTGGGTCTAGATATGGTCAATGCAGGTTGCATCACAGCCCCTGAACGAATTGTGTAAGAATTTCTCTCTTTTTCCCTGTCTTTGTTTCATGGGTTTTTAAAAGTAATTTATTTTTATAATGGGGTTTAGCTGCTTTTCACGGCTGTGTTTATGCCGCCTTACACACACTTGACACACTAACAGAGAGATATCAATACATAGGTTTTAAGATTATTACTAGTCAGATATATTCTTGTGCGGTGAATCGGGCGTGTTGAGTCCAGTTCTCTGAGCAAGGAGTAGGTCTTGTCTATTCCATATTGGGTTTATGGAACGGTATCTGAGCTAATTTGAAACTCTTGTTTTATGTATCAGCCCACCTCACCTTTCCCGTTAAGCAGCCATAGTGTGTTTTCTGCATGTGTGACTCTGTTCTGTTTTGTAATTCAGTTCAAGTGTAACGGTTTTTACATTCCCTCTATAAGTGACACCTTATGAGAAGTGTCCTTTTCTGTGTGACTTATTTCACTTAGAATCGTCTTACCTAAATCCACTCATCATGCTGCTACTAGCCTTATGACATTGATTTCATGGCTGAGTGATATTCCATTGTACATAAGGACCACAACTTTTTTATCCATTTTTCGCTTTCCTGGGATATTTAAGGTGGAAGGAAGTGGAGGTCCTTGTCAACAGAGCAGCCCTAAACTTTCGGGTGCTTGTGTCTTGCTGATTTTCAATTTTCCCACTTTATCCCCCCATGCGTAGAAGTGCCCTATGCTCTCTAAGCTGTGTTTTTTAGATGTTTCAGGACACACCGTACACTTCTCCAGAGTGGCTGTTGGCAATTTACATCCCGCCCATCAGTGTAGCAAGGCTCCCATTTCTCCATGGCCTGTCCTGCATTTCTGGTTTTGACACCTTTTTCAGCATGTCCCTTTTGACCGATGGGAAGCGAGACTTCTTTGTAGCGCTGATTTGCCTTTCCAGGTTGCTTGGTTGGCCAAAAAGGGCGTATGCGTTTTTTCCTGAATATATTCAGGAAAAAACGCATACGCCCTTTTTGGCCAAGGGCATCATTGTCAACGTTTTGCCGCTTTTCATGTGCTTTAAAGGCGATTCGAATCTACCTCCTGAAATCTGTTTCCTGCAATTCTGCCTTGATTTCAAATCCTCTTCTTTGCCTTCCCTCAATATATTTGTGGACGAGAGTTATCATTTATAATTCTGCAGGTTTGTGAATTGCAGTGCCCTGAAGCTCCATTTTACAAGTCGCTTTTTTGGGAGTCGGCCGCAAAAGCGCAGGATGGCTTCAGGCCCTGTTCTGGTTCCGGGGGGCAGGCTGAGCCTGTGGTTAATTCTTCTTCCTGATGGGAAAATTGAGTGACCTGTGCCTGTCCCAACACCAAGAGCTAGTCTCTCATTGGTTCCCCGTCTTCCCGTTCATCCTCAGGACAAATTGCAACCTGTACGGAACAGGAGGTTAAAGGTGCTGATGCTCCAAGTAGGGAGATTGCTAGTAAAGTGGCTGGAATGGCGAACCCGAGCACAAGGAGATGAGAAATGCGGTGCGTTTTAGAAACCTTTCCCCATCACACGGTGTACCATCTTCTGGGTTTCTCATGCATGTTTTCGATGTAGGAAGATGCCCTTGAACCTGGAGATTTGGGACCCATGCGATGGGTAGCACGCAGTATTACTTTAAAGGGTCTGCGTTTGCTCACCCAACCTCACCAAACCTCTCAGCCCCAAGAGTGTCCACCCTTATGTCTCATCCAGCTGTGGGTCTAGATATGGTCAATGCAGGTTGCATCACAGCCCCTGAACGAATTGTGTAAGAATTTCTCTCTTTTTCCCTGTCTTTGTTTCATGGGTTTTTAAAAGTAATTTATTTTTATAATGGGGTTTAGCTGCTTTTCACGGCTGTGTTTATGCCGCCTTACACACACTTGACACACTAACAGAGAGATATCAATACATAGGTTTTAAGATTATTACTAGTCAGATATATTCTTGTGCGGTGAATCGGGCGTGTTGAGTCCAGTTCTCTGAGCAAGGAGTAGGTCTTGTCTATTCCATATTGGGTTTATGGAACGGTATCTGAGCTAATTTGAAACTCTTGTTTTATGTATCAGCCCACCTCACCTTTCCCGTTAAGCAGCCATAGTGTGTTTTCTGCATGTGTGACTCTGTTCTGTTTTGTAATTCAGTTCAAGTGTAACGGTTTTTACATTCCCTCTATAAGTGACACCTTATGAGAAGTGTCCTTTTCTGTGTGACTTATTTCACTTAGAATCGTCTTACCTAAATCCACTCATCATGCTGCTACTAGCCTTATGACATTGATTTCATGGCTGAGTGATATTCCATTGTACATAAGGACCACAACTTTTTTATCCATTTTTCGCTTTCCTGGGATATTTAAGGTGGAAGGAAGTGGAGGTCCTTGTCAACAGAGCAGCCCTAAACTTTCGGGTGCTTGTGTCTTGCTGATTTTCAATTTTCCCACTTTATCCCCCCATGCGTAGAAGTGCCCTATGCTCTCTAAGCTGTGTTTTTTAGATGTTTCAGGACACACCGTACACTTCTCCAGAGTGGCTGTTGGCAATTTACATCCCGCCCATCAGTGTAGCAAGGCTCCCATTTCTCCATGGCCTGTCCTGCATTTCTGGTTTTGACACCTTTTTCAGCATGTCCCTTTTGACCGATGGGAAGCGAGACTTCTTTGTAGCGCTGATTTGCCTTTCCAGGTTGCTTGGTTGGCCAAAAAGGGCGTATGCGTTTTTTCCTGAATATATTCAGGAAAAAACGCATACGCCCTTTTTGGCCAAGGGCATCATTGTCAACGTTTTGCCGCTTTTCATGTGCTTTAAAGGCGATTCGAATCTACCTCCTGAAATCTGTTTCCTGCAATTCTGCCTTGATTTCAAATCCTCTTCTTTGCCTTCCCTCAATATATTTGTGGACGAGAGTTATCATTTATAATTCTGCAGGTCTGTGAATTGCAGTGCCCTGAAGCTCCATTTTACAAGTCGCTTTTTTGGGAGTCGGCCGCAAAAGCGCAGGATGGCTTCAGGCCCTGTTCTGGTTCCGGGGGGCAGGCTGAGCCTGTGGTTAATTCTTCTTCCTGATGGGAAAATTGAGTGACCTGTGCCTGTCCCAACACCAAGAGCTAGTCTCTCATTGGTTCCCCGTCTTCCCGTTCATCCTCAGGACAAATTGCAACCTGTACGGAACAGGAGGTTAAAGGTGCTGATGCTCCAAGTAGGGAGATTGCTAGTAAAGTGGCTGGAATGGCGAACCCGAGCACAAGGAGATGAGAAATGCGGTGCGTTTTAGAAACCTTTCCCCATCACACGGTGTACCATCTTCTGGGTTTCTCATGCATGTTTTCGATGTAGGAAGATGCCCTTGAACCTGGAGATTTGGGACCCATGCGATGGGTAGCACGCAGTATTACTTTAAAGGGTCTGCGTTTGCTCACCCAACCTCACCAAACCTCTCAGCCCCAAGAGTGTCCACCCTTATGTCTCATCCAGCTGTGGGTCTAGATATGGTCAATGCAGGTTGCATCACAGCCCCTGAACGAATTGTGTAAGAATTTCTCTCTTTTTCCCTGTCTTTGTTTCATGGGTTTTTAAAAGTAATTTATTTTTATAATGGGGTTTAGCTGCTTTTCACGGCTGTGTTTATGCCGCCTTACACACACTTGACACACTAACAGAGAGATATCAATACATAGGTTTTAAGATTATTACTAGTCAGATATATTCTTGTGCGGTGAATCGGGCGTGTTGAGTCCAGTTCTCTGAGCAAGGAGTAGGTCTTGTCTATTCCATATTGGGTTTATGGAACGGTATCTGAGCTAATTTGAAACTCTTGTTTTATGTATCACCCCACCTCACCTTTCCCGTTAAGCAGCCATAGTGTGTTTTCTGCATGTGTGACTCTGTTCTGTTTTGTAATTCAGTTCAAGTGTAACGGATTTTACATTCTCTCTATAAGTGACACCTTATGAGAAGTGTCCTTTTCTGTGTGACTTATTTCACTTAGAATCGTCTTACCTAAATCCACTCATCATGCTGCTACTAGCCTTATGACATTGATTTCATGGCTGAGTGATATTCCATTGTACATAAGGACCACAACTTTTTTATCCATTTTTCGCTTTCCTGGGATATTTAAGGTGGAATGAAGTGGAGGTCCTTGTCAACAGAGCAGCCCTAAACTTTGGGGTGCTTGTGTCTTGCTGATTTTCAATTTTCCCACTTTATCCCCCCATGTGTGGAAGTGCCCTATGCTCTCTAAGATGTGTTTTTTAGATGTTTCAGGACACACCGTACACTTCTCCAGAGTGGCTGTTGACAATTTACATCCCGCCCATCAGTGTAGTAAGGCTCCCATTTCTCCATGGCCTGTCCTGCATTTCTGGTTTTGACACTTTTTTCAGCATGGCCCTTTTGACCGATGGGAAGCGAGACTTCCTTGTAGCGCTGATTTGCCTTTCCAGGTTGCTTGGTTGGCCAAAAAGGGCGTATGCGTTTTTTCCTGAATATATTCAGGAAAAAACGCATACGCCCTTTTTGGCCAAGGGCACCATTGTCAACGTTTTGCCGCTTTTCATGTGCTTTAAAGGCGATTCGAATCTACCTCCTGAAATCTGTTTCCTGCAATTCTGCCTTGATTTCAAATCCTCTTCTTTGCCTTCCCTCAATATATTTGTGGACGAGAGTTATCATTTATAACTCTGCAGGTTTGTGAATTGCAGTGCCCTGAATCTCCATTTTACAAGTCGCTTTTTTGGGAGCTGGCCGCAAAAGCGCAGGATGGCTTCAGGCCCTGTTCTGCTTCCGGGGGGCAGGCTGAGCCTGTGGTTAATTCTTCTTCCTGATGGGAAAATAGAGTGACCTGTGCCTGTCCCAACACCAAGAGCTAGTCTCTCATTGGTTCCCCGTCTTCCCGTTCATCCTCAGGACAAATTGCAACCTGTACGGAACAGGAGGTTAAAGGTGCTGATGCTCCAAGTAGGGAGATTGCTAGTAAAGTGGCTGGAATGGCGAACCCGAGCACAAGGAGGTGAGAAATGAGGTGCGTTTTAGAAACCTTTCCCCATCACACGGTGTACCATCTTCTGGGTTTCTCATGCATGTTTTCGATGTAGGAAGATGCCCTTGAACCTGGAGATTTGGGACCCATGCGATGGGTAGCACGCAGTATTACTTTAAAGGGTCTGCGTTTGCTCACCCAACCTCACCAAACCTCTCAGCCCCAAGAGTGTCCACCCTTATGTCTCATCCAGCTGTGGGTCTAGATATGGTCAATCCAGGTTGCATCACAGCCCCTGAACGAATTGTGTAAGAATTTCTCTCTCTTTCCCTGTCTTTGTTTCATGTGTTTTTAAAAGTAATTTATTTTTATAATGGGGTTTAGCTGCTTTTCACGGCTGTGTTTAGGCCGCTTTACACCCACTTGACACACTAACAGAGAGATATCAATACATAGGTTTTAAGATTATTAGTAGTCAGATATATTCTTGTGCGGTGAATCGGGCGTGTTGAGTCCAGTTCTCTGAGCAAGGAGTAGGTCTTGTCTATTCCATATTGGGTTTATGGAACGGTATCTGAGCTAATTTGAAACTCTTGTTTTATGTATCACCCCACCTCACCTTTCCCGTTAAGCAGCCGTAGTGTGTTTTCTGCATGTGTGACTCTGTTCTGTTTTGTAATTCAGTTCAAGTGTAACGGTTTTTACATTCCCTCTATAAGTGACACCTTATGAGAAGTGTCCTTTTCTGTGTGACTTATTTCACTTAGAATCGTCTTACCTAAATCCACTCATCATGCTGCTACTAGCCTTATGACATTGATTTCATGGCTGAGTGATATTCCATTGTACATAAGGACCACAACTTTTTTATCCATTTTTCGCTTTCCTGGGATATTTAAGGTGGAATGAAGTGGAGGTCCTTGTCAACAGAGCAGCCCTAAACTTTCGGGTGCTTGTGTCTTGCTGATTTTCAATTTTCCCACTTTATCCCCCCATGCGTAGAAGTGCCCTATGCTCTCTAAGCTGTGTTTTTTAGATGTTTCAGGACACACCGTACACTTCTCCAGAGTGGCTGTTGGCAATTTACATCCCACCCATCAGTGTAGCAAGGCTCCCATTTCTCCATGGCCTGTCCTGCATTTCTGGTTTTGACACTTTTTTCAGCATGTCCCTTTTGACCGATGGGAAGCGAGACTTCTTTGTAGCGCTGATTTGCCTTTCCAGGTTGCTTGGTTGGCCAAAAAGGGCGTATGCGTTTTTTCCTGAATATATTCAGGAAAAAACGCATACGCCCTTTTTGGCCAAGGGCATCATTGTCAACGTTTTGCCGCTTTTCATGTGCTTTAAAGGCGATTCGAATCTACCTCTTGAAATCTGTTTCCTGCAATTCTGACTTGATTTCAAATCCTCTTCTTTGCCTTCCCTCAATATATTTGTGGACGAGAGTTATCATTTATAACTCTGCAGGTTTGTGAATTGCAGTGCCCTGAAGCTGCATTTTACAAGTCGCTTTTTTGGGAGCCGGCCGCAAAAGCGCAGGATGGCTTCAGGCCCTGTTCTGGTTCCGGGGGGCAGGCTGAGCCTGTGGTTAATTCTTCTTCCTGATGGGAAAATAGAGTGACCTGTGCCTGTCCCAACACCAAGAGCTAGTCTCTCATTGGTTTCCCGTCTTCCCGTTCATCCTCAGGACAAATTGCAACCTGTACGGAACAGGAGGTTAAAGGTGCTGATGCTCCAAGTAGGGAGATTGCTAGTAAAGTGGCTGGAATGGCGAACACGAGCACAAGGAGGTGAGAAATGAGGTGCGTTTTAGAAACCTTTCCCCATCACACGGTGTACCATCTTCTGGGTTTCTCATGCATGTTTTCGATGTAGGAAGATGCCCTTGAACCTGGAGATTTGGGACCCATGCGATGGGTAGCACGCAGTATTACTTTAAAGGGTCTGCGTTGGCTCACCCAACCTCACCAAACTTCTCAGCCCCAAGAGTGTCCAACCTTATGTCTCATCCAGCTGTGGGTCTAGATATGGTCAATCCAGGTTGCATCACAACCCCCGAACGAATTGTGTAAGAATTTCTCTCTCTTTCCCTGTCTTTGTTTCATGGGTTTTTAAAAGTAATTTATTTTTATAATGGGGTTTAGCTGCTTTTCACGGCTGTGTTTAGGCCGCTTTACACTCACTTGACACACTAACAGAGAGATATCAATACATAGGTTTTAAGATTATTACTAGTCAGATATATTCTTGTGCGGTGAATCGGGCGTGTTGAGTCCAGTTCTCTGAGCAAGGAGTAGGTCTTGTCTATTCCATATTGGGTTTATGGAACGGTATCTGAGCTAATTTGAAACTCTTGTTTTATGTATCACCCCACCTCACCTTTCCCGTTAAGCAGCCATAGTGTGTTTTCTGCATGTGTGACTCTGTTCTGTTTTGTAATTCAGTTCAAGTGTAACGGTTTTTACATTCCCTCTATAAGTGACACCTTATGAGAAGTGTCCTTTTCTGTGTGACTTATTTCACTTAGAATCGTCTTACCTAAATCCACTCATCATGCTGCTACTAGCCTTATGACATTGATTTCATGGCTGAGTGATATTCCATTGTACATAAGGACCACAACTTTTTTATCCATTTTTCGCTTTCCTGGGATATTTAAGGTGGAATGAAGTGGAGGTCCTTGTCAACAGAGCAGCCCTAAACTTTGGGGTGCTTGTGTCTTGCTGATTTTCAATTTTCCCACTTTATCCCCCCATGCGTGGAAGTGCCCTATGCTCTCTAAGCTGTGTTTTTTAGATGTTTCAGGACACACCGTACACTTCTCCAGAGTGGCTGTTGGCAATTTACATCCCGCCCATCAGTGTAGCAAGGCTCCCATTTCTCCATGGCCTGTCCTGCATTTCTGGTTTTGACACCTTTTTCAGCATGTCCCTTTTGACCGATGGGAAGCGAGACTTCTTTGTAGCGCTGATTTGCCTTTCCAGGTTGCTTGGTTGGCCAAAAAGGGCGTATGCGTTTTTTCCTGAATATATTCAGGAAAAAACGCATACGCCCTTTTTGGCCAAGGGCATCATTGTCAACGTTTTGCCGCTTTTCATGTGCTTTAAAGGCGATTCGAATCTACCTCCTGAAATCTATTTCCTGCAATTCTGCCTTGATTTCAAATCCTCTTCTTTGCCTTCCCTCAATATATTTGTGGACGAGAGTTATCATTTATAACTCTGCAGGTTTGTGAATTGCAGTGCCCTGAAGCTCCATTTTACAAGTCGCTTTTTTGGGAGCTGGCCGCAAAAGCGCAGGATGGCTTCAGGCCCTGTTCTGCTTCCGGGGGGCAGGCTGAGCCTGTGGTTAATTCTTCTTCCTGATGGGAAAATAGAGTGACCTGTGCCTGTCCCAACACCAAGAGCTAGTCTCTCATTGGTTCCCCGTCTTCCCGTTCATCCTCAGGACAAATTGCAACCTGTACGGAACAGGAGGTTAAAGGTGCTGATGCTCCAAGTAGGGAGATTGCTAGTAAAGTGGCTGGAATGGCGAACCCGAGCACAAGGAGGTGAGAAATGAGGTGCGTTTTAGAAACCTTTCCCCATCACACGGTGTACCATCTTCTGGGTTTCTCATGCATGTTTTCGATGTAGGAAGATGCCCTTGAACCTGGAGATTTGGGACCCATGTGATGGGTAGCACGCAGTATTACTTTAAAGGGTCTGCGTTTGCTCACCCAACCTCACCAAACCTCTCAGCCCCAAGAGTGTCCACCCTTATGTCTCATCCAGCTGTGGGTCTAGATATGGTCAATCCAGGTTGCATCACAGCCCCTGAACGAATTGTGTAAGAATTTCTCTCTCTTTCCCTGTCTTTGTTTCATGTGTTTTTAAAAGTAATTTATTTTTATAATGGGGTTTAGCTGCTTTTCACGGCTGTGTTTAGGCCGCTTTACACCCACTTGACACACTAACAGAGAGATATCAATACATAGGTTTTAAGATTATTAGTAGTCAGATATATTCTTGTGCGGTGAATCGGGCGTGTTGAGTCCAGTTCTCTGAGCAAGGAGTAGGTCTTGTCTATTCCATATTGGGTTTATGGAACGGTATCTGAGCTAATTTGAAACTCTTGTTTTATGTATCACCCCACCTCACCTTTCCCGTTAAGCAGCCGTAGTGTGTTTTCTGCATGTGTGACTCTGTTCTGTTTTGTAATTCAGTTCAAGTGTAACGGTTTTTACATTCCCTCTATAAGTGACACCTTATGAGAAGTGTCCTTTTCTGTGTGACTTATTTCACTTAGAATCGTCTTACCTAAATCCACTCATCATGCTGCTACTAGCCTTATGACATTGATTTCATGGCTGAGTGATATTCCATTGTACATAAGGACCACAACTTTTTTATCCATTTTTCGCTTTCCTGGGATATTTAAGGTGGAATGAAGTGGAGGTCCTTGTCAACAGAGCAGCCCTAAACTTTCGGGTGCTTGTGTCTTGCTGATTTTCAATTTTCCCACTTTATCCCCCCATGCGTAGAAGTGCCCTATGCTCTCTAAGCTGTGTTTTTTAGATGTTTCAGGACACACCGTACACTTCTCCAGAGTGGCTGTTGGCAATTTACATCCCACCCATCAGTGTAGCAAGGCTCCCATTTCTCCATGGCCTGTCCTGCATTTCTGGTTTTGACACTTTTTTCAGCATGTCCCTTTTGACCGATGGGAAGCGAGACTTCTTTGTAGCGCTGATTTGCCTTTCCAGGTTGCTTGGTTGGCCAAAAAGGGCGTATGCGTTTTTTCCTGAATATATTCAGGAAAAAACGCATACGCCCTTTTTGGCCAAGGGCATCATTGTCAACGTTTTGCCGCTTTTCATGTGCTTTAAAGGCGATTCGAATCTACCTCTTGAAATCTGTTTCCTGCAATTCTGACTTGATTTCAAATCCTCTTCTTTGCCTTCCCTCAATATATTTGTGGACGAGAGTTATCATTTATAACTCTGCAGGTTTGTGAATTGCAGTGCCCTGAAGCTGCATTTTACAAGTCGCTTTTTTGGGAGCCGGCCGCAAAAGCGCAGGATGGCTTCAGGCCCTGTTCTGGTTCCGGGGGGCAGGCTGAGCCTGTGGTTAATTCTTCTTCCTGATGGGAAAATAGAGTGACCTGTGCCTGTCCCAACACCAAGAGCTAGTCTCTCAATGGTTTCCCGTCTTCCCGTTCATCCTCAGGACAAATTGCAACCTGTACGGAACAGGAGGTTAAAGGTGCTGATGCTCCAAGTAGGGAGATTGCTAGTAAAGTGGCTGGAATGGCGAACACGAGCACAAGGAGGTGAGAAATGAGGTGCGTTTTAGAAACCTTTCCCCATCACACGGTGTACCATCTTCTGGGTTTCTCATGCATGTTTTCGATGTAGGAAGATGCCCTTGAACCTGGAGATTTGGGACCCATGCGATGGGTAGCACGCAGTATTACTTTAAAGGGTCTGCGTTGGCTCACCCAACCTCACCAAACTTCTCAGCCCCAAGAGTGTCCAACCTTATGTCTCATCCAGCTGTGGGTCTAGATATGGTCAATCCAGGTTGCATCACAACCCCCGAACGAATTGTGTAAGAATTTCTCTCTCTTTCCCTGTCTTTGTTTCATGGGTTTTTAAAAGTAATTTATTTTTATAATGGGGTTTAGCTGCTTTTCACGGCTGTGTTTAGGCCGCTTTACACTCACTTGACACACTAACAGAGAGATATCAATACATAGGTTTTAAGATTATTACTAGTCAGATATATTCTTGTGCGGTGAATCGGGCGTGTTGAGTCCAGTTCTCTGAGCAAGGAGTAGGTCTTGTCTATTCCATATTGGGTTTATGGAACGGTATCTGAGCTAATTTGAAACTCTTGTTTTATGTATCACCCCACCTCACCTTTCCCGTTAAGCAGCCATAGTGTGTTTTCTGCATGTGTGACTCTGTTCTGTTTTGTAATTCAGTTCAAGTGTAACGGTTTTTACATTCCCTCTATAAGTGACACCTTATGAGAAGTGTCCTTTTCTGTGTGACTTATTTCACTTAGAATCGTCTTACCTAAATCCACTCATCATGCTGCTACTAGCCTTATGACATTGATTTCATGGCTGAGTGATATTCCATTGTACATAAGGACCACAACTTTTTTATCCATTTTTCGCTTTCCTGGGATATTTAAGGTGGAATGAAGTGGAGGTCCTTGTCAACAGAGCAGCCCTAAACTTTGGGGTGCTTGTGTCTTGCTGATTTTCAATTTTCCCACTTTATCCCCCCATGCGTGGAAGTGCCCTATGCTCTCTAAGCTGTGTTTTTTAGATGTTTCAGGACACACCGTACACTTCTCCAGAGTGGCTGTTGGCAATTTACATCCCGCCCATCAGTGTAGCAAGGCTCCCATTTCTCCATGGCCTGTCCTCCATTTCTGGTTTTGACACCTTTTTCAGCATGTCCCTTTTGACCGATGGGAAGCGAGACTTCTTTGTAGCGCTGATTTGCCTTTCCAGGTTGCTTGGTTGGCCAAAAAGGGCGTATGCGTTTTTTCCTGAATATATTCAGGAAAAAACGCATACGCCCTTTTTGGCCAAGGGCATCATTGTCAACGTTTTGCCGCTTTTCATGTGCTTTAAAGGCGATTCGAATCTACCTCCTGAAATCTATTTCCTGCAATTCTGCCTTGATTTCAAATCCTCTTCTTTGCCTTCCCTCAATATATTTGTGGACGAGAGTTATCATTTATAACTCTGCAGGTTTGTGAATTGCAGTGCCCTGAAGCTCCATTTTACAAGTCGCTTTTTTGGGAGCTGGCCGCAAAAGCGCAGGATGGCTTCAGGCCCTGTTCTGCTTCCGGGGGGCAGGCTGAGCCTGTGGTTAATTCTTCTTCCTGATGGGAAAATAGAGTGACCTGTGCCTGTCCCAACACCAAGAGCTAGTCTCTCATTGGTTTCCCGTCTTCCCGTTCATCCTCAGGACAAATTGCAACCTGTACGGAACAGGAGGTTAAAGGTGCTGATGCTCCAAGTAGGGAGATTGCTAGTAAAGTGGCTGGAATGGCGAACACGAGCACAAGGAGGTGAGAAATGAGGTGCGTTTTAGAAACCTTTCCCCATCACACGGTGTACCATCTTCTGGGTTTCTCATGCATGTTTTCGATGTAGGAAGATGCCCTTGAACCTGGAGATTTGGGACCCATGCGATGGGTAGCACTCAGTATTACTTTAAAGGGTCTGCGTTTGCTCACCCAACCTCACCAAACTTCTCAGCCCCAAGAGTGTCCACCCTTATGTCTCATCCAGCTGTGGGTCTAGATATGGTCAATCCAGGTTGCATCACAACCCCCGAACGAATTGTGTAAGAATTTCTCTCTCTTTCCCTGTCTTTGTTTCATGGGTTTTTAAAAGTAATTTATTTTTATAATGGGGTTTAGCTGCTTTTCACGGCTGTGTTTAGGCCGCTTTACACCCACTTGACACACTAACAGAGAGATATCAATACATAGGTTTTAAGATTATTACTAGTCAGATATATTCTTGTGCGGTGAATCGGGCGTGTTGAGTCCAGTTCTCTGAGCAAGGAGTAGGTCTTGTCTATTCCATATTGGGTTTATGGAACGGTATCTGAGCTAATTTGAAACTCTTGTTTTATGTATCAGCCCACCTCACCTTTCCCGTTAAGCAGCCATAGTGTGTTTTCTGCATGTGTGACTCTGTTCTGTTTTGTAATTCAGTTCAAGTGTAACGGTTTTTACATTCCCTCTATAAGTGACACCTTATGAGAAGTGTCCTTTTCTGTGTGACTTATTTCACTTAGAATCGTCTTACCTAAATCCACTCATCATGCTGCTACTAGCCTTATGACATTGATTTCATGGCTGAGTGATATTCCATTGTACATAAGGACCACAACTTTTTTATCCATTTTTCGCTTTCCTGGGATATTTAAGGTGGAATGAAGTGGAGGTCCTTGTCAACAGAGCAGCCCTAAACTTTCGGGTGCTTGTGTCTTGCTGATTTTCAATTTTCCCACTTTATCCCCCCATGCGTAGAAGTGCCCTATGCTCTCTAAGCTGTGTTTTTTAGATGTTTCAGGACACACCGTACACTTCTCCAGAGTGGCTGTTGGCAATTTACATCCCACCCATCAGTGTAGCAAGGCTCCCATTTCTCCATGGCCTGTCCTGCATTTCTGGTTTTGACACTTTTTTCAGCATGTCCCTTTTGACCGATGGGAAGCGAGACTTCTTTGTAGCGCTGATTTGCCTTTCCAGGTTGCTTGGTTGGCCAAAAAGGGCGTATGCGTTTTTTCCTGAATATATTCAGGAAAAAACGCATACGCCCTTTTTGGCCAAGGGCATCATTGTCAACGTTTTGCCGCTTTTCATGTGCTTTAAAGGCGATTCGAATCTACCTCTTGAAATCTGTTTCCTGCAATTCTGACTTGATTTCAAATCCTCTTCTTTGCCTTCCCTCAATATATTTGTGGACGAGAGTTATCATTTATAACTCTGCAGGTTTGTGAATTGCAGTGCCCTGAAGCTGCATTTTACAAGTCGCTTTTTTGGGAGCCGGCCGCAAAAGCGCAGGATGGCTTCAGGCCCTGTTCTGGTTCCGGGGGGCAGGCTGAGCCTGTGGTTAATTCTTCTTCCTGATGGGAAAATAGAGTGACCTGTGCCTGTCCCAACACCAAGAGCTAGTCTCTCATTGGTTTCCCGTCTTCCCGTTCATCCTCAGGACAAATTGCAACCTGTACGGAACAGGAGGTTAAAGGTGCTGATGCTCCAAGTAGGGAGATTGCTAGTAAAGTGGCTGGAATGGCGAACACGAGCACAAGGAGGTGAGAAATGAGGTGCGTTTTAGAAACCTTTCCCCATCACACGGTGTACCATCTTCTGGGTTTCTCATGCATGTTTTCGATGTAGGAAGATGCCCTTGAACCTGGAGATTTGGGACCCATGCGATGGGTAGCACGCAGTATTACTTTAAAGGGTCTGCGTTGGCTCACCCAACCTCACCAAACTTCTCAGCCCCAAGAGTGTCCAACCTTATGTCTCATCCAGCTGTGGGTCTAGATATGGTCAATCCAGGTTGCATCACAACCCCCGAACGAATTGTGTAAGAATTTCTCTCTCTTTCCCTGTCTTTGTTTCATGGGTTTTTAAAAGTAATTTATTTTTATAATGGGGTTTAGCTGCTTTTCACGGCTGTGTTTAGGCCGCTTTACACTCACTTGACACACTAACAGAGAGATATCAATACATAGGTTTTAAGATTATTACTAGTCAGATATATTCTTGTGCGGTGAATCGGGCGTGTTGAGTCCAGTTCTCTGAGCAAGGAGTAGGTCTTGTCTATTCCATATTGGGTTTATGGAACGGTATCTGAGCTAATTTGAAACTCTTGTTTTATGTATCACCCCACCTCACCTTTCCCGTTAAGCAGCCATAGTGTGTTTTCTGCATGTGTGACTCTGTTCTGTTTTGTAATTCAGTTCAAGTGTAACGGTTTTTACATTCCCTCTATAAGTGACACCTTATGAGAAGTGTCCTTTTCTGTGTGACTTATTTCACTTAGAATCGTCTTACCTAAATCCACTCATCATGCTGCTACTAGCCTTATGACATTGATTTCATGGCTGAGTGATATTCCATTGTACATAAGGACCACAACTTTTTTATCCATTTTTCGCTTTCCTGGGATATTTAAGGTGGAATGAAGTGGAGGTCCTTGTCAACAGAGCAGCCCTAAACTTTGGGGTGCTTGTGTCTTGCTGATTTTCAATTTTCCCACTTTATCCCCCCATGCGTGGAAGTGCCCTATGCTCTCTAAGCTGTGTTTTTTAGATGTTTCAGGACACACCGTACACTTCTCCAGAGTGGCTGTTGGCAATTTACATCCCGCCCATCAGTGTAGCAAGGCTCCCATTTCTCCATGGCCTGTCCTGCATTTCTGGTTTTGACACCTTTTTCAGCATGTCCCTTTTGACCGATGGGAAGCGAGACTTCTTTGTAGCGCTGATTTGCCTTTCCAGGTTGCTTGGTTGGCCAAAAAGGGCGTATGCGTTTTTTCCTGAATATATTCAGGAAAAAACGCATACGCCCTTTTTGGCCAAGGGCATCATTGTCAACGTTTTGCCGCTTTTCATGTGCTTTAAAGGCGATTCGAATCTACCTCCTGAAATCTATTTCCTGCAATTCTGCCTTGATTTCAAATCCTCTTCTTTGCCTTCCCTCAATATATTTGTGGACGAGAGTTATCATTTATAACTCTGCAGGTTTGTGAATTGCAGTGCCCTGAAGCTCCATTTTACAAGTCGCTTTTTTGGGAGCTGGCCGCAAAAGCGCAGGATGGCTTCAGGCCCTGTTCTGCTTCCGGGGGGCAGGCTGAGCCTGTGGTTAATTCTTCTTCCTGATGGGAAAATAGAGTGACCTGTGCCTGTCCCAACACCAAGAGCTAGTCTCTCATTGGTTCCCCGTCTTCCCGTTCATCCTCAGGACAAATTGCAACCTGTACGGAACAGGAGGTTAAAGGTGCTGATGCTCCAAGTAGGGAGATTGCTAGTAAAGTGGCTGGAATGGCGAACCCGAGCACAAGGAGGTGAGAAATGAGGTGCGTTTTAGAAACCTTTCCCCATCACACGGTGTACCATCTTCTGGGTTTCTCATGCATGTTTTCGATGTAGGAAGATGCCCTTGAACCTGGAGATTTGGGACCCATGCGATGGGTAGCACGCAGTATTACTTTAAAGGGTCTGCGTTTGCTCACCCAACCTCACCAAACCTCTCAGCCCCAAGAGTGTCCACCCTTATGTCTCATCCAGCTGTGGGTCTAGATATGGTCAATCCAGGTTGCATCACAGCCCCTGAACGAATTGTGTAAGAATTTCTCTCTCTTTCCCTGTCTTTGTTTCATGTGTTTTTAAAAGTAATTTATTTTTATAATGGGGTTTAGCTGCTTTTCACGGCTGTGTTTAGGCCGCTTTACACCCACTTGACACACTAACAGAGAGATATCAATACATAGGTTTTAAGATTATTAGTAGTCAGATATATTCTTGTGCGGTGAATCGGGCGTGTTGAGTCCAGTTCTCTGAGCAAGGAGTAGGTCTTGTCTATTACATATTGGGTTTATGGAACGGTATCTGAGCTAATTTGAAACTCTTGTTTTATGTATCACCCCACCTCACCTTTCCCGTTAAGCAGCCATAGTGTGTTTTCTGCATGTGTGACTCTGTTCTGTTTTGTAATTCAGTTCAAGTGTAACGGTTTTTACATTCCCTCTATAAGTGACACCTTATGAGAAGTGTCCTTTTCTGTGTGACTTATTTCACTTAGAATCGTCTTACCTAAATCCATTCATCATGCTGCTACTAGCCTTATGACATTGATTTCATGGCTGAGTGATAGTCCATTGTACATAAGGACCACAACTTTTTTATCCATTTTTCGCTTTCCTGGGATATTTAAGGTGGAATGAAGTGGAGGTCCTTGTCAACAGAGCAGCCCTAAACTTTCGGGTGCTTGTGTCTTGCTGATTTTCAATTTTCCCACTTTATCCCCCCATGCGTAGAAGTGCCCTATGCTCTCTAAGCTGTGTTTTTTAGATGTTTCAGGACACACCGTACACTTCTCCAGAGTGGCTGTTGGCAATTTACATCCCACCCATCAGTGTAGCAAGGCTCCCATTTCTCCATGGCCTGTCCTGCATTTCTGGTTTTGACACTTTTTTCAGCATGTCCCTTTTGACCGATGGGAAGCGAGACTTCTTTGTAGCGCTGATTTGCCTTTCCAGGTTGCTTGGTTGGCCAAAAAGGGCGTATGCGTTTTTTCCTGAATATATTCAGGAAAAAAGGCATACGCCCTTTTTGGCCAAGGGCATCATTGTCAACGTTTTGCCGCTTTTCATGTGCTTTAAAGGCGATTCGAATCTAACTCTTGAAATCTGTTTCCTGCAATTCTGACTTGATTTCAAATCCTCTTCTTTGCCTTCCCTCAATATATTTGTGGACGAGAGTTATCATTTATAACTCTGCAGGTTTGTGAATTGCAGTGCCCTGAAGCTGCATTTTACAAGTCGCTTTTTTGGGAGCCGGCCGCAAAAGCGCAGGATGGCTTCAGGCCCTGTTCTGGTTCCGGGGGGCAGGCTGAGCCTGTGGTTAATTCTTCTTCCTGATGGGAAAATAGAGTGACCTGTGCCTGTCCCAACACCAAGAGCTAGTCTCTCATTGGTTTCCCGTCTTCCCGTTCATCCTCAGGACAAATTGCAACCTGTACGGAACAGGAGGTTAAAGGTGCTGATGCTCCAAGTAGGGAGATTGCTAGTAAAGTGGCTGGAATGGCGAACACGAGCACAAGGAGGTGAGAAATGAGGTGCGTTTTAGAAACCTTTCCCCATCACACGGTGTACCATCTTCTGGGTTTCTCATGCATGTTTTCGATGTAGGAAGATGCCCTTGAACCTGGAGATTTGGGACCCATGCGATGGGTAGCACTCAGTATTACTTTAAAGGGTCTGCGTTTGCTCACCCAACCTCACCAAACTTCTCAGCCCCAAGAGTGTCCACCCTTATGTCTCATCCAGCTGTGGGTCTAGATATGGTCAATCCAGGTTGCATCACAACCCCCGAACGAATTGTGTAAGAATTTCTCTCTCTTTCCCTGTCTTTGTTTCATGGGTTTTTAAAAGTAATTTATTTTTATAATGGGGTTTAGCTGCTTTTCACGGCTGTGTTTAGGCCGCTTTACACTCACTTGACACACTAACAGAGAGATATCAATACATAGGTTTTAAGATTATTACTAGTCAGATATATTCTTGTGCGGTGAATCGGGCGTGTTGAGTCCAGTTCTCTGAGCAAGGAGTAGGTCTTGTCTATTCCATATTGGGTTTATGGAACGGTATCTGAGCTAATTTGAAACTCTTGTTTTATGTATCACCCCACCTCACCTTTCCCGTTAAGCAGCCATAGTGTGTTTTCTGCATGTGTGACTCTGTTCTGTTTTGTAATTCAGTTCAAGTGTAACGGTTTTTACATTCCCTCTATAAGTGACACCTTATGAGAAGTGTCCTTTTCTGTGTGACTTATTTCACTTAGAATCGTCTTACCTAAATCCACTCATCATGCTGCTACTAGCCTTATGACATTGATTTCATGGCTGAGTGATATTCCATTGTACATAAGGACCACAACTTTTTTATCCATTTTTCGCTTTCCTGGGATATTTAAGGTGGAATGAAGTGGAGGTCCTTGTCAACAGAGCAGCCCTAAACTTTGGGGTGCTTGTGTCTTGCTGATTTTCAATTTTCCCACTTTATCCCCCCATGCGTGGAAGTGCCCTATGCTCTCTAAGCTGTGTTTTTTAGATGTTTCAGGACACACCGTACACTTCTCCAGAGTGGCTGTTGGCAATTTACATCCCGCCCATCAGTGTAGCAAGGCTCCCATTTCTCCATGGCCTGTCCTGCATTTCTGGTTTTGACACCTTTTTCAGCATGTCCCTTTTGACCGATGGGAAGCGAGACTTCTTTGTAGCGCTGATTTGCCTTTCCAGGTTGCTTGGTTGGCCAAAAAGGGCGTATGCGTTTTTTCCTGAATATATTCAGGAAAAAACGCATACGCCCTTTTTGGCCAAGGGCATCATTGTCAACGTTTTGCCGCTTTTCATGTGCTTTAAAGGCGATTCGAATCTACCTCCTGAAATCTATTTCCTGCAATTCTGCCTTGATTTCAAATCCTCTTCTTTGCCTTCCCTCAATATATTTGTGGACGAGAGTTATCATTTATAACTCTGCAGGTTTGTGAATTGCAGTGCCCTGAAGCTCCATTTTACAAGTCGCTTTTTTGGGAGCTGGCCGCAAAAGCGCAGGATGGCTTCAGGCCCTGTTCTGCTTCCGGGGGGCAGGCTGAGCCTGTGGTTAATTCTTCTTCCTGATGGGAAAATAGAGTGACCTGTGCCTGTCCCAACACCAAGAGCTAGTCTCTCATTGGTTCCCCGTCTTCCCGTTCATCCTCAGGACAAATTGCAACCTGTACGGAACAGGAGGTTAAAGGTGCTGATGCTCCAAGTAGGGAGATTGCTAGTAAAGTGGCTGGAATGGCGAACCCGAGCACAAGGAGGTGAGAAATGAGGTGCGTTTTAGAAACCTTTCCCCATCACACGGTGTACCATCTTCTGGGTTTCTCATGCATGTTTTCGATGTAGGAAGATGCCCTTGAACCTGGAGATTTGGGACCCATGTGATGGGTAGCACGCAGTATTACTTTAAAGGGTCTGCGTTTGCTCACCCAACCTCACCAAACCTCTCAGCCCCAAGAGTGTCCACCCTTATGTCTCATCCAGCTGTGGGTCTAGATATGGTCAATCCAGGTTGCATCACAGCCCCTGAACGAATTGTGTAAGAATTTCTCTCTCTTTCCCTGTCTTTGTTTCATGTGTTTTTAAAAGTAATTTATTTTTATAATGGGGTTTAGCTGCTTTTCACGGCTGTGTTTAGGCCGCTTTACACCCACTTGACACACTAACAGAGAGATATCAATACATAGGTTTTAAGATTATTAGTAGTCAGATATATTCTTGTGCGGTGAATCGGGCGTGTTGAGTCCAGTTCTCTGAGCAAGGAGTAGGTCTTGTCTATTCCATATTGGGTTTATGGAACGGTATCTGAGCTAATTTGAAACTCTTGTTTTATGTATCACCCCACCTCACCTTTCCCGTTAAGCAGCCGTAGTGTGTTTTCTGCATGTGTGACTCTGTTCTGTTTTGTAATTCAGTTCAAGTGTAACGGTTTTTACATTCCCTCTATAAGTGACACCTTATGAGAAGTGTCCTTTTCTGTGTGACTTATTTCACTTAGAATCGTCTTACCTAAATCCACTCATCATGCTGCTACTAGCCTTATGACATTGATTTCATGGCTGAGTGATATTCCATTGTACATAAGGACCACAACTTTTTTATCCATTTTTCGCTTTCCTGGGATATTTAAGGTGGAATGAAGTGGAGGTCCTTGTCAACAGAGCAGCCCTAAACTTTCGGGTGCTTGTGTCTTGCTGATTTTCAATTTTCCCACTTTATCCCCCCATGCGTAGAAGTGCCCTATGCTCTCTAAGCTGTGTTTTTTAGATGTTTCAGGACACACCGTACACTTCTCCAGAGTGGCTGTTGGCAATTTACATCCCACCCATCAGTGTAGCAAGGCTCCCATTTCTCCATGGCCTGTCCTGCATTTCTGGTTTTGACACTTTTTTCAGCATGTCCCTTTTGACCGATGGGAAGCGAGACTTCTTTGTAGCGCTGATTTGCCTTTCCAGGTTGCTTGGTTGGCCAAAAAGGGCGTATGCGTTTTTTCCTGAATATATTCAGGAAAAAACGCATACGCCCTTTTTGGCCAAGGGCATCATTGTCAACGTTTTGCCGCTTTTCATGTGCTTTAAAGGCGATTCGAATCTACCTCTTGAAATCTGTTTCCTGCAATTCTGACTTGATTTCAAATCCTCTTCTTTGCCTTCCCTCAATATATTTGTGGACGAGAGTTATCATTTATAACTCTGCAGGTTTGTGAATTGCAGTGCCCTGAAGCTGCATTTTACAAGTCGCTTTTTTGGGAGCCGGCCGCAAAAGCGCAGGATGGCTTCAGGCCCTGTTCTGGTTCCGGGGGGCAGGCTGAGCCTGTGGTTAATTCTTCTTCCTGATGGGAAAATAGAGTGACCTGTGCCTGTCCCAACACCAAGAGCTAGTCTCTCAATGGTTTCCCGTCTTCCCGTTCATCCTCAGGACAAATTGCAACCTGTACGGAACAGGAGGTTAAAGGTGCTGATGCTCCAAGTAGGGAGATTGCTAGTAAAGTGGCTGGAATGGCGAACACGAGCACAAGGAGGTGAGAAATGAGGTGCGTTTTAGAAACCTTTCCCCATCACACGGTGTACCATCTTCTGGGTTTCTCATGCATGTTTTCGATGTAGGAAGATGCCCTTGAACCTGGAGATTTGGGACCCATGCGATGGGTAGCACGCAGTATTACTTTAAAGGGTCTGCGTTGGCTCACCCAACCTCACCAAACTTCTCAGCCCCAAGAGTGTCCAACCTTATGTCTCATCCAGCTGTGGGTCTAGATATGGTCAATCCAGGTTGCATCACAACCCCCGAACGAATTGTGTAAGAATTTCTCTCTCTTTCCCTGTCTTTGTTTCATGGGTTTTTAAAAGTAATTTATTTTTATAATGGGGTTTAGCTGCTTTTCACGGCTGTGTTTAGGCCGCTTTACACTCACTTGACACACTAACAGAGAGATATCAATACATAGGTTTTAAGATTATTACTAGTCAGATATATTCTTGTGCGGTGAATCGGGCGTGTTGAGTCCAGTTCTCTGAGCAAGGAGTAGGTCTTGTCTATTCCATATTGGGTTTATGGAACGGTATCTGAGCTAATTTGAAACTCTTGTTTTATGTATCACCCCACCTCACCTTTCCCGTTAAGCAGCCATAGTGTGTTTTCTGCATGTGTGACTCTGTTCTGTTTTGTAATTCAGTTCAAGTGTAACGGTTTTTACATTCCCTCTATAAGTGACACCTTATGAGAAGTGTCCTTTTCTGTGTGACTTATTTCACTTAGAATCGTCTTACCTAAATCCACTCATCATGCTGCTACTAGCCTTATGACATTGATTTCATGGCTGAGTGATATTCCATTGTACATAAGGACCACAACTTTTTTATCCATTTTTCGCTTTCCTGGGATATTTAAGGTGGAATGAAGTGGAGGTCCTTGTCAACAGAGCAGCCCTAAACTTTGGGGTGCTTGTGTCTTGCTGATTTTCAATTTTCCCACTTTATCCCCCCATGCGTGGAAGTGCCCTATGCTCTCTAAGCTGTGTTTTTTAGATGTTTCAGGACACACCGTACACTTCTCCAGAGTGGCTGTTGGCAATTTACATCCCGCCCATCAGTGTAGCAAGGCTCCCATTTCTCCATGGCCTGTCCTCCATTTCTGGTTTTGACACCTTTTTCAGCATGTCCCTTTTGACCGATGGGAAGCGAGACTTCTTTGTAGCGCTGATTTGCCTTTCCAGGTTGCTTGGTTGGCCAAAAAGGGCGTATGCGTTTTTTCCTGAATATATTCAGGAAAAAACGCATACGCCCTTTTTGGCCAAGGGCATCATTGTCAACGTTTTGCCGCTTTTCATGTGCTTTAAAGGCGATTCGAATCTACCTCCTGAAATCTATTTCCTGCAATTCTGCCTTGATTTCAAATCCTCTTCTTTGCCTTCCCTCAATATATTTGTGGACGAGAGTTATCATTTATAACTCTGCAGGTTTGTGAATTGCAGTGCCCTGAAGCTGCATTTTACAAGTCGCTTTTTTGGGAGCTGGCCGCAAAAGCGCAGGATGGCTTCAGGCCCTGTTCTGCTTCCGGG
This sequence comes from Balaenoptera physalus, assembly GCF_965194825.1. Classification (NCBI taxonomy): domain Eukaryota; kingdom Metazoa; phylum Chordata; class Mammalia; order Artiodactyla; family Balaenopteridae; genus Balaenoptera; species Balaenoptera physalus. Next base: position 478,196 of record NW_028126045.1, read on the forward strand.
GGGCAGGCTGAGCCTGTGGTTAATTCTTCTTCCTGATGGGAAAATAGAGTGACCTGTGCCTGTCCCAACACCAAGAGCTAGTCTCTCATTGGTTTCCCGTCTTCCCGTTCATCCTCAGGACAAATTGCAACCTGTACGGAACAGGAGGTTAAAGGTGCTGATGCTCCAAGTAGGGAGATTGCTAGTAAAGTGGCTGGAATGGCGAACACGAGCACAAGGAGGTGAGAAATGAGGTGCGTTTTAGAAACCTTTCCCCATCACACGGTGTACCATCTTCTGGGTTTCTCATGCATGTTTTCGATGTAGGAAGATGCCCTTGAACCTGGAGATTTGGGACCCATGCGATGGGTAGCACTCAGTATTACTTTAAAGGGTCTGCGTTTGCTCACCCAACCTCACCAAACTTCTCAGCCCCAAGAGTGTCCACCCTTATGTCTCATCCAGCTGTGGGTCTAGATATGGTCAATCCAGGTTGCATCACAACCCCCGAACGAATTGTGTAAGAATTTCTCTCTCTTTCCCTGTCTTTGTTTCATGGGTTTTTAAAAGTAATTTATTTTTATAATGGGGTTTAGCTGCTTTTCACGGCTGTGTTTAGGCCGCTTTACACCCACTTGACACACTAACAGAGAGATATCAATACATAGGTTTTAAGATTATTACTAGTCAGATATATTCTTGTGCGGTGAATCGGGCGTGTTGAGTCCAGTTCTCTGAGCAAGGAGTAGGTCTTGTCTATTCCATATTGGGTTTATGGAACGGTATCTGAGCTAATTTGAAACTCTTGTTTTATGTATCAGCCCACCTCACCTTTCCCGTTAAGCAGCCATAGTGTGTTTTCTGCATGTGTGACTCTGTTCTGTTTTGTAATTCAGTTCAAGTGTAACGGTTTTTACATTCCCTCTATAAGTGACACCTTATGAGAAGTGTCCTTTTCTGTGTGACTTATTTCACTTAGAATCGTCTTACCTAAATCCACTCATCATGCTGCTACTAGCCTTATGACATTGATTTCATGGCTGAGTGATATTCCATTGTACATAAGGACCACAACTTTTTTATCCATTTTTCGCTTTCCTGGGATATTTAAGGTGGAATGAAGTGGAGGTCCTTGTCAACAGAGCAGCCCTAAACTTTCGGGTGCTTGTGTCTTGCTGATTTTCAATTTTCCCACTTTATCCCACCATGCGTAGAAGTGCCCTATGCTCTCTAAGCTGTGTTTTTTAGATGTTTCAGGACACACCGTACACTTCTCCAGAGTGGCTGTTGGCAATTTACATCCCACCCATCAGTGTAGCAAGGCTCCCATTTCTCCATGGCCTGTCCTGCATTTCTGGTTTTGACACTTTTTTCAGCATGTCCCTTTTGACCGATGGGAAGCGAGACTTCTTTGTAGCGCTGATTTGCCTTTCCAGGTTGCTTGGTTGGCCAAAAAGGGCGTATGCGTTTTTTCCTGAATATATTCAGGAAAAAACGCATACGCCCTTTTTGGCCAAGGGCATCATTGTCAACGTTTTGCCGCTTTTCATGTGCTTTAAAGGCGATTCGAATCTACCTCTTGAAATCTGTTTCCTGCAATTCTGACTTGATTTCAAATCCTCTTCTTTGCCTTCCCTCAATATATTTGTGGACGAGAGTTATCATTTATAACTCTGCAGGTTTGTGAATTGCAGTGCCCTGAAGCTGCATTTTACAAGTCGCTTTTTTGGGAGCCGGCCGCAAAAGCGCAGGATGGCTTCAGGCCCTGTTCTGGTTCCGGGGGGCAGGCTGAGCCTGTGGTTAATTCTTCTTCCTGATGGGAAAATAGAGTGACCTGTGCCTGTCCCAACACCAAGAGCTAGTCTCTCATTGGTTTCCCGTCTTCCCGTTCATCCTCAGGACAAATTGCAACCTGTACGGAACAGGAGGTTAAAGGTGCTGATGCTCCAAGTAGGGAGATTGCTAGTAAAGTGGCTGGAATGGCGAACACGAGCACAAGGAGGTGAGAAATGAGGTGCGTTTTAGAAACCTTTCCCCATCACACGGTGTACCATCTTCTGGGTTTCTCATGCATGTTTTCGATGTAGGAAGATGCCCTTGAACCTGGAGATTTGGGACCCATGCGATGGGTAGCACGCAGTATTACTTTAAAGGGTCTGCGTTGGCTCACCCAACCTCACCAAACTTCTCAGCCCCAAGAGTGTCCAACCTTATGTCTCATCCAGCTGTGGGTCTAGATATGGTCAATCCAGGTTGCATCACAACCCCCGAACGAATTGTGTAAGAATTTCTCTCTCTTTCCCTGTCTTTGTTTCATGGGTTTTTAAAAGTAATTTATTTTTATAATGGGGTTTAGCTGCTTTTCACGGCTGTGTTTAGGCCGCTTTACACTCACTTGACACACTAACAGAGAGATATCAATACATAGGTTTTAAGATTATTACTAGTCAGATATATTCTTGTGCGGTGAATCGGGCGTGTTGAGTCCAGTTCTCTGAGCAAGGAGTAGGTCTTGTCTATTCCATATTGGGTTTATGGAACGGTATCTGAGCTAATTTGAAACTCTTGTTTTATGTATCACCCCACCTCACCTTTCCCGTTAAGCAGCCATAGTGTGTTTTCTGCATGTGTGACTCTGTTCTGTTTTGTAATTCAGTTCAAGTGTAACGGTTTTTACATTCCCTCTATAAGTGACACCTTATGAGAAGTGTCCTTTTCTGTGTGACTTATTTCACTTAGAATCGTCTTACCTAAATCCACTCATCATGCTGCTACTAGCCTTATGACATTGATTTCATGGCTGAGTGATATTCCATTGTACATAAGGACCACAACTTTTTTATCCATTTTTCGCTTTCCTGGGATATTTAAGGTGGAATGAAGTGGAGGTCCTTGTCAACAGAGCAGCCCTAAACTTTGGGGTGCTTGTGTCTTGCTGATTTTCAATTTTCCCACTTTATCCCCCCATGCGTGGAAGTGCCCTATGCTCTCTAAGCTGTGTTTTTTAGATGTTTCAGGACACACCGTACACTTCTCCAGAGTGGCTGTTGGCAATTTACATCCCGCCCATCAGTGTAGCAAGGCTCCCATTTCTCCATGGCCTGTCCTGCATTTCTGGTTTTGACACCTTTTTCAGCATGTCCCTTTTGACCGATGGGAAGCGAGACTTCTTTGTAGCGCTGATTTGCCTTTCCAGGTTGCTTGGTTGGCCAAAAAGGGCGTATGCGTTTTTTCCTGAATATATTCAGGAAAAAACGCATACGCCCTTTTTGGCCAAGGGCATCATTGTCAACGTTTTGCCGCTTTTCATGTGCTTTAAAGGCGATTCGAATCTACCTCCTGAAATCTATTTCCTGCAATTCTGCCTTGATTTCAAATCCTCTTCTTTGCCTTCCCTCAATATATTTGTGGACGAGAGTTATCATTTATAACTCTGCAGGTTTGTGAATTGCAGTGCCCTGAAGCTCCATTTTACAAGTCGCTTTTTTGGGAGCTGGCCGCAAAAGCGCAGGATGGCTTCAGGCCCTGTTCTGCTTCCGGGGGGCAGGCTGAGCCTGTGGTTAATTCTTCTTCCTGATGGGAAAATAGAGTGACCTGTGCCTGTCCCAACACCAAGAGCTAGTCTCTCATTGGTTCCCCGTCTTCCCGTTCATCCTCAGGACAAATTGCAACCTGTACGGAACAGGAGGTTAAAGGTGCTGATGCTCCAAGTAGGGAGATTGCTAGTAAAGTGGCTGGAATGGCGAACCCGAGCACAAGGAGGTGAGAAATGAGGTGCGTTTTAGAAACCTTTCCCCATCACACGGTGTACCATCTTCTGGGTTTCTCATGCATGTTTTCGATGTAGGAAGATGCCCTTGAACCTGGAGATTTGGGACCCATGCGATGGGTAGCACGCAGTATTACTTTAAAGGGTCTGCGTTTGCTCACCCAACCTCACCAAACCTCTCAGCCCCAAGAGTGTCCACCCTTATGTCTCATCCAGCTGTGGGTCTAGATATGGTCAATCCAGGTTGCATCACAGCCCCTGAACGAATTGTGTAAGAATTTCTCTCTCTTTCCCTGTCTTTGTTTCATGTGTTTTTAAAAGTAATTTATTTTTATAATGGGGTTTAGCTGCTTTTCACGGCTGTGTTTAGGCCGCTTTACACCCACTTGACACACTAACAGAGAGATATCAATACATAGGTTTTAAGATTATTAGTAGTCAGATATATTCTTGTGCGGTGAATCGGGCGTGTTGAGTCCAGTTCTCTGAGCAAGGAGTAGGTCTTGTCTATTACATATTGGGTTTATGGAACGGTATCTGAGCTAATTTGAAACTCTTGTTTTATGTATCACCCCACCTCACCTTTCCCGTTAAGCAGCCATAGTGTGTTTTCTGCATGTGTGACTCTGTTCTGTTTTGTAATTCAGTTCAAGTGTAACGGTTTTTACATTCCCTCTATAAGTGACACCTTATGAGAAGTGTCCTTTTCTGTGTGACTTATTTCACTTAGAATCGTCTTACCTAAATCCATTCATCATGCTGCTACTAGCCTTATGACATTGATTTCATGGCTGAGTGATAGTCCATTGTACATAAGGACCACAACTTTTTTATCCATTTTTCGCTTTCCTGGGATATTTAAGGTGGAATGAAGTGGAGGTCCTTGTCAACAGAGCAGCCCTAAACTTTCGGGTGCTTGTGTCTTGCTGATTTTCAATTTTCCCACTTTATCCCCCCATGCGTAGAAGTGCCCTATGCTCTCTAAGCTGTGTTTTTTAGATGTTTCAGGACACACCGTACACTTCTCCAGAGTGGCTGTTGGCAATTTACATCCCACCCATCAGTGTAGCAAGGCTCCCATTTCTCCATGGCCTGTCCTGCATTTCTGGTTTTGACACTTTTTTCAGCATGTCCCTTTTGACCGATGGGAAGCGAGACTTCTTTGTAGCGCTGATTTGCCTTTCCAGGTTGCTTGGTTGGCCAAAAAGGGCGTATGCGTTTTTTCCTGAATATATTCAGGAAAAAAGGCATACGCCCTTTTTGGCCAAGGGCATCATTGTCAACGTTTTGCCGCTTTTCATGTGCTTTAAAGGCGATTCGAATCTAACTCTTGAAATCTGTTTCCTGCAATTCTGACTTGATTTCAAATCCTCTTCTTTGCCTTCCCTCAATATATTTGTGGACGAGAGTTATCATTTATAACTCTGCAGGTTTGTGAATTGCAGTGCCCTGAAGCTGCATTTTACAAGTCGCTTTTTTGGGAGCCGGCCGCAAAAGCGCAGGATGGCTTCAGGCCCTGTTCTGGTTCCGGGGGGCAGGCTGAGCCTGTGGTTAATTCTTCTTCCTGATGGGAAAATAGAGTGACCTGTGCCTGTCCCAACACCAAGAGCTAGTCTCTCATTGGTTTCCCGTCTTCCCGTTCATCCTCAGGACAAATTGCAACCTGTACGGAACAGGAGGTTAAAGGTGCTGATGCTCCAAGTAGGGAGATTGCTAGTAAAGTGGCTGGAATGGCGAACACGAGCACAAGGAGGTGAGAAATGAGGTGCGTTTTAGAAACCTTTCCCCATCACACGGTGTACCATCTTCTGGGTTTCTCATGCATGTTTTCGATGTAGGAAGATGCCCTTGAACCTGGAGATTTGGGACCCATGCGATGGGTAGCACTCAGTATTACTTTAAAGGGTCTGCGTTTGCTCACCCAACCTCACCAAACTTCTCAGCCCCAAGAGTGTCCACCCTTATGTCTCATCCAGCTGTGGGTCTAGATATGGTCAATCCAGGTTGCATCACAACCCCCGAACGAATTGTGTAAGAATTTCTCTCTCTTTCCCTGTCTTTGTTTCATGGGTTTTTAAAAGTAATTTATTTTTATAATGGGGTTTAGCTGCTTTTCACGGCTGTGTTTAGGCCGCTTTACACCCACTTGACACACTAACAGAGAGATATCAATACATAGGTTTTAAGATTATTACTAGTCAGATATATTCTTGTGCGGTGAATCGGGCGTGTTGAGTCCAGTTCTCTGAGCAAGGAGTAGGTCTTGTCTATTCCATATTGGGTTTATGGAACGGTATCTGAGCTAATTTGAAACTCTTGTTTTATGTATCAGCCCACCTCACCTTTCCCGTTAAGCAGCCATAGTGTGTTTTCTGCATGTGTGACTCTGTTCTGTTTTGTAATTCAGTTCAAGTGTAACGGTTTTTACATTCCCTCTATAAGTGACACCTTATGAGAAGTGTCCTTTTCTGTGTGACTTATTTCACTTAGAATCGTCTTACCTAAATCCACTCATCATGCTGCTACTAGCCTTATGACATTGATTTCATGGCTGAGTGATATTCCATTGTACATAAGGACCACAACTTTTTTATCCATTTTTCGCTTTCCTGGGATATTTAAGGTGGAATGAAGTGGAGGTCCTTGTCAACAGAGCAGCCCTAAACTTTCGGGTGCTTGTGTCTTGCTGATTTTCAATTTTCCCACTTTATCCCCCCATGCGTAGAAGTGCCCTATGCTCTCTAAGCTGTGTTTTTTAGATGTTTCAGGACACACCGTACACTTCTCCAGAGTGGCTGTTGGCAATTTACATCCCACCCATCAGTGTAGCAAGGCTCCCATTTCTCCATGGCCTGTCCTGCATTTCTGGTTTTGACACTTTTTTCAGCATGTCCCTTTTGACCGATGGGAAGCGAGACTTCTTTGTAGCGCTGATTTGCCTTTCCAGGTTGCTTGGTTGGCCAAAAAGGGCGTATGCGTTTTTTCCTGAATATATTCAGGAAAAAACGCATACGCCCTTTTTGGCCAAGGGCATCATTGTCAACGTTTTGCCGCTTTTCATGTGCTTTAAAGGCGATTCGAATCTACCTCTTGAAATCTGTTTCCTGCAATTCTGACTTGATTTCAAATCCTCTTCTTTGCCTTCCCTCAATATATTTGTGGACGAGAGTTATCATTTATAACTCTGCAGGTTTGTGAATTGCAGTGCCCTGAAGCTGCATTTTACAAGTCGCTTTTTTGGGAGCCGGCCGCAAAAGCGCAGGATGGCTTCAGGCCCTGTTCTGGTTCCGGGGGGCAGGCTGAGCCTGTGGTTAATTCTTCTTCCTGATGGGAAAATAGAGTGACCTGTGCCTGTCCCAACACCAAGAGCTAGTCTCTCATTGGTTTCCCGTCTTCCCGTTCATCCTCAGGACAAATTGCAACCTGTACGGAACAGGAGGTTAAAGGTGCTGATGCTCCAAGTAGGGAGATTGCTAGTAAAGTGGCTGGAATGGCGAACACGAGCACAAGGAGGTGAGAAATGAGGTGCGTTTTAGAAACCTTTCCCCATCACACGGTGTACCATCTTCTGGGTTTCTCATGCATGTTTTCGATGTAGGAAGATGCCCTTGAACCTGGAGATTTGGGACCCATGCGATGGGTAGCACGCAGTATTACTTTAAAGGGTCTGCGTTGGCTCACCCAACCTCACCAAACTTCTCAGCCCCAAGAGTGTCCAACCTTATGTCTCATCCAGCTGTGGGTCTAGATATGGTCAATCCAGGTTGCATCACAACCCCCGAACGAATTGTGTAAGAATTTCTCTCTCTTTCCCTGTCTTTGTTTCATGGGTTTTTAAAAGTAATTTATTTTTATAATGGGGTTTAGCTGCTTTTCACGGCTGTGTTTAGGCCGCTTTACACTCACTTGACACACTAACAGAGAGATATCAATACATAGGTTTTAAGATTATTACTAGTCAGATATATTCTTGTGCGGTGAATCGGGCGTGTTGAGTCCAGTTCTCTGAGCAAGGAGTAGGTCTTGTCTATTCCATATTGGGTTTATGGAACGGTATCTGAGCTAATTTGAAACTCTTGTTTTATGTATCACCCCACCTCACCTTTCCCGTTAAGCAGCCATAGTGTGTTTTCTGCATGTGTGACTCTGTTCTGTTTTGTAATTCAGTTCAAGTGTAACGGTTTTTACATTCCCTCTATAAGTGACACCTTATGAGAAGTGTCCTTTTCTGTGTGACTTATTTCACTTAGAATCGTCTTACCTAAATCCACTCATCATGCTGCTACTAGCCTTATGACATTGATTTCATGGCTGAGTGATATTCCATTGTACATAAGGACCACAACTTTTTTATCCATTTTTCGCTTTCCTGGGATATTTAAGGTGGAATGAAGTGGAGGTCCTTGTCAACAGAGCAGCCCTAAACTTTGGGGTGCTTGTGTCTTGCTGATTTTCAATTTTCCCACTTTATCCCCCCATGCGTGGAAGTGCCCTATGCTCTCTAAGCTGTGTTTTTTAGATGTTTCAGGACACACCGTACACTTCTCCAGAGTGGCTGTTGGCAATTTACATCCCGCCCATCAGTGTAGCAAGGCTCCCATTTCTCCATGGCCTGTCCTGCATTTCTGGTTTTGACACCTTTTTCAGCATGTCCCTTTTGACCGATGGGAAGCGAGACTTCTTTGTAGCGCTGATTTGCCTTTCCAGGTTGCTTGGTTGGCCAAAAAGGGCGTATGCGTTTTTTCCTGAATATATTCAGGAAAAAACGCATACGCCCTTTTTGGCCAAGGGCATCATTGTCAACGTTTTGCCGCTTTTCATGTGCTTTAAAGGCGATTCGAATCTACCTCCTGAAATCTATTTCCTGCAATTCTGCCTTGATTTCAAATCCTCTTCTTTGCCTTCCCTCAATATATTTGTGGACGAGAGTTATCATTTATAACTCTGCAGGTTTGTGAATTGCAGTGCCCTGAAGCTCCATTTTACAAGTCGCTTTTTTGGGAGCTGGCCGCAAAAGCGCAGGATGGCTTCAGGCCCTGTTCTGCTTCCGGGGGGCAGGCTGAGCCTGTGGTTAATTCTTCTTCCTGATGGGAAAATAGAGTGACCTGTGCCTGTCCCAACACCAAGAGCTAGTCTCTCATTGGTTCCCCGTCTTCCCGTTCATCCTCAGGACAAATTGCAACCTGTACGGAACAGGAGGTTAAAGGTGCTGATGCTCCAAGTAGGGAGATTGCTAGTAAAGTGGCTGGAATGGCGAACCCGAGCACAAGGAGGTGAGAAATGAGGTGCGTTTTAGAAACCTTTCCCCATCACACGGTGTACCATCTTCTGGGTTTCTCATGCATGTTTTCGATGTAGGAAGATGCCCTTGAACCTGGAGATTTGGGACCCATGCGATGGGTAGCACGCAGTATTACTTTAAAGGGTCTGCGTTTGCTCACCCAACCTCACCAAACCTCTCAGCCCCAAGAGTGTCCACCCTTATGTCTCATCCAGCTGTGGGTCTAGATATGGTCAATCCAGGTTGCATCACAGCCCCTGAACGAATTGTGTAAGAATTTCTCTCTCTTTCCCTGTCTTTGTTTCATGTGTTTTTAAAAGTAATTTATTTTTATAATGGGGTTTAGCTGCTTTTCACGGCTGTGTTTAGGCCGCTTTACACCCACTTGACACACTAACAGAGAGATATCAATACATAGGTTTTAAGATTATTAGTAGTCAGATATATTCTTGTGCGGTGAATCGGGCGTGTTGAGTCCAGTTCTCTGAGCAAGGAGTAGGTCTTGTCTATTACATATTGGGTTTATGGAACGGTATCTGAGCTAATTTGAAACTCTTGTTTTATGTATCACCCCACCTCACCTTTCCCGTTAAGCAGCCATAGTGTGTTTTCTGCATGTGTGACTCTGTTCTGTTTTGTAATTCAGTTCAAGTGTAACGGTTTTTACATTCCCTCTATAAGTGACACCTTATGAGAAGTGTCCTTTTCTGTGTGACTTATTTCACTTAGAATCGTCTTACCTAAATCCATTCATCATGCTGCTACTAGCCTTATGACATTGATTTCATGGCTGAGTGATAGTCCATTGTACATAAGGACCACAACTTTTTTATCCATTTTTCGCTTTCCTGGGATATTTAAGGTGGAATGAAGTGGAGGTCCTTGTCAACAGAGCAGCCCTAAACTTTCGGGTGCTTGTGTCTTGCTGATTTTCAATTTTCCCACTTTATCCCCCCATGCGTAGAAGTGCCCTATGCTCTCTAAGCTGTGTTTTTTAGATGTTTCAGGACACACCGTACACTTCTCCAGAGTGGCTGTTGGCAATTTACATCCCACCCATCAGTGTAGCAAGGCTCCCATTTCTCCATGGCCTGTCCTGCATTTCTGGTTTTGACACTTTTTTCAGCATGTCCCTTTTGACCGATGGGAAGCGAGACTTCTTTGTAGCGCTGATTTGCCTTTCCAGGTTGCTTGGTTGGCCAAAAAGGGCGTATGCGTTTTTTCCTGAATATATTCAGGAAAAAAGGCATACGCCCTTTTTGGCCAAGGGCATCATTGTCAACGTTTTGCCGCTTTTCATGTGCTTTAAAGGCGATTCGAATCTAACTCTTGAAATCTGTTTCCTGCAATTCTGACTTGATTTCAAATCCTCTTCTTTGCCTTCCCTCAATATATTTGTGGACGAGAGTTATCATTTATAACTCTGCAGGTTTGTGAATTGCAGTGCCCTGAAGCTGCATTTTACAAGTCGCTTTTTTGGGAGCCGGCCGCAAAAGCGCAGGATGGCTTCAGGCCCTGTTCTGGTTCCGGGGGGCAGGCTGAGCCTGTGGTTAATTCTTCTTCCTGATGGGAAAATAGAGTGACCTGTGCCTGTCCCAACACCAAGAGCTAGTCTCTCATTGGTTTCCCGTCTTCCCGTTCATCCTCAGGACAAATTGCAACCTGTACGGAACAGGAGGTTAAAGGTGCTGATGCTCCAAGTAGGGAGATTGCTAGTAAAGTGGCTGGAATGGCGAACACGAGCACAAGGAGGTGAGAAATGAGGTGCGTTTTAGAAACCTTTCCCCATCACACGGTGTACCATCTTCTGGGTTTCTCATGCATGTTTTCGATGTAGGAAGATGCCCTTGAACCTGGAGATTTGGGACCCATGCGATGGGTAGCACTCAGTATTACTTTAAAGGGTCTGCGTTTGCTCACCCAACCTCACCAAACTTCTCAGCCCCAAGAGTGTCCACCCTTATGTCTCATCCAGCTGTGGGTCTAGATATGGTCAATCCAGGTTGCATCACAACCCCCGAACGAATTGTGTAAGAATTTCTCTCTCTTTCCCTGTCTTTGTTTCATGGGTTTTTAAAAGTAATTTATTTTTATAATGGGGTTTAGCTGCTTTTCACGGCTGTGTTTAGGCCGCTTTACACCCACTTGACACACTAACAGAGAGATATCAATACATAGGTTTTAAGATTATTACTAGTCAGATATATTCTTGTGCGGTGAATCGGGCGTGTTGAGTCCAGTTCTCTGAGCAAGGAGTAGGTCTTGTCTATTCCATATTGGGTTTATGGAACGGTATCTGAGCTAATTTGAAACTCTTGTTTTATGTATCAGCCCACCTCACCTTTCCCGTTAAGCAGCCATAGTGTGTTTTCTGCATGTGTGACTCTGTTCTGTTTTGTAATTCAGTTCAAGTGTAACGGTTTTTACATTCCCTCTATAAGTGACACCTTATGAGAAGTGTCCTTTTCTGTGTGACTTATTTCACTTAGAATCGTCTTACCTAAATCCACTCATCATGCTGCTACTAGCCTTATGACATTGATTTCATGGCTGAGTGATAGTCCATTGTACATAAGGACCACAACTTTTTTATCCATTTTTCGCTTTCCTGGGATATTTAAGGTGGAATGAAGTGGAGGTCCTTGTCAACAGAGCAGCCCTAAACTTTCGGGTGCTTGTGTCTTGCTGATTTTCAATTTTCCCACTTTATCCCCCCATACGTAGAAGTGCCCTATGCTCTCTAAGCTGTGTTTTTTAGATGTTTCAGGACACACCGTACACTTCTCCAGAGTGGCTGTTGGCAATTTACATCCCGCCCATCAGTGTAGCAAGGCTCCCATTTCTCCATGGCCTGTCCTGCATTTCTGGTTTTGACACCTTTTTCAGCATGTCCCTTTTGACCGATGGGAAGCGAGACTTCTTTGTAGCGCTGATTTGCCTTTCCAGGTTGCTTGGTTGGCCAAAAAGGGCGTATGCGTTTTTTCCTGAATATATTCAGGAAAAAACGCATACGCCCTTTTTGGCCAAGGGCATCATTGTCAACGTTTTGCCGCTTTTCATGTGCTTTAAAGGCGATTCGAATCTACCTCCTGAAATCTATTTCCTGCAATTCTGCCTTGATTTCAAATCCTCTTCTTTGCCTTCCCTCAATATATTTGTGGACGAGAGTTATCATTTATAACTCTGCAGGTTTGTGAATTGCAGTGCTCTGAAGCTCCATTTTACAAGTCGCATTTTTGGGAGCTGGCCGCAAAAGCGCAGGATGGCTTCAGGCCCTGTTCTGCTTCCGGGGGGCAGGCTGAGCCTGTGGTTAATTCTTCTTCCTGATGGGAAAATAGAGTGACCTGTGCCTGTCCCAACACCAAGAGCTAGTCTCTCATTGGTTCCCCGTCTTCCCGTTCATCCTCAGGACAAATTGCAACCTGTACGGATCAGGAGGTTAAAGGTGCTGATGCTCCAAGTAGGGAGATTGCTAGTAAAGTGGCTGGAATGGCGAACCCGAGCACAAGGAGGTGAGAAATGAGGTGCGTTTTAGAAACCTTTCCCCATCACACGGTGTACCATCTTCTGGGTTTCTCATGCATGTTTTCGATGTAGGAAGATGCCCTTGAACCTGGAGATTTGGGACCCATGCGATGGGTAGCACGCAGTATTACTTTAAAGGGTCTGCGTTTGCTCACCCAACCTCACCAAACCTCTCAGCCCCAAGAGTGTCCACCCTTATGTCTCATCCAGCTGTGGGTCTAGATATGGTCAATCCAGGTTGCATCACAGCCCCTGAACGAATTGTGTAAGAATTTCTCTCTCTTTCCCTGTCTTTGTTTCATGTGTTTTTAAAAGTAATTTATTTTTATAATGGGGTTTAGCTGCTTTTCACGGCTGTGTTTAGGCCGCTTTACACCCACTTGACACACTAACAGAGAGATATCAATACATAGGTTTTAAGATTATTAGTAGTCAGATATATTCTTGTGCGGTGAATCGGGCGTGTTGAGTCCAGTTCTCTGAGCAAGGAGTAGGTCTTGTCTATTACATATTGGGTTTATGGAACGGTATCTGAGCTAATTTGAAACTCTTGTTTTATGTATCACCCCACCTCACCTTTCCCGTTAAGCAGCCATAGTGTGTTTTCTGCATGTGTGACTCTGTTCTGTTTTGTAATTCAGTTCAAGTGTAACGGTTTTTACATTCCCTCTATAAGTGACACCTTATGAGAAGTGTCCTTTTCTGTGTGACTTATTTCACTTAGAATCGTCTTACCTAAATCCATTCATCATGCTGCTACTAGCCTTATGACATTGATTTCATGGCTGAGTGATAGTCCATTGTACATAAGGACCACAACTTTTTTATCCATTTTTCGCTTTCCTGGGATATTTAAGGTGGAATGAAGTGGAGGTCCTTGTCAACAGAGCAGCCCTAAACTTTCGGGTGCTTGTGTCTTGCTGATTTTCAATTTTCCCACTTTATCCCCCCATGCGTAGAAGTGCCCTATGCTCTCTAAGCTGTGTTTTTTAGATGTTTCAGGACACACCGTACACTTCTCCAGAGTGGCTGTTGGCAATTTACATCCCACCCATCAGTGTAGCAAGGCTCCCATTTCTCCATGGCCTGTCCTGCATTTCTGGTTTTGACACTTTTTTCAGCATGTCCCTTTTGACCGATGGGAAGCGAGACTTCTTTGTAGCGCTGATTTGCCTTTCCAGGTTGCTTGGTTGGCCAAAAAGGGCGTATGCGTTTTTTCCTGAATATATTCAGGAAAAAAGGCATACGCCCTTTTTGGCCAAGGGCATCATTGTCAACGTTTTGCCGCTTTTCATGTGCTTTAAAGGCGATTCGAATCTAACTCTTGAAATCTGTTTCCTGCAATTCTGACTTGATTTCAAATCCTCTTCTTTGCCTTCCCTCAATATATTTGTGGACGAGAGTTATCATTTAGAACTCTGCAGGTTTGTGAATTGCAGTGCCCTGAAGCTGCATTTTACAAGTCGCTTTTTTGGGAGCCGGCCGCAAAAGCGCAGGATGGCTTCAGGCCCTGTTCTGGTTCCGGGGGGCAGGCTGAGCCTGTGGTTAATTCTTCTTCCTGATGGGAAAATAGAGTGACCTGTGCCTGTCCCAACACCAAGAGCTAGTCTCTCATTGGTTTCCCGTCTTCCCGTTCATCCTCAGGACAAATTGCAACCTGTACGGAACAGGAGGTTAAAGGTGTTGATGCTCCAAGTAGGGAGATTGCTAGTAAAGTGGCTGGAATGGCGAACACGAGCACAAGGAGGTGAGAAATGCGGTGCGTTTTAGAAACCTTTCCCCATCACACGGTGTACCATCTTCTGGGTTTCTCATGCATGTTTTCGATGTAGGAAGATGCCCTTGAACCTGGAGATTTGGGACCCATGCGATGGGTAGCACTCAGTATTACTTTAAAGGGTCTGCGTTTGCTCACCCAACCTCACCAAACTTCTCAGCCCCAAGAGTGTCCACCCTTATGTCTCATCCAGCTGTGGGTCTAGATATGGTCAATCCAGGTTGCATCACAACCCCCGAACGAATTGTGTAAGAATTTCTCTCTCTTTCCCTGTCTTTGTTTCATGGGTTTTTAAAAGTAATTTATTTTTATAATGGGGTTTAGCTGCTTTTCACGGCTGTGTTTAGGCCGCTTTACACCCACTTGACACACTAACAGAGAGATATCAATACATAGGTTTTAAGATTATTACTAGTCAGATATATTCTTGTGCGGTGAATCGGGCGTGTTGAGTCCAGTTCTCTGAGCAAGGAGTAGGTCTTGTCTATTCCATATTGGGTTTATGGAACGGTATCTGAGCTAATTTGAAACTCTTGTTTTATGTATCAGCCCACCTCACCTTTCCCGTTAAGCAGCCATAGTGTGTTTTCTGCATGTGTGACTCTGTTCTGTTTTGTAATTCAGTTCAAGTGTAACGGTTTTTACATTCCCTCTATAAGTGACACCTTATGAGAAGTGTCCTTTTCTGTGTGACTTATTTCACTTAGAATCGTCTTACCTAAATCCACTCATCATGCTGCTACTAGCCTTATGACATTGATTTCATGGCTGAGTGATAGTCCATTGTACATAAGGACCACAACTTTTTTATCCATTTTTCGCTTTCCTGGGATATTTAAGGTGGAATGAAGTGGAGGTCCTTGTCAACAGAGCAGCCCTAAACTTTCGGGTGCTTGTGTCTTGCTGATTTTCAATTTTCCCACTTTATCCCCCCATACGTAGAAGTGCCCTATGCTCTCTAAGCTCTGTTTTTTAGATGTTTCAGGACACACCGTACACTTCTCCAGAGTGGCTGTTGGCAATTTACATCCCGCCCATCAGTGTAGCAAGGCTCCCATTTCTCCATGGCCTGTCCTGCATTTCTGGTTTTGACACCTTTTTCAGCATGTCCCTTTTGACCGATGGGAAGCGAGACTTCTTTGTAGCGCTGATTTGCCTTTCCAGGTTGCTTGGTTGGCCAAAAAGGGCGTATGCGTTTTTTCCTGAATATATTCAGGAAAAAACGCATACGCCCTTTTTGGCCAAGGGCATCATTGTCAACGTTTTGCCGCTTTTCATGTGCTTTAAAGGCGATTCGAATCTACCTCCTGAAATCTATTTCCTGCAATTCTGCCTTGATTTCAAATCCTCTTCTTTGCCTTCCCTCAATATATTTGTGGACGAGAGTTATCATTTATAACTCTGCAGGTTTGTGAATTGCAGTGCTCTGAAGCTCCATTTTACAAGTCGCATTTTTGGGAGCTGGCCGCAAAAGCGCAGGATGGCTTCAGGCCCTGTTCTGCTTCCGGGGGGCAGGCTGAGCCTGTGGTTAATTCTTCTTCCTGATGGGAAAATAGAGTGACCTGTGCCTGTCCCAACACCAAGAGCTAGTCTCTCATTGGTTCCCCGTCTTCCCGTTCATCCTCAGGACAAATTGCAACCTGTACGGAACAGGAGGTTAAAGGTGCTGATGCTCCAAGTAGGGAGATTGCTAGTAAAGTGGCTGGAATGGCGAACCCGAGCACAAGGAGGTGAGAAATGAGGTGCGTTTTAGAAACCTTTCCCCATCACACGGTGTACCATCTTCTGGGTTTCTCATGCATGTTTTCGATGTAGGAAGATGCCCTTGAACCTGGAGATTTGGGACCCATGCGATGGGTAGCACGCAGTATTACTTTAAAGGGTCTGCGTTTGCTCACCCAACCTCACCAAACCTCTCAGCCCCAAGAGTGTCCACCCTTATGTCTCATCCAGCTGTGGGTCTAGATATGGTCAATCCAGGTTGCATCACAGCCCCTGAACGAATTGTGTAAGAATTTCTCTCTCTTTCCCTGTCTTTGTTTCATGTGTTTTTAAAAGTAATTTATTTTTATAATGGGGTTTAGCTGCTTTTCACGGCTGTGTTTAGGCCGCTTTACACCCACTTGACACACTAACAGAGAGATATCAATACATAGGTTTTAAGATTATTAGTAGTCAGATATATTCTTGTGCGGTGAATCGGGCGTGTTGAGTCCAGTTCTCTGAGCAAGGAGTAGGTCTTGTCTATTACATATTGGGTTTATGGAACGGTATCTGAGCTAATTTGAAACTCTTGTTTTATGTATCACCCCACCTCACCTTTCCCGTTAAGCAGCCATAGTGTGTTTTCTGCATGTGTGACTCTGTTCTGTTTTGTAATTCAGTTCAAGTGTAACGGTTTTTACATTCCCTCTATAAGTGACACCTTATGAGAAGTGTCCTTTTCTGTGTGACTTATTTCACTTAGAATCGTCTTACCTAAATCCATTCATCATGCTGCTACTAGCCTTATGACATTGATTTCATGGCTGAGTGATAGTCCATTGTACATAAGGACCACAACTTTTTTATCCATTTTTCGCTTTCCTGGGATATTTAAGGTGGAATGAAGTGGAGGTCCTTGTCAACAGAGCAGCCCTAAACTTTCGGGTGCGTGTGTCTTGCTGATTTTCAATTTTCCCACTTTATCCCCCCATGCGTAGAAGTGCCCTATGCTCTCTAAGCTGTGTTTTTTAGATGTTTCAGGACACACCGTACACTTCTCCAGAGTGGCTGTTGGCAATTTACATCCCACCCATCAGTGTAGCAAGGCTCCCATTTCTCCATGGCCTGTCCTGCATTTCTGGTTTTGACACTTTTTTCAGCATGTCCCTTTTGACCGATGGGAAGCGAGACTTCTTTGTAGCGCTGATTTGCCTTTCCAGGTTGCTTGGTTGGCCAAAAAGGGCGTATGCGTTTTTTCCTGAATATATTCAGGAAAAAACGCATACGCCCTTTTTGGCCAAGGGCATCATTGTCAACGTTTTGCCGCTTTTCATGTGCTTTAAAGGCGATTCGAATCTACCTCTTGAAATCTGTTTCCTGCAATTCTGACTTGATTTCAAATCCTCTTCTTTGCCTTCCCTCAATATATTTGTGGACGAGAGTTATCATTTAGAACTCTGCAGGTTTGTGAATTGCAGTGCCCTGAAGCTGCATTTTACAAGTCGCTTTTTTGGGAGCCGGCCGCAAAAGCGCAGGATGGCTTCAGGCCCTGTTCTGGTTCCGGGGGGCAGGCTGAGCCTGTGGTTAATTCTTCTTCCTGATGGGAAAATAGAGTGACCTGTGCCTGTCCCAACACCAAGAGCTAGTCTCTCATTGGTTTCCCGTCTTCCCGTTCATCCTCAGGACAAATTGCAACCTGTACGGAACAGGAGGTTAAATGTGCTGATGCTCCAAGTAGGGAGATTGCTAGTAAAGTGGCTGGAATGGCGAACACGAGCACAAGGATGTGAGAAATGAGGTGCGTTTTAGAAACCTTTCCCCATCACACGGTGTACCATCTTCTGGGTTTCTCATGCATGTTTTCGATGTAGGAAGATGCCCTTGAACCTGGAGATTTGGGACCCATGCGATGGGTAGCACGCAGTATTACTTTAAAGGGTCTGCGTTTGCTCACCCAACCTCACCAAACTTCTCAGCCCCAAGAGTGTCCACCCTTATGTCTCATCCAGCTGTGGGTCTAGATATGGTCAATCCAGGTTGCATCACAACCCCCGAACGAATTGTGTAAGAATTTCTCTCTCTTTCCCTGTCTTTGTTTCATGGGTTTTTAAAAGTAATTTATTTTTATAATGGGGTTTAGCTGCTTTTCACGGCTGTGTTTAGGCCGCTTTACACCCACTTGACACACTAACAGAGAGATATCAATACATAGGTTTTAAGATTATTACTAGTCAGATATATTCTTGTGCGGTGAATCGGGCGTGTTGAGTCCAGTTCTCTGAGCAAGGAGTAGGTCTTGTCTATTCCATATTGGGTTTATGGAACGGTATCTGAGCTAATTTGAAACTCTTGTTTTATGTATCAGCCCACCTCACCTTTCCCGTTAAGCAGCCATAGTGTGTTTTCTGCATGTGTGACTCTGTTCTGTTTTGTAATTCAGTTCAAGTGTAACGGTTTTTACATTCCCTCTATAAGTGACACCTTATGAGAAGTGTCCTTTTCTGTGTGACTTATTTCACTTAGAATCGTCTTACCTAAATCCACTCATCATGCTGCTACTAGCCTTATGACATTGATTTCATGGCTGAGTGATAGTCCATTGTACATAAGGACCACAACTTTTTTATCCATTTTTCGCTTTCCTGGGATATTTAAGGTGGAATGAAGTGGAGGTCCTTGTCAACAGAGCAGCCCTAAACTTTCGGGTGCTTGTGTCTTGCTGATTTTCAATTTTCCCACTTTATCCCCCCATACGTAGAAGTGCCCTATGCTCTCTAAGCTGTTTTTTAGATGTTTCAGGACACACCGTACACTTCTCCAGAGTGGCTGTTGGCAATTTACATCCCGCCCATCAGTGTAGCAAGGCTCCCATTTCTCCATGGCCTGTCCTGCATTTCTGGTTTTGACACCTTTTTCAGCATGTCCCTTTTGACCGATGGGAAGCGAGACTTCTTTGTAGCGCTGATTTGCCTTTCCAGGTTGCTTGGTTGGCCAAAAAGGGCGTATGCGTTTTTTCCTGAATATATTCAGGAAAAAACGCATACGCCCTTTTTGGCCAAGGGCATCATTGTCAACGTTTTGCCGCTTTTCATGTGCTTTAAAGGCGATTCGAATCTACCTCTTGAAATCTGTTTCCTGCAATTCTGACTTGATTTCAAATCCTCTTCTTTGCCTTCCCTCAATATATTTGTGGACGAGAGTTATCATTTAGAACTCTGCAGGTTTGTGAATTGCAGTGCCCTGAAGCTGCATTTTACAAGTCGCTTTTTTGGGAGCCGGCCGCAAAAGCGCAGGATGGCTTCAGGCCCTGTTCTGGTTCCGGGGGGCAGGCTGAGCCTGTGGTTAATTCTTCTTCCTGATGGGAAAATAGAGTGACCTGTGCCTGTCCCAACACCAAGAGCTAGTCTCTCATTGGTTTCCCGTCTTCCCGTTCATCCTCAGGACAAATTGCAACCTGTACGGAACAGGAGGTTAAAGGTGCTGATGCTCCAAGTAGGGAGATTGCTAGTAAAGTGGCTGGAATGGCGAACACGAGCACAAGGAGGTGAGAAATGAGGTGCGTTTTAGAAACCTTTCCCCATCACACGGTGTACCATCTTCTGGGTTTCTCATGCATGTTTTCGATGTAGGAAGATGCCCTTGAACCTGGAGATTTGGGACCCATGCGATGGGTAGCACGCAGTATTACTTTAAAGGGTCTGCGTTTGCTCACCCAACCTCACCAAACTTCTCAGCCCCAAGAGTGTCCACCCTTATGTCTCATCCAGCTGTGGGTCTAGATATGGTCAATCCAGGTTGCATCACAACCCCCGAACGAATTGTGTAAGAATTTCTCTCTCTTTCCCTGTCTTTGTTTCATGGGTTTTTAAAAGTAATTTATTTTTATAATGGGGTTTAGCTGCTTTTCACGGCTGTGTTTAGGCCGCTTTACACCCACTTGACACACTAACAGAGAGATATCAATACATAGGTTTTAAGATTATTACTAGTCAGATATATTCTTGTGCGGTGAATCGGGCGTGTTGAGTCCAGTTCTCTGAGCAAGGAGTAGGTCTTGTCTATTCCATATTGGGTTTATGGAACGGTATCTGAGCTAATTTGAAACTCTTGTTTTATGTATCACCCCACCTCACCTTTCCCGTTAAGCAGCCATAGTGTGTTTTCTGCATGTGTGACTCTGTTCTGTTTTGTAATTCAGTTCAAGTGTAACGGTTTTTACATTCCCTCTATAAGTGACACCTTATGAGAAGTGTCCTTTTCTGTGTGACTTATTTCACTTAGAATCGTCTTACCTAAATCCACTCATCATGCTGCTACTAGCCTTATGACATTGATTTCATGGCTGAGTGATAGTCCATTGTACATAAGGACCACAACTTTTTTATCCATTTTTCGCTTTCCTGGGATATTTAAGGTGGAATGAAGTGGAGGTCCTTGTCAACAGAGCAGCCCTAAACTTTCGGGTGCTTGTGTCTTGCTGATTTTCAATTTTCCCACTTTATTCCCCCATGTGTGGAAGTGCCCTATGCTCTCTAAGCTGTGTTTTTTAGATGTTTCAGGACACACCGTACACTTCTCCAGAGTGGCTGTTGGCAATTTACATCCCGCCCATCAGTGTAGCAAGGCTCCCATTTCTCCATGGCCTGTCCTGCATTTCTGGTTTTGACACATTTTTCAGCATGTCCCTTTTGACCGATGGGAAGCGAGACTTCTTTGTAGCGCTGATTTGCCTTTCCAGGTTGCTTGGTTGGCCAAAAAGGGCGTATGCGTTTTTTCCTGAATATATTCAGGAAAAAACGCATACGCCCTTTTTGGCCAAGGGCATCATTGTCAACGTTTTGCCGCTTTTCATGTGCTTTAAAGGCGATTCGAATCTACCTCCTGAAATCTATTTCCTGCAATTCTGCCTTGATTTCAAATCCTCTTCTTTGCCTTCCCTCAATATATTTGTGGACGAGAGTTATCATTTATAACTCTGCAGGTTTGTGAATTGCAGTGCCCTGAAGCTCCATTTTACAAGTCGCATTTTTGGGAGCTGGCCGCAAAAGCGCAGGATGGCTTCAGGCCCTGTTCTGCTTCCGGGGGGCAGGCTGAGCCTGTGGTTAATTCTTCTTCCTGATGGGAAAATAGAGTGACCTGTGCCTGTCCCAACACCAAGAGCTAGTCTCTCATTGGTTCCCCGTCTTCCCGTTCATCCTCAGGACAAATTGCAACCTGTACGGAACAGGAGGTTAAAGGTGCTGATGCTCCAAGTAGGGAGATTGCTAGTAAAGTGGCTGGAATGGCGAACCCGAGCACAAGGAGGTGAGAAATGAGGTGCGTTTTAGAAACCTTTCCCCATCACACGGTGTACCATCTTCTGGGTTTCTCATGCATGTTTTCGATGTAGGAAGATGCCCTTGAACCTGGAGATTTGGGACCCATGCGATGGGTAGCACGCAGTATTACTTTAAAGGGTCTGCGTTTGCTCACCCAACCTCACCAAACCTCTCAGCCCCAAGAGTGTCTACCCTTATGTCTCATCCAGCTGTGGGTCTAGATATGGTCAATCCAGGTTGCATCACAGCCCCTGAACGAATTGTGTAAGAATTTCTCTCTCTTTCCCTGTCTTTGTTTCATGTGTTTTTAAAAGTAATTTATTTTTATAATGGGGTTTAGCTGCTTTTCACGGCTGTGTTTAAGCCGCTTTACACCCACTTGACACACTAACAGAGAGATATCAATACATAGGTTTTAAGATTATTAGTAGTCAGATATATTCTTGTGCGGTGAATCGGGCGTGTTGAGTCCAGTTCTCTGAGCAAGGAGTAGGTCTTGTCTATTACATATTGGGTTTATGGAACGGTATCTGAGCTAATTTGAAACTCTTGTTTTATGTATCACCCCACCTCACCTTTCCCGTTAAGCAGCCATAGTGTGTTTTCTGCATGTGTGACTCTGTTCTGTTTTGTAATTCAGTTCAAGTGTAACGGTTTTTACATTCCCTCTATAAGTGACACCTTATGAGAAGTGTCCTTTTCTGTGTGACTTATTTCACTTAGAATCGTCTTACCTAAATCCATTCATCATGCTGCTACTAGCCTTATGACATTGATTTCATGGCTGAGTGATAGTCCATTGTACATAAGGACCACAACTTTTTTATCCATTTTTCGCTTTCCTGGGATATTTAAGGTGGAATGAAGTGGAGGTCCTTGTCAACAGAGCAGCCCTAAACTTTCGGGTG